>NC_057864.1:118885881-119485881 GCF_019393635.1 Dromiciops gliroides | reverse complement strand
CATTTGTTCCTTCCCATCATACACAGCCTAAATGGTTGTACAAAATGTCATTATGCTATCCCCAATGGATTTACATCAATTCTTTCCTTAAACTTGCAATCTACTGAAACTGTACTCTCAGAAAACAAAGGTCTCTCTCCTCACTAAATCTCATAGCCTTTTGTCTGTCCCCATGCTTCTTGCTTTCTCTATAGCAGAGGCATGGGCATCTTCTCCTGCACTCTCAAAAGTTCTTATTCCCATAATTTCCACAACGCTTTCCTATCTTGGTCCTCCTGCCTTTCTAATATGTATTATCTGTCTTTTTTTTGTTGTTGTTGATTCTGTTCCCACATCCCACCCTCTAACTGCAAATGAATGTTCAGAGTCATTATCTTGGCCTCTTCTGGGAGCTCTGATAGATGAATTTTCACTTTATCTTACCTGAGACTAGATCTACATGTCACATCATTCCAAATTTCCCTCTCTCTAACAGACCCTGAGACTTAACTCATGGGATTCTAGTCTATCATAGATGAGATTTTGCTTTATGTTGCCTAGAAGATGAGCTACACAGCACTTCCAAGACATCTTTAAACCTCACCACACTAACTCTTCCTTTCCAGCTCCTTAATGTCTTGTCTTCCCCCCATCAAAATGTAAGTTCCTTGAGGGAAGGAATTAATTTATTTGCCTCTATTTGTTTCCCAGGGCTTACCACAATGCCTGAACACAAAGAAGACACCTGAATACTTTATCATCTATCCATCGATTGCTTTCTCGATCACTTCATGTTTTTATCTTTGATCTTTACTTTCTCTATTTGCTCTCAGCATTCTGTCTTCCAACAAGTGAACACTTGTTTTGTAAATCTCTGTTTCCAACTCTCTTCTCTGACTCCCTTTTATGGATATCCAGCTGTCTCCAGGACATTTATACTTGTATCTTGGCTACTTATAATTAAAAAAAAAAGTTGTTTCCTCGAGTATAAAATAAGGATTAAATTAAATGATGTTTATTAAATGATGTCTACCTCCCAGCTCCAATATTCTACAAATAGACCAATTTCGTTTCCTGATAGAAAGGAGGAAGGGGAAGTAGGAGTCAAACAAAGGTTTTGAACTCTAGAATGATAGCACGTTACTTCACTATTATTAGGTCAGGAGTGCATAGAAGCTATGGATGCTGCAGGACTCTCTCCATAAGATCATTCCAAAAATGAGAAGAGAAATAAGGAAGGATGTGGACTTGATGATGATGTGTATACTACCTACTTTGCCAGCCTTTGGTAAGGAGGGTGATACTCAACAGGAATTGGCCTAGCTATTCACATAAGAAGCCCTAAGTGAATGAAAAATTCATATTCCCTAGTCTGTGCCTGAAGTTGGACAGGCAGCCAATGGATTTAATCCATTAGTGCATACATCTTTGATAGAGTGGATGGATAATAATAGATTAACCCCCAAGTTGAATATAATGACAAGATATGAGTAGATTGCATTTGAGAAACTGCAATATTTTCAATGATACATGGATGCTCATTGCTACAAAAGCACATCGTTTCAATGAAATAATTCTTCTAGGGATACTTACTATATAGAGAAGCAGTGTGGGGTAGGGGATAAAGCGCTAATCTTGAAGCCAAGAAAATTCAGATTCAAGTCTTGTATATAACACATACTATTTGGGTCAGCATGGTTGTGACCTAACTTCATACAGAGAATCAGAAGGATGTAAAGTAAACCAAACAAAAAATACATATACAGAGGGAGGGAAAGAAAAGGCCCAAATCTTTACCTTTTCAATATCTAAAGATTACATCATCTATTTCTCTCCTCACCCTTATGCACAGTCCTCAGGATAGTGAAAATCCATAATGACTGAGGTAGCTAGGTAGTACAATGGATAAAGTGATGGTCCTGGAGGGAGGAAGACTTGAGTTCAAATCTGCCTTCAGACACTTATTAGCTATGTGATCCTGGGCAAGTCAATTTCTATTTGCCTCAGTTTTGTCAACTGTAAAATGGTGATAATAACAGAACCTCTCTCCCAAGATGTTGTATCAAGTAAGTTAGTATTTGTGTAAAAAAAGCACTTAGCATAGTGCCTTGCATATAATAAGGACTATATAAATGTTTATTCCCTTCTTCTGAATAGAATCACAATGCACCTGGGTAATGGTGAGCATGTGCCCCAGTATATAAAGAGAGATATACAGGTTCAATGAAAAGGAATAAAATTCTCCTGACAAGTGTCAGAAATTAGTGACTCTGATATTCCAAGGGGAATGGTCAGTAGATCCAATGTTAGTTTTGCTTGACCAAGGTACTGTTTTTTTATTTGCTCAATATCCAGGCAAAACTGGTACTCGGAAGTTCCATAAAGAATAAGGTTAGTAATCCATTCTTTCCTCCAGAAGTCGCAACCTGATTCCTGGTGCTGACAGATGGATGGAAAATATGTGATATGAGTGGCATTTTTGTAGCTTGGCAGTGGTTAGGTGCAGCTTTCACAGACCCAAAATATACCACTACCACTGTTTCTTCCCATCAGCAGGAGATGTTTAAGCTTCCAAAGAACAGGAATAAATATTCTTTTGATTCTAAAGATCTTACTTTTGGCATTTGCTGAAGAGACAGAGCACATCAGGGAAATCTGCCATATACTAAGGTATAAATTACTGTCAAATAAGACCTTTTTGGATTCTAGGTATTTGGTAACAGCTGTGAGATAACGTAGCCATGAATAGAAATGTATGAGAGCTAAAGCCTGTGTTCCTCATTTTATGAAGTAGGTCAGACATTAAGTTCTGTCTTGCTGTTCACGGACACTGCTCAGAATGTCAGGGTTACCATCGTGTCTGGCCAGTGCTCAATCAGCGAGGGGCTAGCAATCTAAAGGCAGTTCCTGTTCTCTCCATCTGCCCAGCAACAGCTTTTTAAAAAATGGAAACATTGCGTCATAAAGGACACGATTGACAATCTCCTTAATTCCCTAATTTCATTTAGAGTAGAGGAAAAGATGACATCAATGTTGGACCAGAATCCAAACCAGAGCATGCTCAAATTATTAAAAAGGTTAAGAACATTTCCTTTCTCTCCTTCCACTGTACTTCATCATGTAGAAATATGTATGTCCTTAGCTATAGCAGTAACCACAGAGGGCAGTGTGGAATAGCCCATGAGTTTAGAGTCCCGTGGCTAAGTTCCAAAGAGACTGAAATTATAATCAGAAAACCTGGTTTCAAGTCTCAGGTTAGGTGTGATTTTGAACAAGTTAATTTCCCTCTTTGGACTTCAATTTGCTTGTTAAATGAGAGGGGGCTGGGTAAATGACCTCTAAGCTTCCTTCCTTCCCTAGCATTCTGTGATGCTGTGTTGGGTGACCAAAGAATATATCTTGATCAGCAGAATTCCTGTTACCTGAACAAACCTTCATTCAAGAAATACTTATTGGGTAAGTATAGGGTGGGCCAAAAGTCACAAAGGGGTCTGATGTTTTAATAACTTTTTGAAAAACACTGATTTCAACAAGTAGAGATGGTGACATGGGCATTCTAAGTATAGGGCATGATGTCAGCAAAGTCATGGATGTGGGGGAAAGGGGGAAATATTCAAGATATGTTAATTAGTTTCATTTGTTTAGATTGTGGAGTATGTGAGAGGAGAAGCATGTCTGTATGATAAGGCTGCAGAAGTTGGATCTAAGTTGTGGAGAACCTTGAATGATAAGTTTAAAGAGTTTTGGCTTCATTTAGTTAAATAATGATTGCACTAAAGATTCTTTGAAGAGGGAGATGAGAAGTTACAACTGTGTCCCTTCATTTCAGAAGTAGGAGATTATATATATGTGTGTGTGTGTGTGTGTGTGTGTGTGTGTGTGTGTGTGTATAATCATATCTGGCCAATGTGTTGGTTGGATTTTTTAAATTCTTTTCTTTCTTTTTTAATCTGTTAAAAGGGAAGGTTCCCTGAGTA
The DNA here is from genome assembly GCF_019393635.1 of Dromiciops gliroides. NCBI lineage: Eukaryota > Metazoa > Chordata > Mammalia > Microbiotheria > Microbiotheriidae > Dromiciops > Dromiciops gliroides. The sequence continues at coordinate 119,481,925 of NC_057864.1, read as the reverse complement.
GGTGAGGGGTAGGGGATAAAAATCTGAAATTAATATAATGTAAAATGAAAGACATCAATTAAAACAATTAACAGGGACATAATGTAAAATCATTCATTTAGATAAAAAAATCCATTATACAAGATGTTGGTGACATGGATTGCGACCAATTTGTATGAAAAAGGCCAGTGGATTTTAGATGAACTCAAGTGCAATAAAAGCAAATGTATGTTGTGGTTGCTAAAAAAAAGCTTAAGTAAGCATAGACTTTATCATCAAAGTAATCTAGCCAGATCATGGTGAATGATAATTGCACTATGCTCTTCAATGATCAGACAAATTTGCATTTTTGTGCTTGGTTCTGTGTGCCATATTTTGAGAGGGACAATGAGAAATGTGAGCAAATCTAGATAGGGGGCACTGGATGTTGAGAGGCCTGGAAAATCATGGCAAAATGTAAACATTTCATCTAGAAAAGAGAAAAACTAAGGGGAACCATGATGATGATTTATAAATATTTGAAGACAAGCCATGTTGAAGAGAGCATAAGGCCAAAACAATATCAATGGGTAGAATTGAGGCCAGTTTCTATGCCAGTAAAGAACAGCTTCCTAAAACTTAGAGCTATCATAAAGAGACAGGCCATCTTATAAAGTAATGAGTTCTATGATACTGGGAATATTAAAAAAAGATGTTTGATAACCATTTCTAATCTCAATTTTAAAAGGAATTCATATAAGTGGAGGGGAGAGAGAAATTGAATCTGATGGCCTCTAAGAGCCCTTCCACATGATTCTATGTTTTTACTAAATAAAATTTCAAGCAACTATAGTATTGACCACTGAGAACATGAGTGTGACCAGGCTAATGCAAAAGCAAAGTCTAAACAGTTTTAAAAGTTAGCTTAATATTTGGAGATTCCAATGAAATTAACATCCATGTTTATGATAAACTAAGATGCTTATAAAGCACTTAGCACAGTATCTGGAACATAGTAGGTGCTTAATATATGCTTATTCACTTCCCCTTCCCTTATGACAGTGTTCCCCTCTCTGTCAAATGCCATAACTCTCTAATTAAAAAAAAAAAAGCTTTTGTGAGAAGGTACGATGAAATTGACTTGGGCGTTTGCCAACAGTGTAGGATTCAGGATGTACCAGGGATGGCTGAGGCTAATAAAAATGAAACTTATCAAAAAACATCCACATCAGATATTAGAAACCAAACTGCCTGGGGATGTTTGGTGTTTGTTTGATCAGCTACTGTCTAGACAGCCATCAACGTCTTTGCCATAGAGTGAAGGAGAAGGGAAGAAAATTGCACAAGATGGGAGATAAAAGCCTTGTAGCAAGAAGGGGGAAAAATTCTCCTTCATTATACTGTGGGCTTTCTGGAGTCTTTAATTCTCCCTCCAGCCCATCTTTAAGCTGGCATGTGGGACGTACTGTAGATGGATGGTGATGCTCATCAGGAGAAGCACACACATATATCTTGTGGCTTGATTTTTTTATTTGCCAGCTCAAGAGGAGCAGGGAGATTTATTTGGAAGGATGGTAATGAAGGTGGGAAGCACTAGTTATACTGCAGTTTCAGTTCTTGTTTGGTTATCCTCATATTTTCCCATTCTTAAAGCAGAGTTCTCCCCTTTATTTTCTGTTATTATCTTGAAGTGGGACAAAATTCTTGGAGGAGCAAAATGTGGGAAAGGCTGGGAATACAATACTTTTAAAAAATATTTGCTGTAAGACCTCAAATGTTTAGAAATATTCTAAACATATAGGTATCTCCCTACTTGTAAATCTGAGCTAGAAGAATTAGATTTGTCCCCCCTAGATGCAGATGGCCACCTGGGAATTTAGGCATACCTGCTACTGAATGTACAGATAATAACCTGAAGATTTTACCCAATTATTCAAAAAATTTAAAATACTTGAATCCATAGGTAGATACAGAGTGTGGGACAGGTAACCCGACACACTCTGGGCAAGCTAGGACACTCAAGGGTGGGGAGGCAGGGATATTCCTTGAGGAATCAAGGAAGATCCAAAAGGAATGCTCCTTCAGAATTTGCTGTTTCCCCAGGGTATATGATTCATGCTACCTGTAAACTTACTCCATACATATGGATGTTCATGCTCATATTTATCAAGTATTTGAGTATGGTGATTTTTAAAAAAACTTTTTGTGGAGATATTCAGTATTCTATTGACATACCCAAAGTAACTGCCTTCTCCTTTTTCAGAACCAGGATACATTTACACACATGTATGTGTATATGTGTAAATTTACCTTAGATTTGTGGTTATCAATTGGCTTGGTGCTCATCTGAGATCTTTATTCCTGAAGTTGTCTGGGGATCTGGATTGCCCTGCTTTTCTCCTCCTCTACCATTTTGGTCAGTCTCCCTTCAAAGAGATGGAATTCTCTTTGGTACAAATAAGAAGAAAATATATTCTAGGGATGAAGAACACCATTGAAAAGGCACCAACTTGTGTGGGAGGAACAGAGAGAAATCTAGTTGTAGAGTACAGGAGTAAGTATAATGTCCAATGGGGCTTGAAAGATGGTTGGCTAAGTAAAGGAGTATATATCTAATCAATAGGAAGCTACTAGAGTTGGTTAAGTAAAGGAGTCATATGATCAGATCTGTGTTTAAGGAAAATTACTTTGACAACAATATGTAGGATGGCCAGGAGTAGGGAGAGAAATGAGGCAGGGTGTTGCTACCATCGAAGTGAGATGAAGAAGCTGGGGCTAAGGAGGTGGTAACTATGTGAGTGGAGAGAAGAGGTGGATGAAGGAGAAACAGCAAGCTTTAACATCTGATTAGATGTGTAGGGTGAGAGAGAGGGAGAAGTAGAAGATAATAATGTGGTTATAAATGTAGGAAACTAGAAGGACAGTAGTACCTTCGACAGAAATAAAGGGTTTTAGAAGAAGAGAATGTTTAGGGAGAAGATGGAGTTCAGTGTTGGATATCCTAGTTTAAGATGCCACTAGGATATACAATTTGAAATGTACAATAGGCAATTGGTGATATAGGACTGAATCTCAGAGAAAGGAGCAAGACTGGGTATATTGATCTGGAAGTCATCTATATAGAGATAATGGGTAAAACTATGGAAGCTAATGAGGTTCCCAAGACAGAGGAGTAGAGGGAGAAGATGAGGCCTAGAATGGAACCTTGGAGAATCTTCTAATTGAGGGGGATGATATAAATGATGAAGCAGCAAAGAAGAATGAGAAAGTACTATTTTGTACATATTCAGCATTTAAATGCTTGTTGAATTAACAAATGAGCAAATGGCTGAATGAGCAGTCCCTCTAATCCAAATTTCTGCTCATATATGTATTCTATCAGACCATTACTCAGGAAGATTGATAGGTCACACAGATAATTACAAACTAGGTCCCTATTTCTCCTACTCATATCTAATTTTTTTCCTGCAAAGTACCAAGAACTAATTTCTATTGGTTACTTGGGAATAAAATTCAAATGACCCCAAAATACATTAAATAGCACAGGCTCGCTGCAAGCTGGGAAATAGGCTAAGTGCAGAGCAATCCAAACCTAGTAAATAACTATCATTAGATTTCTTAATAGGAACTAAAGACTAGTAAGATTTTATAATCCTCTTCTCCTTCTGATCCCAAAATGAAGCAGCAAATTAAGTTTATTTACCCCCAAACACAAACTGTACATCCTCTTGCCCCCCTTGCCCCATATAATTTTCCCTCACTTTCTGATTTAGTCCAACAGGTATGTGTGGTTGACTCATTTCTTAATTTCGTGATTCTTTAACGCAGAATTTTAATAGATCACATTTTGGCAGGCGTTACTTAATGCAGCAGAGTGCTAATGAACTGCTCCTTCTACATCCTGTGGTTGTGAATATGAATCTGAGTCCTTTCAATGGAACCCAATACACTGAAAAGTGATGGATTCTGATAGTATTATTCTCATGTATGAACTAAAGTGCTAAAAAGTGGTTAAATGCTGGAGCTATTTCTCAGAAGAGGTAAGTAGAGCTCAAATGCAGGGATGAATCTAGAAACAAAGTTAAAACTTGAGAGGGCAAACCTTTATTATTTGGATGTTGCTATCAGGAACATGGGATCTTAAATGTATGAGGTAAAAGGGACCCAAGGGGTCATTGAGTCTAACCTCTTTATTTTGCATATAAGGAAACTGAGGCTTAGGGGGTTTCAGTGACTGTTTGGAGATCACATAGGTACTAAGTGACAGAGAGGGGATTTGAACTCATGTCTCATGACTCCAAATTTTGAACTCTTTCTACTACAAAATACTGTCCCAGCTTACACAAAGTGTTGGCCATATAGGTTATGGCCAAGGGTTTTATTTGAACAAATAGTGGGAGGGGTGAGCAGAATTATGCATTTAAAATAACTTAAGAAAGGGAGGTAAAATTTTTACAAAAATATTTCTAGCAGCTCTTTTTGTAGTGGCTAAGAATTGTAACACAAAGGAATGCCCATCAATTAGGGAATGGCTAAACAAGCTGTGGTATATGATGGTGAAGGAATATTATTGTGACATAAGAAATGCCAAGCAGGGGGGCAGCTAGATGGCGCAGTGGTAAAGCACCGGCCCTGGAGTCAGGAGTACCTGAGTTCAAATCCGGCCTCAGACACTTGACACTTACTAGCTCTGTGACCCTGGGCAAGTCACTTAACCCTCATTGCCCTGCAAAAAGAAAAAAAAAGAAAAAAAGAAAAGAAATGCCAAGCAGGATAATTTCAGAAAGGCCTGGAAAGACTTTTGTGAACTGATGTATAGTGAAGTGAGCACAGCCAAGAGAATGTTGTGCACAAAGACAGCAATATTGTTTGATGAAGAACTCCTCTTTCAAGATTACTTTAGGAAGCCTGAACCACTTTCTTTTAATCACTGCAATGATAAGTTTTATCTTTGGAAAGAAACAAAGTCACATGGAGCTATCCATCTGGAAATGAAGAATATTGGTTTTGGTTCAAAACAAGATGTAATGTAAATGAAGAGACTAATTTTCATATGTCTTTTAAACTGGCTCTAAGGACAATTCTAAAAGGAGAACTCTTAAAATATGTTTGAACCAATAGCAGCACCATTGAGGTAGAGAGTAAATCGAGACAAACTGCTCTGCTACCTCTTGTGTCTTCTTACTAATGTGTCAAGTCTCTAAATAAGGTATCCTTAGATCTAATACTAGGATAAGTCCTCATTGACCCACAGATGAGTCCTTGGTTCTGTCACTGACACAAGTTCATTATCTGTTTATACAACTGATGTTTGTACTCTTGAGACTAACATATACAAGGCATCAAGAGTGCTAAAGAGGGGAAGGTAGATGGGACTGGACAAAGACAGAGACTCGGTTCTCTGGAGCGAGGCCTACTCAATCACAATACTACTTTAGAGAAGCATACATCCCTCATGATGGCAGTGATGGAGTGGAATGGAGTTTCTGGACCAGTCCAAGGACTTGGTTTAAACCAGGAGCTATAAGAGGTAGAAGTGAGGAGCAATGAGTCAGAATCATGATGCAGAAGAGAAAGTCTGGACTTCATTAATATGATAAGTCATGTGGACTGCACAGTCCCAAAGGAGAGAGAAGAGAGTCTTTTGATTGTTAGTGACTCTGAGATCCTTTTCTGCTTAATCCTCAAATAACATTATTAGTCTGTAGCATTTGTCCATGAAGAAGGGTAGTTTATAATAAAGGGAGCTTGCTTGATTTCTCTAGCAGCAATGAGTGTTTTCCCCATGTTGGGTGAAAGACATGTAGGGTGATAAGTATTTTAAAATATTATATAAGTTAAGTAGTATTATAAGTTATTTTTTAATTTTTTAATTTTTTTTTTTTGCTGGGCAATGAGGGTTAAGTGACTTGCCCAAGGTCACACAGCTAGTAAGTGTCAAGTGTCTGAGGCCAGATTTGAACTCAGGTCCTTCTGAATCCAAGGCTGGTGCTCTATCCATTGTGCCACCTAGCTGCCCTCATATTATAAGTTATAAAGATTATATAAGCCTCTGTCAGAGGCTTTTTTGTGTGTATTGGTCTACTACGAAGGTTCGTACTTCTGTGTCATTTTTCTTTCTATTCTCGATCAAAGTTTTATCATGTGATCATAATATTTACCTCCTAAATCAGTGAATTTATCAGTACCAACATTTTTTTTTATCATCCTTGGATGCTTAGTTCATTTGTTTAGAAAACCATGCTAAAAGCACGTTGGACATAGTCCTATAGGTGCTTAAGAAATGCTTGATGAATGAATATTTATTGAATGACTGAGAATAAGGTCAAGCATTAAATCCCCATGTAGTTCACACAATTCAAACTGTCCCTTGGCCACAAAATTATACATTTAACCTCAGTCAAAAAAGCCTTTGCTCATTGGTTACAAGGGGGAAGAGTTTAGGTATTTAAACTAAGAATGATTTTTTTTTTTTTTTTGCGGGGCAATGGAGGTTAAGTGACTTGCCCAGGGTCACACAGCTAGTAAGTGTCAAGTGTCTGAGGTCAGATTTGAACTCAGGTACTCCTGAATCCAGGGCCAGTGCTTTATCCACTGCGCCACCTAGCTGCCCCCCTAAGAATGATTTTTTAAAATTAAATTTTAAAAATTTAAAATTGATTTTTTTGTTTAACCTTCAAATCATGCCCTGATATAAATTTTGGACTAGCCCCATTTTTGCATATGAAGAAATGCATACAACATAACCTAGGTGTTTTAAGATAGCATTGGGTTTTATTATAAAGAGATTTGCAAATCATGAAGTGCTATGTAAATATCAATGCTTATGTAGATCTAGCCCAGCTCTGGTTGTACTCCAAGCCCACCTCTGTCCAGTCCCCTCCACTACCTCTCACAAGTGTGTAAGAAGGAGAAATATCTTTAATTGCTTTTGTCCTGGTTGCAAGAGGAATTTCCATTTTGGGGGAAGCCAGTAGAAATGGTTGGAAAAATGAATGACCTGAGGGGATGAAAGGGAATAATGAAATTTTAAATTGGACATGAGCATTCTGTACTAATTATAATCCCCAAGGGAAGATGCTGAAAGATGAGCAATGGAGTTGTGAAAGAACCAATTCAAGCATCCAGGCTTTCTTTAGCAGAAGTCAAGTTAATGGTTTCTTTAGAAATGCTAGGAAAATAAAATCAGAAAGACATTATTTGAGAACTGATATAATAATTAAATAACAAGTCTAGATCTGAATGAACTTCCAACCTAGGAGATTTGAGCAAATAAAAGAGTGAACAGTTCTAAGTCTTTTGTCCTCAACATTCTTGACTCTAAAGCAGCATTTCTCCAAGTATAGTACATTAACTCTTAGGTCCAAGATTCTTTCAGGGGGTCTGTAAGGTCAAAACTGTTTTCATAATAATACTCAGACATTATTGTTCTGTTAAAATATTCCTCCCTTTTCCAACTAAATATCTGTGTTGGGCCAGGTTCTCTTTATATACTTAAGCCAAAACAGCATATCAAAACATATTAAATGTAGAAGAAAATTAAAAACTGGCTATTTCTATTAAACCAAACATTAAAGAGATTTACAAAAATATACAAAAACACTACCACTCTTGCTACTATAATGGATTATGTGAAAATATAGTTCTTTTTCATAAAGTTATGTTAAAAAGTTTATTATTATAATTTTCAATTAATTAATAGGGGGAGGAGCAGATCCAAGCTGAGAGAATAGAGAAGCATTCGCCTGTTCCCAAAATCCCCTCCAAGCAACTATAAAATAATGCCTCAAATAGAATTCCAAAGTGACAGAGCCAGAAAAATGTCAGGTGAAACAATTTTCCAGCACAAGACAACTTAGAAGCTCAGCAAGAAAAGTCTGTCTTAACAGAGTTCTGGTTGAACCATGAACCAGGCCACACTTGTAGCACAAGTAGCAGTCCCTAGAGGTGGCAGCATTGGCAGCAACAGCACCTTCTGGAGTTCTCAACCACAGATGGTTGTGGGGTAGAACAACTGGATCAAAGGAGATTGCAGGGGACACTTTAGCAGTGCTGAGTTCAGGACCCTATTGCATTGCCAATATACAATCATGGGTTGCAGTTCCAGGGCCAAAAGGAGCAATAGCACTTTCAGCAAAAGGCTGCAGGGTTCCAGGTCACAGTTCCAGAGTGGAGAGAAGACCTTGTGGTTACTCATGGATGAGTAGGGTCCCTAGTCTCAATTCCAAGACAGAGAGGAATATGAACAATTGTAGATGGTCACAGTCCCAGGGCCAGGAGGAGTGCTAGTGCTGGTGGCTACAGGGGGAAAAAGTCCCTTCCCAGGTAAAGATAAGAGAACAAGGCAGAAGAGCAATGACCATACTTTCCCCTATATTATACCATCTTGGAAGCACTGAAAATCTACAGACTCCCAGAACTACTTCTGAAAATAGTAGCAAGAAAGACCTGAAACTTAAGACAGTGCTCCCTCCACCCCCTGCCTCAACCACGGAAGTACAGCCCAACTTTAGCATAAAGGTAAAAAGTCAAGAAATGGGCTGGAAATATAAGCAAGCAAACCTGACCATAACAAGTTACTGTGGTGACAATGATAATCAAGATATAAACCCATAAGAAGAAAATGATGCCAAAGCAGCTATAAGAAAAGCTTCAAAGAGAAATGTAAATTGGATACAAGAAGACAACAATTCTTGGAAGAGCTCAAAAAGGATTTTAAAAATCAAGAGGCAGAGGAAAAATTGGGAAAAGAAAGAAGAGTGATGTCAGAAAATTATGAAAAGAAAGCGGCTTGGTTAAAAAAAAATCACACTTAAAAAACCAGAATTGGTCAAATGGTAAAATTAATAAATAATATTTTAAAATTTATCAGAAAATTTATTTTAAAATTTATCAGAAATTAAGCTTATTTAATTTATAAAATAGTAAATATCAATAATGAAAATAAATAAAAGCTATTTGAAGTACTTAGTAATTTTAAGAATGTAAAGGGATCCAGAAACCAAAAGTTTTAGAAATATTGGTCTTGGGGCGGCTAGGTGGTGCAGTGGATAAAGCACCGGCCCTGGATTCAGGAGTTCCTAAGTTCAAATCCGGCCTCAGACACTTGACACTTACTAGCTGTGTGACCTTGGGGAAGTCACTTAACCCCCACTGCCCCGCAAAAACAAAAACAAACAAACAAAAAAAAAGAAATATTGTTCTAAAGCATAGGACTGAGCTCTAAATAATAAATGAATGAATAAATAGATTAATAGATAAATGAATAAATAATTAGACAAATGAATGAATGAATAAATCTTAATTTGAAGTTCAATTTTTTAAGAGTGGTAAATGGTAAGGGGAGTAACTTGAGAATTAAGATATGACACTTTTAAAATAATAAACATTCTTATTTAAAGTTTTGGATTACAAATTCTATTCCTCCTTCCCTCCTCCCCCCCCCCCAGGCAACAAGCATTTAGATATAGGTTATACATGTACAATTATGAAAAAATATTTCTATATTAATCATTTTGTATAAGAAAATTTAAATAAAAGAAAAATGAAAGTAAAAAATAACATGTTTCATTCTGTATTCAATCAATATCAGTTCTTTCTTTGGAGGTGGATAGTATGCTTCATTAGTCCTTTCAGATTGTCTTGGATCATTGTATTGCCGAGAATAGTTAAGTCATTGACAGTTCTTCATCAAAGAATATTGCTGTCACTATGCACAATATTCTCCTGGTTCTGTTCACTTCACTATACATCAGTTCATATAAGTCTTTCCAGGTCTTTCTGAAATCAGCCTGCTTGTCATTTCTTATAGCACAATAATATTCCATCACCTTCATATACCACAATTTGTTTAACAATTCCCCAATTGATAGGCATCCCTTTGATTTCCAATTCTTAGCCACCACAAAAAGAGATGCCATAAATATTTTTGTACAAATAGGTCTTTTTCTCTTTTGGGGGATGTCTTTGGGATATAAACCTAGCAGTGGTATTGCTGGACCAAAGGATATGCAAAAATTAATGGTCTTTTGGGCATAATTCCAAATTGTTCTCCAGAATGGTTGGATCTTTTCACAACTCCACCAACAGTCTATTAGAGTCCCAGTATTTCCACATCCCCTCTAACATCCAATATTTTCCTTAGAAATAACACTTTTGGGGCAGCTAGGTGGCACATTGGATAGAGCACCAGCCCTGAAGTCAGGAGGACCTGAGTTCAAATCGGGCCGCAGACACTTAACACTTACTAGCTGTGTGACCCTAGGCAAGTCACTTAACCCCAATTGCCTCACCAAAAAAAAAAGAAAAGAAAAGAAAAGAAATAACACTTTTTTATAAACCCTAAAAAAACACTAAATACTAACAATTGTTTTAGATTATGGATCTGACACAAAGATGAGTTATTATTACTAATATTATTATTATTAATAAACCCATAATTATTCATCTGTGACTGAAACATCACAAAAGGTGCTGAGGTTAGTCCTAGAGTAGAAATTTCAATTATACCTTGAGAAGGGGTATGGGGGGTTAGGTATGCAGCTCAGCCTTGCTAGGTATTTGGTCTTGGAATCAACACCTCAAAAATGCTACTAATTTTCTGAGATTCTCCCCTTCTTCCACTGTGATATCCACAGTTTCTTCTTACTACTTCCCACCCTCCTTCCCCTCCCAATCCTACCTTAACTATTCTCATGGCAATGGAAGTATGAAGAAATTAGGGCAGAAATTAAAGGGAAAATTTTAAAAAGGAAAGTGAGATAAGTATTAAAGTCAGAATCAAGAATATGAATAAATGAAAAAAGGAAGGGAGGAGGAGAGGGAGGGACAGGGGAAAAAGGAGGGAAGGAGGAATAGGAGAGGAAGGAATAAAAGGAAGTGAGGGAGGGGAGAAGGAGGGAAGCAGAGAGAGGAAGGGAAGAAAGAAAAGAAAGAAAAAAGAATGAATGAATGAAATAAGAAAGAAGGAAAGAGAAAGGAAGGAGGGAGGGAGGGAAGGAAGGAAGGAAAGAGGGAAAGGAAGGAGAAAGAAAGAAAAAGAAAGCGTGAAGGAAGAAAAAGCTGTCGCCTACAAATATGCTTGGCTAGGCAAGAAGAATAAGTGAAGATAGAATGGAATGGGTTTAAGAGATGAAAAATGGACAGATTCAAATGTCACTAAAAGAGAAACTACAGATAACAGGGAGTTCTTTATAGAATAGTTTCAGAAGCAAGAAAAGGCAGAGAGAAGAGGGGCAAGGACATGGGCTAATGCCAGGGCATCAATCAATGGATGAAGAAAATACGTGATTTAACAGCAGACATTACAGCTTAAGAAGTGAGCAGCATGATCAAATTGCAAAATAGGACAAGTGCTCTCATTGGCTGCCTGTAGTTTGCAGTAACATGGGAAAAAGATGACATGCCCAGAACAATGAGTATTAATGAAGTTTTTTGTTTGTTTGTTTTTATTTGTTTTGGGGGTTTTTGCTTTTGTTTTTTAAGAGAGAAAGAAATTATTTTAGAAACTGGAGGCCACTGAGCTCACCAACCATAGATTATATACATATCACCAGATTCTCACTTAGTTCTTCCAACTTTGTCCTCTATGATTCCACTTTCTACATTGCCTCCTTTTTCTAGATTACTATGTTCCATTTCAAAACCCTTTCTTTTTATAGCAGAATGTTCTCTACCATGGGCATTGGGAAACAGAAGCTTCTTTGCTCACTCCTAGCCCTACTCCCCTCCCCTCAATCTTCCTTCACTCAATATTTTCATATTTCTGTCAAGGGTATATTCATTCCTCTAGGCACCCAGGTTTTCAACCTCAAGTCAGTCTCAATGATTTTCTCCCCTTCACCCCATGTATACCTAAGCAATTTCCGAGCTTGCTGTTTCTACCTCTGCATCCTTTATATCTGTCTCCTTATCTCAAGTGGACAGCTACCTTCCTAGTTCAGTCCCTCATTACATTTCACCTGGACTATGATAATAGCCTTTTAATTGGTCTCCCTGATTCAAGGCTCTGTCCCCTCCATCCATCTGCCAAGATGATTGTATTAAACAGAAGTGCTGAGTTAATCCCCTGCTTGATAAACTCCAGTGGATTCCTATTATTTCTGGGATCAAATGCAACTTTTCCCATTTGGCATTTAAGGCTTTTCATGACCTGACCCTTACCTACTTATCCAGCCAAATTATTTATTTTTTGCTTTCACACACTCTATAGCCCAATCAAACTGAATTTCTTCTGTACATAGGATACACCATCCCAATATGCTTTCAGTGGCTGCTCTTCATGACTGGAAGAATTCCCTCCTCAACTCCACCTCAACACATACACACACACATACACACACACACACACACACACACACACACACACACACACACACACATAGAATCACAGAATTTTACCTTATAGGCCGATCCATACAGAAAAGGAATTCTCATAACATACCTGACAAGTTTTTTAAAGCATCCAAAGAAGGGGAACACAATACCTCCTGAGACAGGTCAATCATGAGGACTTAATATAGAGAAATTTTTCTTTTGCATCTAAGTGTTTATGAGGATAGAGTGCTGGACCTAGAGTCAGGAAGATCTGAGTTCAAATCCAGTTTCATGCACTTACTATGAGACCCTGTGCCACAGTTTTGTGCTATTGTAAATTGAAGATAAGAGTAGCACCAACCTCTAAGGGCTTGTAGTGAGAATGAAATGAGATGTTGTAAAGTGCTTAGTACAATGCCTGGCACATAGTAGGCACTTTACAAATACCTGTTTGATGAGTTGTTTGATAGTGGTTAATTTTACCTTCCTAATACAGAAACACAAACTTCATTAAAATTAGTAGCAACCTGGAGATCTGAGCCCCCAGGTTGTCCAACTCCAAAACCTGTGTGTTTTCTGATGATAACTGATCTGCCTTACCCCCATAAAGCAGAACTAGAATCAGTGGGTATATATTTGCAGAGATGCAATTAGGATTGAGGTAAGAAAAAACCCCCTCTAACAATTAAGAACTCTTAAGGAGATGGAATAGAGTTCCTTCACTTAGTCTTCAAACACAAGCTTGCTGGTCTATTGTCTAGTTTTGAACTAGAAAAAACCCTGTTATTCTGGGCACTTTGGGATTACTGGTCTAAGAGTTTCTTGAAAGTCTGAAAGCCTATAATTCTATAAATACTTATTTTACTTTCATTTCATTTATTTTTTCCTCTCTGTTCTTTTCAAGGTGTTTTGCTGTTATTTTCACTGAAAAATCCTCCACTTTTACATTTCCAATGGTATTTTTTCTTCTTTGTTTCTGTCATCTTCTTGACTTTAGGCTTTGTTTTTGTCTCCTCCCATCTGGGTTCCTGCATGTACTATTTATATATATTTTTAGATTAGCTCTCTTCGTTCTTCTGTTATCACCATGTTATCATTTATGTGTGCAATGACTAGGCTAGATGGAAATTCTTTTGGGGAAAATCTTGGACATTTAGTGGACTGTGTCTCAATATGAATTGAGTGTGATATATAAACTAAAATAGTAGGATAGATTGCTTCAGAAACAAGTGGTTATCCTCACATTAGAGATCTTCAAACCAAAGTTTAGATAACCACTGGTTAGGTGTGTTATAAAGGTGAGGTTTTTTTTTTTTTAAAGAGAACCAGGAAAAATGACAGACTATTTTTTAAATGATTTTAGCCTAAGGGAAAAATAATAGTTTAGTTTTTGTAGAAGTTTGTAATTGAGAAAAGAAATTCAAATATATGTAAGCCTTTATACCCTTAATGAATTACATATTACTGACCTCTTTATAAAAATCTCCTCCCTTGGCCAATGGTCTGCTTTGCCCAAGTTGTTATCTTGCTAAAGTTGAAGCATGAGGTGCTTGTGTTCTACTTCTACTCAATCTTCAAGGCAGATATATTGTGTCCTTCACTTTACTGATGAGAATCTGAGTCCCAGATAAGTAACTTGCTCAAGGTCTCCTAGAGGATGATGGGTCAAGGATAGAACCCAAATCTCCTATCTTCTATTCTAATGATCTTACTACATCATTCAACTATCACACCACCACACCATTTACTCTTGAGTATTCTATGTTCTTCCCCTCAGAGGTCTCAGCCAATTAAGAGTCATGTCTGATGAATTCATAGTATTGCAGGACTGTCTTTCAGAGAACTATCCAACTAACTTAGGGCCTTGTGCTACCTCTCTACATTTATTTCACTCCTAATTTTAATATTCCTTTCAGTTTTACATTTTTATTCACAGTATTTCATTAAAACAAAGGAGCAAAGTAGGAAAATAAAGACCAGATCAAATAGCAAAAGTATGCCTTCAAATTTTGTTTTAGTTCTTCTAGTTCAGTTAGGAGCAATTGAGTAGAAGAACATGGGATTAATGATGCCAAAGCCAAAAGCTGCATCCATTTTTTTGGTTCTGATCACTTTTTCTCTCCAGTGAGCTGACCTATCTTACTTGGTCAGTCATTAAACATATGCAATTGATCACATATCTTGTCACCACTAAATGACCAAGATAAATGGGTAAGTACAAAATCATCAGCATATGGAAAAAAATTCAAAAGTCTATGTCCCATTCCTAGTGGTTAAGTTACATCTTCTTTATTTATGAAGGACAGTTCTCAGCTGGTGAAAAAAGTGGAAGAAGGTATAATTTTTCTATCCAATTTATTTTTGAAGACAGCTATATCTTTAGTAAGGTTTTGTTACTAAACTGAAATTTTAGAATATAATCAAGTCTTATTATTAATTAAACTGATGAACTTTAATGATTCTAAATTTCTTCCTGAATTATAATTCTAATTTCATAATATGTTACTTGCAGGATAAGAAATGTTTTTATTGGGGCAGCTAGGTGGAGCAGTGGATAGAGCACTGGCCCTGGATTCAGGAGGACCTGAGTTCAAATCCAGCCTCAGACACTTAATACTTACTAGCTGTGTGAACCTGGGCAAGTCACTTAACCCCAATTGCCTCATCAAAAAAAAAAAAAGAAATGTTTTTATTCCTCATCCTTTTCCTATTTTTTAGAATCTCAAATAAGCATTCTCAGAATAGTATTCTGTTTATTTGGAAGCACTATTCAGAGCCTTGATCTCCTAATTAAAAAAACCAAAAAGCTAATATAGTTTCACAGTTTCCCCCAATTCACTTGCTAATTAGACATGAATTCTTTTTTAAAAAAAAAACATTTTAAGAGATTTCCTGGCATAGTGTCAAAAGTCAGCCTTGAAGCTAGGAAGACCTGTATTCGAGTCCTATCTCTGACATCTACTACCTGTGTGACCTGGGGCAAGTCACTGAACCTTTCAGTGCTCCGGGCACCCTTCTGAGTCTGTTGATAATGAATGTACCTGAAATGGTACATGGAGTACTTTATATGAATAAAGTCACAGGCCTAGTCTCTAGCCTGAATTCAAATTTTTTTCTGGGGGGGAGGATTGCCAAAATTAGTATAGGAAATTAGTAGATATGTATTATTTTTGTTATTTGTCTCATAGAAAGTTGATGGAGTTAGCTCAAATTCTGCTCATCTTTAAGTCTCTCCAAAAATTGAATTGGTTTTTGGTGCAAAATTAATACAGACCAAAATACAATGCAAAAGGAAGTATTTAACATGATATTATTGGAAGAGTGGATCTGTGATTTTTTAAGGATAAGAAAATCCAATGAAGAAAATCCCTTTCCTAATATACCAACAACTACTCTGCAATGTATAATCTAAGAAAGGTGCTTGGGGATACCTCACCCCGGATACTGCATCCAAGATATCTCAGAAGCAGGGCTTAAACCTAGGTCTTCTGTTGTTGTTGCTGAGTCATTTCAGTCATATCTGACTCTTCATAATTCCAACTTGGATTTTCTTGGCAAAAATACTAGAGCAGTTTACCATTTCCAACTGACGTTCATTTTACACATGAGGAAACTGAGGCAAACAGTGTGATTTGTACAGGGTCACTCAGCTAGTAAGTGTCTGAGTCTGGATTTGAACTTGGGTTTACCTAACTCCAGGCCTAGCACTCTATCCACTACACTACTTAGCTGCCCTGAACCTAGGCCTACCTGACTTCAAATTCGACTCTTTATCCATTACACCACATTGACTATCTGAAGGAAATTATAAGGAGCATGGTAAACATTAAGAAAATTTAAATGGTGGTCAGCTTGCTTCTGGATTATGGTCTTTCATTTCAATGAGTTTTTCTAAACCTTAAAGGTAGTTCTTTAACGGAAGAAGCTCAATGGTTAAAAATTGTTTTCTGATTCAGTAAATCCTAATACAAACAAGATGACTTCAAAGATAGTATGAAAGAAAAGTGGTTGGTTTAAGACGTAAATTAGGGTAATAAAAAAAAGGGAATGGGCTGATATGAATAAAATGGTGAATCTAAAATATTCTTTTAAATATGAATTCATACTGAACACTATTAGTGACTGAGACCTTAGTGTTTTCAGTGATAGGTGGTTGGTATGGGTTCTGTTTATTCTAGGCTCAGAGATACTAAAGGAAAAAGAGAATGATTAATCTGATAATGGTATTGCTATTTCTAATTGGAATGATGGGAGAATGTAGTCTAGCAGTTAGGAGGAAAACAGGGTGAATTATGGTGAAGTAATGGACTACCTTGAAGCAGGAGCAATCAAATAGATAGCTCTGAAAAGGATGTTTCCATCTTTATTTAACAGTTTGGTGCAGGTGTCTCTTCCCTACTACCTTCCTCTGCACTGAGCAAAAGTACTTTGTGTTATTTGGTGAAATTAAATCTCAACAAGAGGGTCTTCACTGAGGGTGAGTCTCTTCACTTACCCAAATTAAAATCCTGTATATCCACTTTCTGAGATGATATATAAGGACAAAGGTTTGGTCACTTTTTGCTATTTAGGGCACTTTAAAATCCAGAGGAAACAATAAACTGGCATGATTTTCACCTCCTATCATCCACTGGTGTCTTTGTTAATAATAATAATGATAATTAATGACCTCTTCAAGGTTAGCAAAGTATTTGACAAATATGATCTTATTTTATCCTCATAATGAGGATCATCCCCATTTTACAGATGAGAGCACTGAGGCAAATAGGAGTTAAGTTACTCATCATGGCCACACATTAGGTATATTTCTGATTCTAGTTTTGAACTCAGGTCTCCCTGACTCTAGGTCCAGTGCTCTATTCCTTGTACCACCTAATTTTTATAAAAGCAAGTTGAAGGCTTGATCATTCATTGTTTCTCATTATGTAATTGATATCACAAGGAATTATACTATCCTAAGAAAAAATAATTGCTTTTAAATGACCAGAATTAGGATAGTATAAAGTCAAGGAATTTCTCCAATGAGAAATAAAGTTTTGGAGGCCTCAGGCTGCAAACTTTTATTGTATTTGCTGTTTGGACTTGTGCTTTCAAAATTACAGGGAACTCCAGCTAGAAAGTAGTTAGGTCATAGAGTGAACAGAGTGCTAGGCCTGGAGTCAGAAGATTTGAATTCAAACATTGCTTCAGATATGTACTAGTTGTATAACCCTTGGTAAATGACATAATCTCTCAGTCTCAATTTCCTCATCTATAAAATGAGGCCCATCATCCCAGACACCTTACAAAATTGTTGTGAAGACTAAATGAGATCATATATGTAAAGTACTTTGCAAACCTTAAAGCATCATATAAATTGTTCTAGGCTGAGCCTGATTCAGGCCAATCCCCTGTTAGATTAGGCTTGCTATTAGAACAAGATGAGATATCAATAGATCATTCACCAGTTAACAATGAAAGGAGAGCTTCCCATTACGATCCAGTAGCCTATCATCTGAGAGCCCCTCCAGCAGCTTAGGTTGCTTTATACTCAGGTGATAAGGAAGCCCTTAGTCCCCCAAATCTTAAGGGGGAAAAAACTATTCTAACTTACATAGGCAAGGAAGGAGGGAAAGTTTAGGATATTGCTCCAACTACATGGTTAGCCATTATTACTAGTATTGTTAGCTCCACTCAAAATCTTAATTTTACGATGTCTTTCCTTTCCACTCATTTATCCCCTCCAAACCTGAACTCCCTTCACAACAAGGAATTCTGGCATAGGCAAATTTTTTACCCAATGTCACATTCCAACAACAGCCCTCAGGCGCAGAACTTGAACTTTAAAACTACAAAAATAGATGAATTAATTGGTTTGGGTACTCCTTCCACCAACACAGATTATAATCTCACCATGCCAGAGTAAAAGATTTTCTGAGTTGCTGTACCCAAAATAATTGATGCCTAGTAGCTAACCTTCTGGTGCTGAGTCTCTCTGACCAAAAACTAAGCTGAGGTCTTCAGCTAACAGACAATACATTTCCCACTGGACTCAAAAATCTTTCTATCTGAACAAGATTAGTCAAAAATTATGCCCTGTTGCCAAGATTTTTGATAAAGAGGGCCATCTCGGATGAATAAAAACTTTAAATAGAGTAGTGTAACAATTGGAGTGATGCCACCTGCTGGAGAGTTACTGTAGGAAAGCTCCACCGTGAGGAGAAGGCATCTGAGGGCAAGCCATGTGGTCAAGTTCCTTGGCATCAGGAAATGACATTTGCTCATGGGTACTGCTTATCAAAGCTACCAGCCAATCAACTTGAGGAGCCTCTCATTTCTGGGAGGAGAACATGATGTAGGAAGTGGATGCTGGCTGAGGGCTTACTTTCTCTTTGGGTTCAAGATATTGGCTTGGTGGCAGGACTTCACTGGGAGCTTAGGAAGGCTAAGAAATCTGTTCTCAATCTTTCTCTCTCTTTACTATGTTATATCTTTTTATATATTATTTATTTATATATCTTTTTATTTTATATATTTTAATAAACCCTTAAAAGCCTAAACTCTTGGTGAATTTATCAGTGACTTTAGCCAGTTTTCCCCCCAAACTGGGGAGGGTAACAGATTAGAACCCACATTTAGATTTTTAAACAACACAGTAGAATCATGCATATGATAAAACATTCTCCATTTTTCCCATCAGTTTACATTTCAGTTGTTATAATATAGCAACTACAGACAAGTGAGAAATCCATAGACACTGAGATAGAGACAGATCACTAGCCATGAGACTAGCGTTTAGAATTTATAAAGTTTAGGACTTTGCTGGTCATCTCTGTTCCATTTGTAATGAAGCAATTAACCATGAAACAAACCTACTATATCTAGGGTACTGGGGATTCAAAGACAAAAGGAAATGGCAGAATCACTTGCCCTCAGGAAATTTTACATTTTAATTGGGAAGACACTATGTATTCATAGAAAACAAACTTAAAGGGGGAGGCACTTTCAAGTATGGGAATCAAGAAGGGCCTCATGGAGAGATACCTTTCCACTATTCTGGTTCTCTCCCTGTGGTCACCCACAGTATTGCAATAAAACTTGGGAAACTGAAGGGGAAAAAAAAAAAGGAAAGGCCTTATGTTGGGAATGGTATTTGAGCTAAGCTTTGAAGGAAACTTGAATCAGAAATAAGAAAGTAGAGAATCCCAGGCTGCATGATGGTAAACCTGTACAAAGTCACAGAGATGGGAGATGGAATGTCAGATGTGAAAAAGGGCATTCCAGTGTTTAGTACAGTGCCTTGCACACAGTGGCATGTACCACATGTTTAGTGGATTGGATTGAGGGTAGAACAAGAAGTCCTATTTGCCTGTATCATATAGTGTGTTAAGTAGAATATTGAATATTAAGGTTGGGAAGGTAGAATGCAGTCAGGTTGCAAAGAGTTTTACATGCTAGCGGTGTTCATCCATCTTCCATATACCTGCTGAAGAAATTTCCCTAAAGCACAGGTCTGATAATATCGATATCCTACTTATTAATTTCAGGGGTTCCCTATTATTTCTAAGATCAAACATAAGTTCTTCTGTTTATTTTTTAAAGACCTTCACAACCTGATCCCCACGTGCTTTCCCCATAAGAAACTTAATAAAGGAGCTTAATAAAGCTCCTTGAGGTCAGGGAAGTTTTTATTTTGTCATTTCTAGAACCTAATACAATGGTCGGCATAAAATCAGTGCTCAATAAATATTTGTTGATTGAGGAGCTGATTGGTTAATTCATTGCTTTCAGAGGCAAGAAGGAATCATCAGTATTTTTTGAGCAGGGGAGTGACACGTGAGGCCTATGCTTTAGGTATTATCATTTTGGCAGATATGTTGGGGATAAATTGGGAAAAGGAAGAACTTAGGCCAGGAAGATAAATTAAGAGTCTGTTGCAATAGTACAAAAGAGAGGCTATTAGGGTTGACCTTGGTTAGTGCTCTTGTAAGAAATTTATTGTGATTTGGGGTTTCCATCACCCCATCTTTGCTTCATTATGGTCAGACTGAAAAGATGTAATCTTGAAAAAGCCTAAAAGAAGATGGGTCTGTACTTGAAGAGATTATAGAAAAGAATGACTAAGTATCTAAGTCTCTTCTAGCAGTTCCCCTATGCCCACATGGGCCTAGTCAAATTATAATGGGGACAGCCCAGAGGGTATGTTGAACCAATTGGAGACTCAGCATGGCTAAGGACCTCCCCTTCCTGTAGTAGAGGCAAAAAGGGGGGAGAGAGGAGCTGTGTGAGAGAGCTTCGGAGTAAACCAGGAGAGGGACTGCACAGCTGACTCTCATTAAAAAACTATAGACCCCAGGTGGTGGTGAGTGGGATCGAGGCCAGCTCTTTGAGCTAGCTGAGCAGTGCGCAAGTTTGGGGTTTGAGTCAGTCATTGCTAGAGCCAGGGAGCTTATTTGTTTTCTCTTCCCCTATTCCCTTCCTCGCTGTCCCTGGCTTTATTAACTTCAACTATGTTGTAAATTTTGTTCCCTTTAATAAAACCTGGTTTGTTTGTAGAAAAGAGGCTGTTAATCTCCTTTCTTATTAGTCTGGGAGAAATAACTAAAAAAGGCAGTTTGGAAGGGAGGAAACTTTGGACCTAGAGGTCTTTCATTATTTTCTGAACCCCAATATTACAGTGAACTGCCCAATTAAAATTTGGCCCTTACACTCTGGAGGGATAATTGACAAGATTGAGTAACTGATTAGATATAGGTCATAAGGGACAGAGAGGAGAGTCAAGGATGACTGAGATGGCAAACCTGGGTGACTGGAAGAATGGTTGTAACCTCAGAATAAATAGGGAAAAATAGAAGATGGGTAGATTGGGGGAAAAAATGAGAATGTAAACTCCTTGAGAGCAGAAACTGTCTCCATTTTAAAATTTTTATCCCCAGAACTTAGCACAGTGCTTTGTGCATAGTAAGTGCTTAATGTTGTTTTTTTTTTTTTACTTATTCATTCATTTACTTGTTCATTCATGATTGTGGGGACAATCTAGTAGAGAAAACAGAAGGGCATGGGATCCAGAGTACAAATAGAGCAGTTGGCCTTGGTACAAACAAAGCCCCTTCTTCATCAGACATTGGAATAAAAGAAGCAATGGAGAATAATAACACCAAGGGGTTTTGAAATGTAGAGTGGAGCACAAGAGGCAGCACATAGTAAATTGTTTCTATTTTTTCAGTAAAGTATGGGATGAGGCCCTCTGCTGAGTGGTATAGGGAAGGGGTATTGTGGGAAGTTGCGGGGTGGGGTGGAGAAATGGTTTGGAACAGCTGCTGTGGGAAGTGTGAGAATAACCTTGGTAGGACTAAAGATATTACCTTGCTGCAGTCAGGGCCCAGTTTAACGTTAATTAACAAAAATATGTAATGGACCAAATCAACACAGTTGTATGACTTCCTTTCCAGGATATACACCTCACACCCCTCTCAGACTTTACAAGGCTACAATAACCTCTACTCTAGAAGTTCACTCCTGTCCTGGTCTTCACTGGAAATACCCCTCCCTGTCCCTGAAGCCCCTCCTCTCACTGGCTGGTTCTTCCAGAATCTCCATTTTAAAGAGGACACCCAGGCCATTCACCCACATTTGCATTCCTCTCCAGGATACAATACTGACTCTCCTCTGGTATATTTGTACAGGGGTGTGCTGGTAAGTGTTTAATAAACATCCTCCTAAAAAAAGCACTCACAACAATGCCCTGAGGGGTGAGGGAAAGATTAGAGGATATTCTTTATAGACAGCTACAGTTGGTAGGAGGTTTGACAAACTCATTCAACTCTGCATCCAGATGGTGGTGCACACACCATCTTTGTACCTTCTTACTGGTTGTCTGGAATGTACTCCCCCCTTCAGTTCTGCCACGTGGACTCCCTCTCTTTCTGTAAGTTCAAGCACCACCTCCCAATTAAAGTATGTCTTTTTTTGTGGGGCAATGAGGGTTAACTGACTTGCCCAGGGTCACACAGCTAGTAAGTGTCAAGTGTCTGAGGCAGGATTTGAACTCAGGTACTCCTGAATCCAGGGCTGGTGCTTTATTCACTGCACCACCTAGTTGCCCCCTAAAGTATGTCTTGATTCTTCTAATTGCTAGTGTCTTGTAAATCAGGGTTTGCCAGTTTCAGAAAACATGGATTAGTTTTCCCTGAAAGGCAATGGGACTCTTACTATTTGATTGGACCCTGTCTCCTATATCTCTTGAAATAGTTTCCTGGTCACCTTAGAGAGTAGAAAATCCCACCCATAGGGAGTCAGGGCCCCTGGATTTGGCAGATTTCCAAGGACCACAGAAATCACAGTATCTTACCCTGTTGATAGAAGTGAGGGAGACTGAGTCTAGAGAATGCTCCAACCATACAAGTGCTGCTGCATTCTAGTTGGATAACCTTGCTCTATTAGAGCAAAGTAAACCTTATATGAACTTCTCAATGACTTATGGGTGCCTTATTTTATCACAAAATCAAACCTTAAGAGGACACCCCTACCACTTTCTGTCTAGACCACCTTATATTTTAAAAATTTACTTATGTGGTAAAATATACTTCTCTCTTCTCCCACACTCCAAACCCTACCCCACCTCCATTTATTGTTAAATTCCTTGAAAGCGGGGATTATATCGTTCTTGGTATTTTTATCCCCAACACCTATAACAGTGCCAGGAACATATTAAGTACTTAATAAAGCTCACTGATTCATTCATAAATTAAAGAATATTTTACTTATTTTTCCTTTTTGTAGGGGAACAGTCCAATCTCTGATGTGTTAGAAATACTTCCTTGTTTTCAGGGGCTCCTGGATGGTGATTGGTGAGAATGCCAAGAGATCTGAGTTCTAGTCCTACTTCCCTCTTTTACCACATTTGTGGTCTATCTCAGATTCATTTCCTTCCATTGTAAAATGGGGATAATGGTGCCTTTCCTTCCTGACTCACAATATTCTTATAAGTTGTTATACAGATGCTTATAAAATCTCTTAGGCCTATAAAACACTATCTAAAAACAAGGTATTATTTTTAAGATACTACTAGGTAAGTCACTTAACCTCAATTGCCTCACAAACAAACAAACAAACAAAAAAGAGTACTGCTAGGTACTCATCATATCCATATCAAGAAAAATAAAAGCCACAAGTTTTGAAGTAGACCTGGAAAAAAGCAATGCAATAAATCTCCATGTTGATTTTATTTATTAATATTTTAATTGATTTTCCATTATTATCATTTTTTCAATACCCTCTCCACAACAGAAAACCATTTTGTTAACAATGAAGTACAGTTAAGCAAAAAAAAGTGACACATTGACCCTTTAGGTTAGAATACATATCTCATTGCTCACCTTGCATCTTTTTTAACTAGTCTCATCCATTTAGAGCTTATTTGAGTATATAGTTTAAAATGTCGTTCTAAGACTAATTTCTACCAAACTACATTACAGTTCTCAACAGTTCTGGGTGAATAGGAAGTTCTTCCCCTAATGGATTTTTCCTTGGATTTAAAGAAAATTTGTTTGCTATATTTAATTGCTTCTAGGGTTAATTTAGTCTCACTAATATACTTTTCTATTTTTAAATAGTGCCAAATAATTTTGTTAATCATTGTTTTGTAATATATATATATTTGGCAGGGCAATGAGGGTTAAGTGACTTGCCCAAGGTCACGCAACTAGTAAATATCAAGTGTCTGAGGCCGGATTTGAACTCAAGTCCTCCTGAATCCAGGGCTGGTGCTTTATCCAGTGTGCCACCTAGCTGCCCCCATGTTCTAAAAATCTGGTGATGCTAGGCCTTCCCTTCATTTCTTGAGATTCTTGAACTTTTACAACTCCAGATGAATTTAGTTATATTTCATCTAATTCTATAAAGTAATCCTTTAATCTACTTTCTCATCTATAAAATGGATGTTGGTCATATTATGAAGCATATACCTCAGGGAATTATTGTAAAAAATAAAAGAAAGATATATGTTAAGCATTTTTCAAAACTTATTGTCCTAAATAAATTCCAGTTTTTGTGTTTAAACAGTGGGAGAATGAGTTCAAAGTTCTAAACAATTATACTACAAATTTTCAAAAAACAACTTCTTTGTAAAGAGAAGACTCTTTAAAGTTGGAGTTACAATCACTATTGATTATAAAAATGTAAATTAAAACTACCCTGTAGTACCACCTCATACCTATCAAATTAGCTAATGGAAAAAGGAAAATGATAAATGTTGGAAGAAGATGTGGGAAAATTGGAACACTAATGCATTGTTGGTAGAGTTGTTAACTGATCCAACCATTCTGGAGAGCAATTTGGAACTATGTCAAAAGAGCTATAAAACTGTGCATACCTTCTGATCCAACAATACCATTACTGGGTCTATATCCTAAAGAGTTCATAAAAAAGGAAAAAGACCCCACATGCATATAAGTATTTTAGCTGCTCTTTTTGTGTGGCAAAGAATAGGAAATTGAGGGGATGTCCGTTAATTGTGTGTGTATACACATATATATGTGTCATAGTGAATAGAGTCTTGACATGGAATCCAGAAGATCTTAATTCAAATCTGACCTCAAACACTTACTAGCTGTGTGATCCTGGGCAAGTTATGTAATCTCTGTCTGACTCATTTTCCTCATCTGTAAAATGGGATCTTAATAGCACTTACCTTGAAAGGTTGTTGTGAAGATCAAATGAGATAATAGTTGTAAAGCACTTAGCACAGTACCTGGCATATAGTAGTGTTATTTAAATATTAGTGTGTGTGTATACCTATATATATGTTTGTATGCATATACACATATATTTGTGGCCATAAAATAATCAAACTGAATTTTTAACCATCACCACAAAAACTGATTAATTTAGTTGTCTGTTCTTGAAAGCAGTCACTTTGGAAAACTGAATTTATCTCAGTGAGGCTGCCATTTCTCAAAACCCCTTTGGAATTCCCTTTCTTGGAAATGCCTCCAGAGTTGTATAAACAATCCACTATTGTTACTTGTTGCATCTTTTAAATTGGTATAACCCACCTTGACCACCCATATTATTCCTGAAAATTGGCTCTGAATTACTATTGGCTGTTTCCCCAAATCAAATTGACTCTGAGACAGTGATGATTTGTCACCAATTAGGGTATTCAAAAGCACATGCCACATACTCTGAAGCCAATCCCCAAAGAGGCATTCCAAAAATGCTTTGAGCAATAGCAGCATTGTTGGAACAAGTGTTTAGCTTGCCAAGGTAACATTTGTTAATTTGAATAGGGATGTTATTCATTTGGAGGTATGAGTTCTGGTACATTTGTCAAAAAAAATCACTTGCTTTACTTTATAGGCATACCATATAAACCTATTTTTAGATTATTCCAAATCAAGCCAGATGGAAGACATTGTAAAAATATTAGCCATTATCATCAGGATAACTTAATTATTGCCATAAGCCACTGAATAAACCCATGTAATAAAGTACCTTGCAAAAGGCTTCGAATAACTCAAAAAATGAAATCATCTGTGCTACACTAATGACATTTAGCATTTAGTCTTTATATTAATATAATATGGTAATGACTACTTCCTAATGATTTCCATTCTAGACCAATGGTAAAACATGTCCATAAAGGCAACTTAAAAGTGAATATGTTTATATGTAGTTAAGAAAGAATTGTTACATGTATTTTTTTTCAACATAACCATCTATATCGCACAAGGAAATGGCTCTACTCAATGTTTTCACCATCAGCTTTCCTCTGCTACAAATCTCAAAGAATTTAGGTTAACCTCCGACATTACATGAATAAAGGAAGTATTGTTGAGTCTCTCAAGTACTGTTGGTTTAAAAAGACTAAATGAAGATAAATCTTCCCATAAGTAACACATTATGAGCCTTTTGTGATACCAATAGTAGATTATATCCAGAAGAAATGGTATTAACTAACTTCCCTAGTTATAGTAAGGTTTGGTCCTCTATGAGTTCAGTATCTCCAGGGGTTCTGAAGGAGTCAACATGAGGCTCCCCAAGTAAATGGGAGCTTTCTCCCTACCTGCCTCCACAGCTTTAGGTGCCATTCTCCCCACACAAAATGTTCTCCACAGTCTTTCTATTATCTCTAAAACCTGGAACAAAACTATGTTAGGAAACTTTCTCTAATTAAGCTAATTCATTCTATGATCATTCATCTATCCTGTAGCTCTTGTTAACTACATACTAAAATTGGTTTGACTGATTTTATGACTTGAGCCACTATCATTATTTTCCATTGTATTTTATAAACTATATTACCTAATATCTTCCCTCTGTTGGATTAAAGGATATATTGGTGCTTTCAAAATTTGTTCTAGTTCCATTTAAATAATTGTGAAGTCCGTATAATATAGGTGAGTATATATCTCTGTCAGCAGATATTCTGGGGGGAAAATGCATGCCTCCACTAGGTTAGATTCTAAGAGGTTTAGGAAGTTTCTTTACATAAGAATGTGATGATGACATGGTTTTTAAAATGCATGGTAGATAGCTCAATCAACTTTATTTTTGGCTTTCTGAGTTTATTACATTTTGAAGAGCTCTTCATGTAGATATACAAACCCTTACACTATCTCTCCGGCTCTTGAATATACTTTTCCATACTTGTCAAAGAGAACAAATGGTGGAAACACTGTCTGGAAGTTCTAGGAGGAAAAAAAAAAGAAAAAATAGTTTAAATTAGTGAGGTATATTTATGCTGTTTAATTTTGTTTAGATTAGTACAAAAACCCAAGTTAATTTTTATTTGAAAATTGTAATCCTGCTGGTAATGGATATCAATAATATTTGAAGATCAGAAAGACATTGGCTGAAAGCAAGGAAATAACCCATCCACTAATTCAATAAAAATTAAGATACCTACAATGAGCAAGGAATCGTGTTAAATTTTGTGATATTACAAAGATGTACAAAACAGGGTTTCTCCCCTCAAGTGGACCTATAATCTATCAGCAGGTTAAAAAAATAACTAGGATATAGGAAAGAGACATTTAATGTCATATATATTTGTTGGGAATTCTCATTCAAGAAGGGTATACTACCATTCAAGATGAAGTGATGTTCTATACCTCTCTATAAATGATCTCTGCATGTATAAAGATGTATTTAACTTTCCTTAGATTTCTCTTTTTCAATCAGCTAATCAGCAATAGGACCCTGTCTTCAAGGAGCTTATCTTCTAATGGGGAAGTTGACATGAATATATGTAGGTATATATAAATTTTATATAAAGTAAAAAGGAGAAATCACTAGAGCTGAATCATGAAATAGGGAGGGTTAGGAGAAGGGGAGGGGAGGCAAAAGCCACATAGTACCATCTATCAAAGGATATTATTTTACAGCAACTTTAATGATCATCGCGGCTCTCTTCTAACCCTCCTTTGTTGTCTGCATACTTTTTCTGGTTCTAAGCAGTCTGAGTACATTCAAAAGATTACATCAAGGCTTCCTAGGTGCCATATATATTTTAATGCTGTCAGTGTTTCAAGACTACACTAGTATAAGCTGACCAGCATTTCCAATTCTTTCCCAATTTTAAATGTAATTTACTTTTTCATCCCACTGCTATTATGATTATCTCTGAAACATTTTCCTTTGGGAATATCTTCTCAACTATTACATTGAGAAATTGTAGCACAGTGGATAGTCAGCCCTGAAGCAGGATGTCTGAGTTTAAAGTCCTATCTTTGACATATACGGGCTATGGGCCCCCCCTGCAAAGGTCACTTAACCTCTCAGCATCCTAAGCAACTCTCTAAGACTGTAAATTGCAGAGAAGGTTCCACTTGTGTTGGTAGAGACTTTCCTCACCTGGGACTTATATATGACAATGAAATTACAGATCCAATCTCTGTACTTCTGTCATAATGTTAGTTATAAACTGGCCTTAGATAAATCTGGATTTTATTTATTTTTTTTACTGCAAAAAAATGCTTTGGAAATTACTTTGGCATCAACCATGGAAATCCAAAAGGTACAAAGCCTGAAGGTACTCAAAGTACTTTACTATGTTGCAGCACTGAACCCCCTAACATTTGTAATCAGATCTATAATTTATTCTGTATAGGAAACTTTCTGTGGGAAAATTCCCATCCTTTGATGGGGATCAACTCTAATCTAATTTAGACTACTCCTTGGGATACTGGGAGGGCTCAGTCCTACAACAAGTATTTTATCAGGGGACAGTGGGACTTGGACCCAGGCCCTCCTGTAGTTACTGCAAATCCTCTGTCCACTAAACTATGCTTCCTTTCACCCCCTAACATATACAATAATAACAATATTCAAGTTAATCATTTTTAAAATGAAATTCATCTTCATTTTAAAATACTCATTCCCATGGACCTATTTCTTTTTAAGGGTACAAAGGTACTTTTGTGTTTAGTCCTTTATCCATCTATCTATCTATCTATTTTTGTGGGGCAATGGGGGTTAAGTGAGTTGCCCAGGGTCACACAGCTAGTAAGTGTCAAGTGTCTGAGGTCAGATTTGAACTCAAGTCCTCCTGAATCCAGGGACTGTGTTTTATCCACTGTGCCACCTAGCTATCCTGTGTTAGTCCTTTAAAATAAAGTTAAGGAGGGCAACATGCTCTTTACTCCTGACAAAATATCCCCAAATGGGATGGTAGAGGAGGGTGGTGGTATTGCTTATTTGCATAGATATATTATCTTTATTGTTTAGTTTCATTTTTATACTAGAGTCTGCAGATATGGGTGATGAGCTGTCCAGAAATTCCTTACTGTCCTCGATACTGTTTTGTTTGTTTGTTTGTTTGTTTCAGTCTGAATTCCTACTTTCTTGCCCAGGGAAAATAGCCCTCTCCTACAGTGAATTAATCCAATTGTATTTGATGTGAGAAGAGAAGGATATGCCACTAGGGTTGCTTTGGCTTCAGGAAAGCTTGCACTGATCACCATGTGCTTAAAATTTGATTCTCATAGAAATGCAGGTCATTGTGACATAATGATGTGGGTTCACTAGTGGCAATGAAACAATCTGTCCTGTGTTTGCATTCTGTGTGTGTGTGTTTTCGTCTTTTTTTGGGGGGGGGGCAAAAAAAAAAAAGCTTTTCAGAAAAATAACTTCATCAGGAGGGAAAAAAAAACCCTGGAAATGGGTAAATCTAACTACTGCTGAAGCCCTCATTTGCCAGAGCAGACAGCTTTTACTATTAGGATGCCCAGGCCAAACACAAATAATCCACCTGCCAAAATGCGCTCCTTGGGACAATTTAGGAGTCCTTTTGAAGTGAACGGCTTTTTTGAGCTGGAATGAAGCCCAGGTTCATTTTCAAACCCAAGTCCAAATGACAAAGAGTAAATTTTCCTGTGCCCCTCGCCCCCATAGTGTAAGATTACTTTGGGCTGAGTGTTGCACTGTTTATCTAGTTATTCAAACTATTTTAGCAGTTATTCACAACTGAGCAATTTAAACAACTGGGCTAGGATCTAGAAAGGGAGAAGGGTCAGTTCTCTTTGACCACATCTTGAGAAAACTTCCCAGAGAGGGAATGAAATAAGATAAAAACTTATCTTATAGATCAATTGTATCTGCAAATATTTATTTCTAGGTTTTAAAAATAACGGTTTTAGGTTTAAAAATCAAAAGTTTTCCTTTAAAGGCTAAACATTAAAAGACCTCCAATCTGAGATTTAAAAAAAAAACATTCAAAACCCCCTCTTGGGATCTGAACAAAGATCTGCAACTTTGGGATCTCAATCAGTCATTCAATTAAAGAAGTATTTATTAAGTGCATTAGTCCTATGTGCCAGGACACCATGATAAGCATTGGGAAATAAAGAAAAAAGCTAAAGTAGTCCTTGTCTTCAAAGGCATTACATAGTTTGAAAAAAATCAAAACATTCTTACAAGGGTTTGAGTTTCCTTGCATAAATTTGACATTATACCTGATCAGAATTATCTACTACCATTGTCTCTCAGATAAGTTTCTAAGAATCAGCACCCCATTAGCATCAGAGGTTCTCAACCTAGGGTCCATGAAATTGTTTTTAAATATATATATAAAATTTATTTCCTTTGTAATCCTATGTATTTGATTTTATGCATTCAAAAGCAATATTCTGAAAAGGCTTCACTAGATTGCCAAAGGGATTTGTGATTCAAAAATGGTGAAGAATCAATCTCTCTCTCTTTCCCCCTCCCTCCCTCCCTTGTCTCTCCCTCTTTGATCTGCATTCAAACTCCATTAATTTCTCTGGAGGTAAATAGTATTTTCCATCATGTGTCTTTGGTATTATCTTGGATCATTGTATTACTGAGAATAGCTAATTTATTCACAGGTCTTCATTGCATAATACTGCTATTACTGTGGTTCTGCTTACTTTACTTTGCATCAGTTCATGGAAGTCTTCCCAGGTTTTACTGAAATCATCTTGCTTGTCATTTCTTATAGTGAAATAATATCCCATCATAATCATATTCCACAGCTTGTTTAGTCATTTCCCAATTGATCCTATCTTTTCCACTAGACTTTCTTTTTCTCATAAAACTTTTGAAACCAGGGACAAGAAAATGTGATCACTTTATTTATGTCTATTCAATTCTAGAGACTATCATCTGTACATCTCTTACCTCTATCTGCTGCTCTGTTTGGTTTTCAACTCCACAGAACTAAGATGCATCTCTCAGGATAAGCTGAGTACTTAGAATCTCATCACCATGCTGCTAACTCAGTCTTGAATACTCAGATCTCTTCCCACCTTCCTCAGCCTCCTCTTCCCTGTGATTAGAGGCCTGGAGGATGGAGTACTAGACTGATCCCACACCTTCCTGTATATAGGACAGACATTGGACTTCTAGATGATTCTCTATACAACTACAGCTCTCCTTGGTTCCAATTCTATGGAACAAGCTGTCCTGCCAGGTACTTCCTGGTGTTTCTACTCCACACCCTTTCTAACTTCCTTTTGTGTGTTGTTTTCCCCGACTAGATTTTAAACTCCTTGAAGGCAGGGGCTTTCTTTTTCTTAGTTGTATCCCCAGTGCTTAGCACAGCAGCTGGCACAAGTGCTTAATAAATATTTATTCAATTGAATTGAGCTCCAAAGTGTCCATGAGTAAAACAATGGCATTTAATATGTCCTTCTTTACATGTGGTTTTGGCAAATATTGGTTCACATGATTTTATTTCTCTGAGAATTACAGCCTTGGGAACAAACAGAAAAATAACACTAGCACTATAAAAGTTAAAATCTTTTTTTTGTTTTGTTTTGTTTTTTTAGTGAGGCAATTGGGGTTAAGTGACTTGCCCAGGGTCACACAGCTAGTAAGTCTTAAGTGTCCGAGGCTGGATCTGAACTCAGGTCCTCCTGACTCCAGGGCTGGTGGTGCTCTATCCACTGCGCCACCTAGCTGCCCCAAAAGTTAAAATCTTTAGGTATTAGTTCTATCAGATTTGAGATTTAAGGATGAAAAACACAATTCATACAGAATTTTTAAAAAATCAGACCACTCTTTCATTGTTATAGGAAAAGTCTTGTGAGAAAACTCCCTCTATGAATACAGACTGACACCTGCTCTACAATTTATAATCTTAGAGATTTCTCTCAGGCACTGAGGAGTTAAATGCCTTGCCAGGGCCAACTTGAACCCAGGTCTTCTGACTCTGTGCCTCTGTCCACTATGCAAAATTCCTTCTCTATGGTCACATTAAAGTGGTACAGGAAAAGAATGGTAAATGCATATGAGGGAGGTATGGGAATGGGAGAGGAAGAGAGATGAAGAGAAACAAAGTGAGAGAGAGAGCCAAGAAGGTAAGACTTGGGCTATGTATTTATGCAGGATATAGATATAGATGATAGATGGATGGATGGATAGATAAATGAATGGATGGTTGGATGGAGAGAGAGAGAGAGAGAGAGAGAGAGAGAGAGAGAATTAATGAGTGCCTATTCTTCTTCTGGTTAGGGTATAATCCCATGGTTGTTTGGTAGGATTTTAAGAAGCTTGACTGGAGAATTTTAGAGTATTGTGATGATCTGTTTGGAAGACAGTTATGGGGAGCATTTGTTTCTTTACTGAACAGGTATGCAGGAAGGAGGATATGAAGAAGGTCTTAGAATTCAGGGGTTCATAAATTCATAGATCTACACATATATGTATGTATGTATATGTATATACACACATATATACTTATTGCAATACAATTGTTTCCCTTTGTCAAGTCAAATCAGCATGCATTTATTAAGCACCTCTGTGCCTGGTACTGTACTAAGTGTTGGGGATACAAAAAAAAAGGCAAAATAAAACAAAACATTGTTCCTTCTCCCAACCAGCTCACAGTCTAGTGATGGATATAACCTGTAAACAACAATGTGTAAATGAGACAGGATAAATTCAACATAAACTTAGAAGGCAGGCACTAGCATTGGGAAAGGCTTCCCTTACAGGGTGGAATTTTAACTGGGATCTGAAAAAAGTCAGGAAAACTAAAAAATAGATTTGAAGGAGAGAATTCCAGACCTGGAAGAGCAGCCAGGAAAGATGCATGGAGTGGGGAAATGTAACATCTTGTGTGAGGAATGCCAAGGAGATGCAGGTCGAAGGATCACAGAGTGAACTTGTGTGTTTCATTATATGCATTTAAAAACATTACTCTGAGAAAGAATCCATAGACCTCATCAGACTTCTGAAGGGGTCAGTGATACAAAAAAGGTTAAGACCCCCGCTTAGAAAATAGTATAACAATGATTAGATATGGGGCACTAAGAAAGTTTATCTGGAGAGAAAGACCAGGCTGAGTAAACTAGTAAAGGTGTTTTTTTTAATTGTTATCAATTTATTGATTTAGTAAGTATTCAACAAGCAGTTCTAAAACTCCAAAGCACTTATATTTATTTTCTTGATTATCACAAAGTGCTTGACTCATTTCCACTCATAGCTGCTTCGTGAACTGCAAATATAGACAAGAGATTCTAACCCGGATCAGACTGTTTTTTCCCTGGATGACTTTTTTTAAATTTTTGAATAGAATTTTATTTTCCAAAATATATTTAAAAACAAATTTTAACATCAATTTTTTAAAACTTTGTGTTCCAACTTCTCTTCCTCCTTCCATTCCCACCCCCCACCCACAAGAACTCAAGCAATTCATAAGAAGTTATACATGAGAAGTCATGGAAAAATTCCCATATTAGCTAGTTGTGAGAGAAAACAGTAAAAAAAAAAAAAAACCCAAAACTTCAGATTAAGGAATTGTCAAAAAGGAAAAGAAAAAAAAGTTTAAAATGTGTTTCCATCTATTTTCACATACTATCAGTTCTTTCTCTGCAGATGGGCTGCAATCTTCATAAGTCCTTCAGGGTTATATTGGATCATTGCCTTGCGGAAAATAACCACATGCTTCCCAGTAGATCATCCCCCACTATTACTATTATTTTGTATACAGTACATTTCCCTCCGCTTCAGTTCATATAGTTCTTTCCAGGTTTTTCTGATAGCATCCTGTTCATCATAACTTTTATATAGTATCTTAAGCTTGACAGATAATTTTCTTCATAATAGCCCAGCAAAGTAGGTACCATACGTTTTGCCATTATAATCAATCATCATAACTATTTCCCTCCATCCCACTCCCTTCCCATGACATTTCCTCTATCTTCTTTTTACCTATTCCTCCTCAAAAGTGTTTTACTTCTGACTATCCTCTCCCCTGCTCTGTACTCCCTTTTTTTCACCCTTCCTTCCTTATCCTCCTCCCCTCCTACTTTCTTGCATGTATAATCTTTCAGAGGAAAAAACGGGATTTCAATGAGAAAGAGGTCTTTCAGGCATTTGTGATGAAAAGACCTGAACTGAATAGAAAATTTGACTTTCAAATACAAGACCCTAGAGAAGCATAAAAAGGTAAACAGGCAAAAGACTTCATGAGGGATATTAAAAGATCAAACTGTTTACATTCCTACATGGGAAGATAATACTTCAAACTCATAAGAACTATCTCAGTAAGGACTTCACAGAAGACACAGGTCTGAACTGAATATGAAGGGATGATATCTGTAAAGCATTTATGTTTTGTTTTTTGCGGGACAGACAGGGTGGGGTGTCTTATGTCTGGGGCCAGAATTGAGCTTGGGGTCTCCTGGGTCCAGGGATGGTGATTTGTCCACTGTGCCACCTAACTAACCCATGATAATATCTTTAAAATAGGGTTGAGGTATAGGAGGAATAGACTGGGGGAGGGAAAAGGGGAGAGATGGTCTGGGGAGAGGTAGTTCACATGAAAGAAACAAGAAAAAAGCTTATGGAGGGGAGGAGAAGAGGGGAAGGAGTTGGGGAGTGAGTGAACCTTAATATCATCAGAATTGGCTCAAAGGACCAACATACATACTCAAGTAGATATAGTAATATATTTTTGCCCTGAGGGAGGGGAGGGAGATAAGGGGTGGGGGGGGAAGAAGGGAAGGAGGGAAGGGCAGATTGGGGGAGAGAGCAGTAAAAAGAAAAACACTTTCAAGGAAGATGAAGATGGTCTGCATTACTGCACAAGTATTACATATTGAATTGCTTGATCTCATAGGGAGGGTTGAGAAGGGAGGGAGGAAGAAAAATTTAGAACACAGAATTAGCTCAGGGACCTTGAGCTCATCAGAGTGGGCTCATGGAGGGAATAGCATTCATACCCAATTGGGAGGAGTAATCTATTTAACCCTACTAGTAAAGGTTTTGAAGGAGAGAATGAGAGTCTTGAACCTGATTTGTAAAGTGAGCGGCCACAGTAAAAAGGGAATAATATTAGCCAAAGTGATGTTTAGAGAAGATAATAATCAGTCAACAATTTTAATTAAATACAACATCTGCAGTATATTAGACTCTTGCAGTTTCATCAAGAATCTCTGATGTGGTAAAAAAATATGCTAGAGATTTCACAACAAATAAGTATTTACTAAACACCAACTATGTTAGAGTGTAATTTAAAATTCTAAATGTGGGTTCTAATCTGTCCCCCCAGTTTTTGGGGGAAACTGACTAAAATCACTGATAAATGAGTTTAGGCTTTTTAAAAGGGTTTATTGAAAGATAGTAAAAGAAAGAGAAAGATTGAGAACAGATTTCTTATAGCCTGAAATCCTTGCCTTCCTAAACTCCCCTGTGAAGTCCTGCCACCAAGCTGATCTCTCCAGCCAAAAGAGGCTGAGCTCTCTTTCCAGGGTCCACTGCCTCCTTCCTGTTCCCCTCACAGAAATGGGAGGTTCTTCAAGCTTATTGGCTAGTGTCGTTTTTTGCTTCTAAGAACAATTAGTTTCTTAAGTACCCTTAAGTACCAGCCAGGGAAGTAAGCCAGTAATGCAGTCAGCAGTCAGTCACCTTATCCAATTCAATCAGTTTAAACCAGTCTCCAGGTGGGCCCCTGAGTATCTGCTAAATCTCATCTATCACATTCCATTATTTTGACACATTAGGTAGTAGGAATGTGGAGACAAAAATGAAGTAGTCCCTGACTTCAAGGAGCTTCCATCTATTGGGAGAAAATAACATATCTGCCTATGAGTAAATATAAATTAATACAAAGTAACTTCAAGAAAGAGAGTACTAATAACTTATTAGGAGGGTGTGGTATAGGAAGAGACATTTATATTGTGCTCTGACTTCAGCAAGGAATGTTGAGAAGTGCTAGTGAGGCACAAGAGCCTTGTAAACATGACAAGAACAATTTAGGCAAAGGCAGAGGCCAGAGATGGAAGATGCTGGGTACAAGAATACTTAGAGTCAAGAACAGTAAAGCCTAGGATCTGAGAATTGTGAAAAAATTCATTGAAAAATAAAGTGGGATTTTTAGTTACATTTTGACCAAGAAAAAGATCAATTTTCTTGGAGCAAACAACAACATGAAGCACAGGTATTCAATTTTAATGGTGCTTCATCATCTCCATCAACTGAACAAACAAAGAACAGGAAAGAAATGGCTCAAAAGTAATTCACGGGAAAGACTTAGAAGACTGGAAATTCTATAACTGAAAACACCATCATTATCCTAGACATCTCAGTCCATAGGCTCAGTCCATCATTCTACACTCTTTCCTCTCATGCAAACTGCCCTCCATATCCACTAAGCTAAGTCTTTTCCATTCTATCTCCACAAAATGTCTTGCTTCTTTCTGTTTCTCTCTATCCATAGTACCACCACAGTTCTTTAGGACCTCCTCTTCTCAGGATTATACCCTTAGAATAATCCCATTAATCTCCCTGCCTCAAACCTTTCTTCACTCTAGTCAGAGACTTCCTGAGGCAGAAGCCTGACTGTATCATTCCATTGCTCCTCCCCCAAATTTTCAGTGGCCTTCTTTTGTGAGCTGGATAAAAATCGAAATTCCTTAGCTTAGAATTTAAGGTCCTCCGACTTTTTTTTTTTAATTTAAGTATTCAATCTACCTTTCTGGCTTTTATTTCTTATTACTTCCTACATATACTCTAGATTCCAGCCAAATGAGAATATTAGAATATTTTCCCATAATTTAGTAGTCTATATCCAAAAGTTGTCCCCCATGCCTGATATTTACTCCTTCTTCATCTCTGACTCCCAGAAATAACATCTTTTAAAGTTAAGCTAAGGTGACTCCTCCTCCAAGAACACTTTCACATCCTCCTCAATTATTTGTGATTGCTCTCATTCAAAATTTGGGGTTGTTCTTTTCATTTGTGGTCGTTCTATCACTTCAGTCACATTCAACTCTGTTACTCCAAAGAATTAAAGGAGATTCATGATTCAGGTCTAGTTTGGGTTAGATGACCCTCTAAGCTCCCTTCTAATACTAGGATTAGCTGTAATTCCAAAATTTCATTGATTTATTTCTCCCCCATTTTACAGTATGATATTCTGAGACTTGTTAGCTGCCTCCCTGTGACTTAGCAAGGGCTGTTGTTCTTGTTTGTTGTTCAGTTGTGTCTGATTCTTCATGACTCCATTTGAGATTTTCTTGGCAAAGATAATGGCGTGATTTTCCATTTCCTTCTCCAGCTCATTTTACAGATGAGGAAACTGAGGCAAACAGGGTTAAGTGACCTGCCAAGGGTCACACAGATAGTAAGTGTGGGAGGCCATATTTAAACTTAGGAAAATGAGTCTTCCTGACTCTAGACCTGACACTCTCTATCCATTGCGCCACCTACATGCCTCCCCATCTAAAATGATTTTGTATTTATCTGTTTACATGTTTACCTTCCCCATGGAGTATAAACTCCTTCATGTTAGAGCCTATTTTGTTTCTGACCTAATAACTCTAGAGCTCAGGACAGTATATTGTATATATTTTTTCTCACTGGACCTGTATTTTCATTGGAGTAGGGAAGTCCTCATGAGTTCTACAACTTACTGTTTTAGGGACTTTCCTGGGGGCACTGAAAATTTAAGTGACTTGCCTTGAGTCACATAACAAGTATATGAGAAAGGTAGAATTCAAATCCAGGTCTTCCTGCCTGTGAGGCCATCTCTCTATGGCTATGCCATACAATCTCTTAGCCCGATGTACATATTAGGATTTTGTAAATGTTTGTTTGATTGAATTAAATTGAATTATTAGAAATGTTTCCTTAGTAGCCAATAAGTTTTTGAAAGCAATGGCTGTATCCAAAATAAACTTTGTACTTCCATTACTTAGCAACTAGCATACTGTTGTGCATATAGTAGATCTTTAATCTTTGTTGACTCATAGATCATCTTTCAGCTTTGTTATGGGAGCATCCGTTATAGGATGTGTCAGATTAGATGGCCTCCATCACTCAACTTCTACAGTTCTCTGGAAAGGAGGAGACTGAATCTTAAAAGAAAAATCAGCACATTGGATATTGAGCTCAAAGGAAAATGTATGGAGTTATTTTTATTTGAAGAATTTTAGTTGAGAAGTTACTAATATGGCCCTTTATTTGTTATAGAGGGGATTCTGCCTCAGATATGGTTGAAGCCTCTGAGGTTCCTGAAAATTCTGAGATTCTGAAATTCTCACATGATGGTGTTGTCCACAACAATGGGGAAACTAAGCAGATATAAAAACCAGGGAATATATTAAAAATGCTGCCTTATTTCAAATTAACAAATGTTTATTGAATGTTTATTATGTTCAAGACACTGAAATGAGATAGCTCAGGAGGTGGTAGATTTTCTCACTAGAAATCTTCATGCAAAAAGTAAATGATATCTTATTAGGCAAATTATAGAAAGAATTCCTTTTAAGATACAAGTTGGACCAGACGGCCTTGAGGTCTCTTCAAACACTAAAATCTGTGTTAGCTATTTGAAAATGCATTATAGGCAGAATAGTATGTAAAGTATTGGTTTCTTAGTTTGAACATAAGTCCTGGTTATAATTCCTACCAAGTTGACTTCATTCTTTTATGATCATATATACTCAAATTTCTATATAATCTTTCAAATGCTGACTACCAGTCAACAAAGGATTTTTTTTTCCCAAAGCCATTCCCATTACTAGAAAAGAAATACAAGAAATATGCCCTGTAGATAATGGGTTGATAATAACTTATAAATAGCGCATTTTTGCATATAGATTCCTATGTGAAATTAGAACCATACAGAAAAACTGGGGAAAGATGTGTTTAGTCTGACTATATTATATGGAATAAGGAGTATATATGCATATAGGTTCATCAGTTAAATATAGTCTAAGAAGCCATGTTTTGTCAGTGAGACCATTGGGCCTGAGAATAGAGCTTTAACAATGTTTGCATGATTTTTTTTTCTTTTGAATTGGCTTTATATTAGGATACTTTGTTTTTTAGTTGGTTGGATCAAATATATTTTAGCTATAATTCACTATAAATTCTTTATTATTGATGAACTGTTTCATGAACTTGGATTTGGATATACCATGGTGCCCCAAATATATTAACTGACTTTTCTATAATACTTAAAAGTTCACAAAGCTCAGTCATCACATGAACCTTGTGAGGTCAAAGGACAAGTATAGTGAGGTTCAGAGTGGTTGATTTATTTGCCCAGGGTCACATGTCTAAGTGTCAGAGCCAAGATTCAAACAAAGAGTTTTCTTTACTCCCAAGTTTAGTGCTCTTTCCATATAAAACACTAACCTTGGATAGTTTATGAGACATGTGCAGTCCCATCTGTCATCCTTGCCCATATTTGGCATTATAAAGTAGTCCCCACATATATTAATTTCCTGCCTTTAACTAAGTGATGTTAAATGAAAAATATCCATTCAATGCATACATTTCAAAAACCAAGCTGATAGAACAAAAGACAACTGAAAAGAATATGTTGATTTGAATTATGATCTTGTTTACAAAGGCAGTAAATAGGATAATATAATATTGAATTTTCCTAAGTATTTATGAAACACTTTCATTTCAGATGTAACTTTGTGATGGAATATATACACACATACACATCTAAGATAGTGATACTTCACAATTATAAACAATTGTAAATAATTTTTTCAAGGAATTCCCAAAATGTTCTAACAATCCTAGACCTCTGAGGTCATTCAAAAGAGGTTAAACATTAATCCAACTAATTACTTCCCTTGTAATTTGACAAGAACTGGTTGAAAACTTTTCCAGCTAGTACAAGTTACATGTTAGTACAGCTGACATGCCCCAAATGACTACAACAACCACTTCTGTCAATAACGCACAAATGTCATTTCAAGTGCTCAAAACACACTAAGCTCCCCTAAAAAAGATTGATTTCTTTGCTCCAATGTTTCTTTGGGGTAAACTTTTCTAACAACTGAAACCAATTAGTTCACCTGGCACTTGTAGTCCAGAATGTAGGTCAGAATCAAGTAATAAAAAAGTATTGACGTTTCTCTGTCTGTAAGCAGCATGAAAGGGGTTTCGTGGCCTTGTTGTATATGAAAAGGGCTCCATTAATTTCACTTATTTCAACAAGAGCTGTCAAACCCTAATGCTTCTATTGCACTTTTCATACAAAGTGCATTGACACCAATCTTGTCCCTGTAAAGGTAGTTTACAATATTTCAGCTAGTAAATAGGACCTGTCCCATAATTTTAATTCTCTCTCATACATTTAGCTCCTCGAAGCTGCACTTCTCTAGAGTAACATTCATAGGAAGAAAGTGAACTATTAATAATGTTTACCTATGTCTTCCATTGGTAATGCAAATGGTGTCTGGTTTCAAGGAGTAATTAACCGGACAAAAAAAGTCACATAGAAATACTTATGATCGTCTCTTTTAGTAGCAGTGATTACCGAATGCTTTGATTGGCTACCAATAGCTAAAGAGATATTCATAGGGAGGAGGGGCAAAATGGTGGATGAGAGATAGTAACCTAGATTAACTATCTCAATATTTACACATGCCCCAAAACAACTTTAAAATAATGCCTCAAATCAAAATTTGGAGCATCAACCCCCCCCAAAAAAAAGTCAAGGTGATACATTTATCTGGCTTAAGAAACCTTAGGAGGTTGGCAGGAGAGTTCTGTGACACTGAAGTGGGGGCCAATCAAAAGTACACACACATGGCATGGCAGAAACTCTGAGACTTGTATGTGGCCCCAATAGCAGCAAAAGTAGCAGCAGCAGCTTTAGGGGCTCTCAACACAGGTGATAAGTGGGTTGTTAACTGTTCAGAAGGAGATCACATCAGAAGTTGATCACAAGGGACCTATTCTGGCATTGGGTACAGCTGGCACTGATTGGCAACTCTATAGTCCATATATAGTTCTGGGTTTCAGTTCCAGAGAAGAGAGGCGTGCTTGTGGTCAGTCACAAGGGAATAGGAGTTCTGGCCACAGTTCTAAGGCAAAGAAAAGTGCTGGTGTTTGTGGCTATAGAGGAACAGAAGTCTTTCCTGGGTAAAGACCAGAGTATGAATCAGGAGAGCAATGACCACACCTCTCCCTGGATCACAATGCCTTGGAAGCACCAAAAACTTGTAGACCCTAAAAACTACCTCTCAAAAAAGTAGCATAAAAAAGCCTGAAGCTTGAGACAGAATCTTCCCACTTCCAAGTGATCAGAGCTCAACTTTAACATAGAATTTGAAGTAAAGAAATAGGCTGAAAAAAATAACTTGACCATAAAAAGCTACCAAGGTGGCAGGGAAGACCAAGACAAAAACCAAGAAGAAAATAATGTAAAAACAGCTACAACCAAAGCCTCTAAGAAAATGCTAATTGGACCTAAGCTCAAGAATTCCTGGAAGAGTTCTAGAAAAAGATAAGAAATCATCAACATTTCTATATATTACCAATAAAGTCCAGCAATAACAGATAGAGAAATTCCATCTAAAATAACTGGCCAATATAGAATACTTGGGAGTCTACCTCCCAAGGCAAACACAACGACTATATGACCATAACTACAAAATATTTTTCACAGAAATAAAGTCAGGTCTAAACAATTGGAAAAATATTAATTGCTCATGGGTAGGCAGAGCCAATATAATAAAAATGACAATCCTACCCAAGTTAATTTATTTATTTAGTGCTATACCAATCAAGCAATCAAAAATATTTTATAGAGCTAGAAAAAAGAATAGAATTCATCTGGAAAAAACAAAAATTCAAGGATATCATGGGAATCAATGAAAAAAACTATGAAAGAAGGTGGTCTAGCAGTACCAGAACTCAAACTGTATTATAAAGCAGTAATTATCAAAACAATCTGGTACTTGCTAAGAAATAGAGAGGTAGATCAGTGGAGTAGAATAGATAGAAATGACACTATAATAAATTACTATAGTA
Organism: Dromiciops gliroides; assembly: GCF_019393635.1. Taxonomy (NCBI): domain Eukaryota; kingdom Metazoa; phylum Chordata; class Mammalia; order Microbiotheria; family Microbiotheriidae; genus Dromiciops; species Dromiciops gliroides. The sequence goes on along the minus strand of NC_057864.1, from coordinate 119,439,925 downwards.
ATGTAGTATATGATAAATCCAAAGATCCAAGCTTTTGGAACAAAAACTCATTATTTGGCAAAAACTGCTGGGAAAACTAGAAAACAATATTTCAGAAACTAGGTATAGACCAACATCTCACACCATATACTAAAATAACATCAAAATGGGTACATGATTTACACATAAAGGATGATACTATAAGCAAATTAAGAGAGTATGGAATCATTTATCTGTCAGATTTATGGGCAGAGGAAGAATTTAGAATCAAAGAAGATATAGAGAGTAAAATAAAATGTAAAATAGATCATTTTGATTATATTAAATTAAAAAGCTTTTGCACAAACAAAACTAATGTAACCAAGATTACAAGGGAAGCAGAAAACTGGAAATTTTTTAAACAAATAGCTCTGGTGAAGGCCTCATTACTCAAATACAGAGAGAATTGAGTCAAATTTATAAAAATACAAGTCATTCCCCAATTGTTAAATGGTCAAAGGATATGAACAGGCATTTTTCAGACAAAGAAATCAAAATTATCTAAAGTCATAAAAATGCTCTAACTCACTACTGCTTAAAAATGCAAATTAAAACAATTGTGAGGTACCACCTCATACCTATCAGAAATGACAAATACTAGAAGGTATGAGGGAAAAGTGCTATACTAATGCATTGTTGAAAGAGTTGTGAATTGGTCCAATCACTTTGGAGAATAATTTGGAACTATGCCCAAAGGGCTATATAACTATACATACCCTTTCATCAATCAATTCCACTACTGGATCTGGACCCCAAAGAGATTAAAGGGGAAGAGAAAGGACCTATATATAAAAAAGTTTATAGCAACTCTTTCTGTAGGGGCAAAGAATTGGTAATTGAGGAGATACTCATCAATTGGAGAATGACTGAACAAGTTGTGGCAAATGATCATGTTGTACTATTGTGTTATAAGAAATGATGGAGTGGTTTCAGAAAAATATACTAAGACCTATATGAATTGATGGACAGTGAAGTGAGAAGAACCAGGAGATCATTGTGCACAGTAACTCCAATGTTGTAATGATAATCAACTGTGAAAGCATGATCTAAGACAATTCCAAGGGACCCATGACGAAAAAATGTTGTCTCCCTTTAGAAAGAGAAACGATAAAATCTGAGTACAAATTGAGGTTTAATTTTCTCACTTTTTCTTTCATTTTGGAAATATAGCTAACGTGGAAATGTTTTACATGGTTTTACATGTATAATTGAAATCATATTGCTTGCTCTCTCATTGGGTGGGGAAGGCATGAAAGAGAAGGACAAAATCTGGAATTCAAAATTTTTAAAGGAATGTTAAAAATAAATAATAAACCAAAAAGAAAAAGAATTTTAAATTACTCAATATTCAAAAAAAGATATTTACAAAGGGCTATTAGCATAGTGCTTGGCACATAGTAGTTGATATATAAATGCTTATTCCCTAAAGAGACTAAAGATAAGGTTCTCCTTTGCCATTTTGGACACCAAAGTAAAATATTAAAATGAGAAGAAGCAAGGCATGGCAGGATGTGTGTTGGACCTTCAGTCAGATGATTTGGAATCAAGACCTGGCTCTATCTCCTATTAACTTTCTAATCCTCTGGGACCAGTTATTTTAAATTTTCTGAACCTCAGGTACCCCTCATAGCCAAACAGGAATAATGAGATTATATTGACTTGAAAACAATGGATGTCTGATTTCCCACATCACTTCTAAAACATATAGATTTAGAGATAGGTGATAGATTTAGAGCTGGAAAAAACCTCAGAGGTCATCTATTCCAGTCAGGGCTGTGCAGGAACCAGTTCAAGTCGTGAGTTCTGATTGTTTAAAATTCAGTGAGAGCATTTACACTTTGGAAATCAGCAAATGTTAAAAATCAGGGTCTGATTTATTTATTTCAATTGTCTAGATTTTTTTAAGTTATGGAAAACATGTTAATAATGCAAATTAAACCTAAAAGTGTTTTATAAGAACTTTTAAAAAAACAATTTGTTTTTTGAAGAGTCATTTGCTAAACAGTTACCAGCATATCAGTGAGTTCAACCCCCTCATTTCATAAGTGAGAAAACTACGACCCCCTAGAAGTTAATGTCTTGCCCAAGTCACAGAGCTAAGAAAGTAACTAACTTGGGATTTGAACTCAGGTTGTGATTTTACTGAAAGGCAAAAATTAGACACATACATGCTAAAAAATAACAATAATGACAAACTAACTCAGGCTTTAGAGAAGCCAAATTTAGAGGAACCTTTTCCTATGTTAGAACATAGCTCACTGTGTTGTTGTAAGGATTAAAATAAAAGTGCTCCCTAACTGTAAAGTACTAAGTAATTGGAAGTTCTTGTTATTAAAGAAGATATGTATACAACAAGTATTGCTATTTCTCTTCCTTTTTCTTGAAACCATGCGTTTTTAATTTACTATGACGGGATCTAATGTCACTTATTGACTGACTCAAGAGGCGGCCTGGGTGCCTGATATGTGTTCTTCATTTCCTAATTACCTCCTGTATATCCAAACAACATTGACAACAATAAACTCTCTAATTTAAAAAGACGACTGATTAAAATGAAGGGCAATTTTCTACTTACTTTAATGACTTTAAAAGTGCAAATCTTACCCTTTGAATCAACTTGTCATTAGATCTTAAAATAAAAAGTGATATTGCCTTGCCATCATAAAAGCAAGTTTATATCCTTCTATATGACACTTTCATCAAACAACTTTTTTCTATTTGTTAGTTTACTCATTTATTGTGGGAATGCATATGATAATGTGCTGTATAAAAATCGAGAAATTATTCTCACAGTGGGAAGTCTACTAACAAAACTATTTTAATCTTATCTCTCAAAGAGACAGAAAACATATTAATTGCAGTTTAATTTATGCAACAAATATTTCATTTTAATTATGCTTAATTTATTTGTCAAGCTTTAAAAATGTGAATGACACTGACACAGTTCTTTCTGAGTTTTAAATGAAAGAATCGAAATCAAGTAGAGCTTCCACAAGAAATTGTAAAAGACTCTAATTACTGTGTATAGAATTTGAAAAATTGCTAATCTGATAGCCACAAAACAACATCTGGGAACATATGGACTTGAAGTCTTATTGCTAAATATTTATAATTCTTAATAACATACAGAGGCATCATTAATAAATAGCTGAATTATCATGAAGGGATTTCCCTTCCTAATTGCACTGTATATCAACAATTCTGTGTTGAATTTTCTCTATAAAAATGCTCCTGTTAAGTACTCTCAGAAGGCTTCAGAAAAACCAGCTATAAATATAGTTGATTGCTATTGATATGACACACATACATATACATGCATACACACACATACATATATGTATCCTAAAAGAAATAGGGCAAAAAATGTCAAATCACAAAATCTTCCCAGTATTATCTTTCTTTCTTTTTTCTTTTTTGCAGGGCAATGAGGGTTAAGTGATTTGCCCAGGGTCACACAGCTAGTAAGTGTCAAGTGTCTGAGGCTGGATTTGAACTCATGTACTCCTGAATCCAAGGCCAGTGGTTTATCCACTGCACCACCTAGCTGCCCCCCCAAGTATTATCTTTACTTACATATTTCTAAAGATTTCATATGTATGCATACTCTACCAATCATATTGCCACTGTGGTAAAAAAAATGGAATTTGGTAGACGCCCAGGAGTCCTACTTGATTGACTTAGTAGTGTTTGAATTGGGTGTGAACAAGAAACCATTAAGTGCCCAGTAAGGTGATTAGATCTTGAGCCACACTTGGCCCTTAGACCTTAGTCTAAATTTAGCCAGCCCTGAGAAGGAGTGTCCTCAGAGACTGTGGACTGCATAATCAACAGAGAACCAATCTCAGCCACACTACTTGAAGGACCTCCCCTTTGGGGGAGGAGAAAAAGGTAGAAAAGAGGACCCCAACAGGAAGTAACACACACTCTCACACAGACACACTCGCACACAGACACACTTGCACACTTTGTCCCCCTCTGGCTTTGGAGCTGACTAGACACTGACTACTGACTCCCACAGAAACTATGGACTGCTGGTGGTGAGTGAAATCCAGCCCTATAAATTAGCTGAGCTGGAAGCAAGCTTGGGGATTGTTTAGATTCTTGTTAGAGCCAGGGAAATGAATTATTTTCCTCTTTCCAGATTCCCTTGTCCTTGACTTTATGAATTTCACCTTTGCTGTGTATTTTATTCCCATTAATAAAATCTCATTCGTTTGTGGAAAAGAAGCTGTTAAACTCCTTTCTTATTGGCCTGGGAGAAATATCTAAAAAGGCAGTTCAGAGAGGAGAAAGTATTAGGCCTAGAGGTTCCTCATTATTTTCTGAAACCCAATATTACAGCGAGCCACCCACTTAACTCTCTACATATTAAATTGGGCCCCTAGAGTTTGGCGAGCAAAGCCAGAAGCTAACGAATCTGGTGTGGATCTCTTTAACCCACGTCACCCACCCCTTACTTGGCCACATGCCAACTAATCTGGTGGACCTTTTTAACCCTCCCCCACAGCCTCCCTCATTTAACCAATCTCCCTTACTTTAAAAGCCTCTGAAAGCCTTACCTCAAGAGAAAAGCCAGTCCATTTTAAAGGGAAACATGATTGAATATTTTGCTTTCCCCTTGTGTATTCTCATTGGAATGTTTTGGGACAGCATAATGTCCCAATTTAAATGACTAACTTACTCAATATTTCTTCATAGCATTACTGGTTTCCTCCTCATTCATACAGTGAAAATTTTTGGAATAATTGGCATCTTCCCAACTGAGCACATGTTTAATATTAGTGGAAGCAGGGGCAGCTAGATAGTGCAGTTGACAAAGCACCAGCCCTGAAGTGAAGAGTACCTGAATTCAAATCCAGCCTCAGACATTTAACACTTACTATGTGACCCTGGGCAAGTCACTTAACCCCAATTGCCTCACTAAAAAAAAAATTAGTGGAAGCATTATATCTAAATTTGAACTCTACTCTGATAGTATAATCATAGCTCATATGACTATAAATTTTATTCTCGTTATTATCATTGTTGTAATGTGGCATTAAAAAAACAAACAAACTGGAAAGATAGTGTGCCACGTGGTCAGAGAGATGCTAAGGCACCTCCCTCTGCTGGAGATGACCCTAGTTCAGAAACAGATCTTGACCAATCTTTAGAATCAGATCAGCAGAAACTGCTCTCCCTGTAGGAAGTTATAGAATGTACCAGCAAGGGAAAAGCAGTGCAGGTTAGAAAATACACTCTGTTTAACCCAAAAGATTTAAGTGCATGGAAGAAAATTATACCTAGGTTTGATCAAAATCCAAAGACTGTAATTTCACAGCTAAGGACCATATTTAATACATATCAACCCACTTGGGCTGATGTCACTGGTTTTAGGGAAATTATACTATCCCTGAGTGAGATTATGGATATTATCACAGCAGGAAATTCCTTGGTAACTTCAGGCCAGGCTACTACAGAATGGCCTCTCCAGAACCCAAACTGGAATTATAATGATGACCAACAATTCCAAGAATTAAATGACACTAGAGAAACACTTCTAAAGAGAATGGAATCTTGCACTAAAAAATCTGAAAACTGGCAGAAATTCTTAAAACTCACTCAAGAGCCTAATGAATGACCTAATAGGTTTTATGATAGACTTTGTGAAGCTGCTAGGCAATTCACCAGGCTGGACCCACTAGATTCAAAAGATTCCTATGTTGTGCTTAACACGTTTGTTTACCAATCTTTGCCAGAAATCTGCAAATATTTTATGACACAATGTCCACCACCATCCATATCTTAGTAGGTCTTCATCACATGCTTTCAGCAAAAAATATTGAGAGCCTGAACAAGCTCGTTATGAACTTTAAAGGATCTGCTAGAGTTAGGGTTCTGTTGATATGCCAACTCTAACAACAACTGAAGACTATTTTTGGATGGGCTGTGATCTACATTGGTGGAGGAAATACTAAAACTAAATTACATAGATCTTTGAAGTATTGGAAATATGATACTGTGTGGTATTGAAAAGCTACTGTATAGTAATCTAAAGTAAGTGGTTACTCCAAAGAGGGAAGAATAAATAGCAAAAGTATTGAAAATGTAGCACTAACAAATATGTAAATCGCTAAAAAGAAAAATTACTGGATATGATATGGGTATGGGTATGATAAAAACTGAAAGAAGAGACCCAATAAAATAGTGACATATCCTGAAAGTGATAGTTTGAAGAGCTAATCAAAATACTGATGACATCTATAGAATTTGGGGTAGATGGTAGGGTTTATTTGGTGTTTATGCATGTGTGTGTATGTGTATATGTGTGTGTTCAGTTGTTTTTCAGTCATGTCCAACTCTTTTTGATCCCATTTAGGGTTTTCTTGGCAAAGATACTGGAGTAGATTGCCATTTCCTTCTCCAGCTTATTTTACAGATGAGAAAACTGAGGCAAATACGGTTAAGTGACTTGTCCAGGGTCACACAGCTTTTTAGGTATCTGGTATTAGATTTGAACTCATGAAAATTAGTCTTTCTGACTTCAAGCCTGGCACTCTATCCAGTGCACCTTCTAGCTGTACATTTGGTACAATATGTAAATTTATACCTGTTTGAGCTTTATAATATATTGAATCAGAGACAAGATAGTAGATGAAAAGTCACATATTTCATAATGTCAAACCTCTTTTCAAGGTATTAATATACACAGATACATGCATATGCACATATACATACAATGTCCTACCAGCGTATTTTACTTCTCTGTATTTGGATCAAAATCATAGAAGTTGATCTATTTTCAGGCATAATAATCTTCCCCCACCCCAAACTAAATTAAATTAAGAAAGCAATGTGAATTTTCCCATAAGCTATTTCATACTTGGATGCCCATGAACTTTACTGAGTTTGAACTAAAAAACAAATGTGTGGGTGAAATTCTTGGAATAGTATTCAAAATCTCCAGGGATGTTTACTTGCTATTTCCACTCAAAGCTCAGCTTTCTGCAAAGCACTCTTAAATGAGGACCTGGAGGTGACCTGCATTTATTTAAAGTATGTAAATTAATGGTGTTTATCAAATGTGACAAAATATTGATATATGATAAACCTTAGGTAAGAATTTAACATCTCCAAAGAAACTGCATTTAGTATAAGGATTAGATAATAACTATACACACTGTAGAAATAAAACACAAAAGTTTGAAAGGTGATAATAAAAAGTGAAATAAGCTATCAATGTTTATTGCATTTTAAATTGGGAATACACTTGGCACATACTTCCAATGAAGAAAGAACTCTTACGAACAAAATTATATCCAAGTGCCTAGAATATTGACTTTTACCACATATCTTCTTTATGTTAAGTTCCTTCATTGCTTAAAGCACTAAGTCATTCACATGCCTTAGAAACAGAGGTAAAAACTGATTATAATCACAATAACCAACACAATAACAACTGTTGATTTACTGATACAGTTAAAAATACTCTTTAAAATGGTCTGGTCAAAATAATGCAGATTGGTTCATACCTGGCAGGATGTATAGCAGAGTAAAAGCTCTCCTATAACATACTAAACTGAGGAGAAGCTTTAAATTACAATAAATGTTCAAGGAAATCATGTTTGGGGTGTGTGTGTATGTTTAATTTCCAAGAGTATTTTGTTGTTGTCTGATGACGTCCTAGGATTTAATCTAAAGAAAGAGTTCTGCCAGCTTACAGACCAGAAGCCTCTTTGCAACTTAAACTTTTGTAGTGTTTCTCCAGGCTTTCATACATTAAATGAATTTTCCTATAGTCACTTAGGTAGAATATGTCAGAGGGAGGATTTGAACCCAGATCTTTCTGGCTCCAAGGCCAGTTTTTATTTTAAATTGTATGTAAAAACTCCAATGACAGTTACCAAATAGAGAGCTTTTGGTTACCAGCTAATGAAGAGATAAGAATTATATCAAATTTGCATATCAACTGTATGCAAATATTACTTCCAAAGCACTTAAAACAGCTGATTTCCTTATATAGGTCAAATACTCTGCACATCATATTGTTTACACTGTTAAGATGCTTAATAGATCCTTATGTCATAGATAACTTTGCAATTGTCTAACTTTTATTGTTCAGTCCTTTCAGCCCTGTCTGACTCTGTGACCCCATTTGGGGTTTTTGTAGCAAAAATACTGGAGTGGTTTGCCATTTCCTTCTCCATCAACTAACTTAATAAAGGTCAAATTACTGATTTTTAAATACTACTTCTAGAATTAATTCCTAAGGACTGCAATTGGTCTTAAGGCCAATGGGTTAAAATGTTATACTAGGATATTATCTTAATTCACATCCATCCTTTGATAACTTGAAGTTTAAAATGAATTATTTTAGTTGGACGAGCCTTTAATTGAGCATAGTAAGGTAAAAGTATTTCTAACAAATGGAAAATATTCTTGGTAATTCTTGGCTTAATATTAATAGGTTAGAGACAAGGTGATCATACCTATATTTGAGTTAGTAGAGCATGATTTTACTGATTGGTGATACATTTTCATCTTAGTTTAAGAGAAGGAAGAAGTCATCAAAAATTAAATATCCCAATTCTAAATCAAAGTTCTAGTTTTTATTATAGATACATTTACATGGAAAAATAATCTTTCCCATGCAAGACATTATCTTTTATATGAGCATTTCAGTATCCAAATATACTTTCAATATTTTAGTAAATAATATTTTTATATGTTGGGTAACAAAATCCTATGTTCTAATAGTAAAGATTTTGATTCTGAAATTATTGTTAATGATTATAGAAATTCATTAATTTCTGGGGAGCATGGAAATTGTTGGGGAAAAAAACCCCAAGCTCTTTATGTTTGAAAAGGGGCATTAAGGGAGATGGTACACTAAATTTGTATTGCAAAAGCACAGATCTTGTCTTGTTACTGCTCTATTCAAAATTCTTTATTAGTTCCCTGTTATCTTTACTACAAACTTCAAAATCTTTAATGTGACATTTAAAAACACTCCTCCTCCTTGTTCCTAAGACTGACCCACATCTTCTTCTTGGCCCCTGACCCTTTATTCACTCTTTGCTTCTGCCAGATGCTAACTAGTTCCCCATGCATAGCATTCCATTGATCTTCTCTGTGTATCCATCAGTACTGTTGGGTCCCCATGTCTGCAGTGTTATACATCTTTTCCTAACTGGTAGAATCCTTAGTTTCCTTGAAAAACTCCAGATAATCCCCACCCTCACTCCTTAACAAGTCTTTAGCTCATCTCAGTTATTGATGCTTTCTCACTTTTGAAATTGCCTTGAATTTGGTATTTACTTCTCCAAGTCTATGTTATATTCCTCTCAGCTCCTTGAGAGCAGGGACTGTTGCATTTTTGTCTTTGGGTCTCCTGGGCCTAATAGAGTACCTTACACAAAGTTAGTGCTTGATATAGTTTTTAAATTAATTGAAATTTCTAGGCCATTGTTAGGCCCATCAAGGAGAACCACTGAGAAAGACTTTTTGCCAAAGGTGGAACTTATCTGAGATTTGAAGGAAGCAAAGGAAGGCAGAAGGTTGGAACAATGAAAGAGAGCATTCAAAGCATAAGGGACAGCCAGTGAAAATTCTCAGAGGAAAGAGATGGAGTATCTTGTGCAAGGGAAGAGAGGGGAGGCTGAAATCATTGGACTAAAGAGTATTGGAGGGGAAGGGGTGGAGGGAATGGTATAAAAAGGCTAGAACAGTAAAGGGCCAGGTAATGAAGAGTTTAAAAAAAAAACACAAAACTAACTAAAGGTTTTATATTTGATCCTGGGGTAACAGGAAGACATTGGAAAGGTCAAAGTTTCTGCAGTAAGTAGTGGGAGAATCAGTTTAGTCCTAGGGGGAATTGGTTCATCCAGAGTTCATTACTATAGACGGTGAAATTACAATTATCACCTAAGCATTTAAATACCCAAAATAAATGAACAGTAGAATATTTGTTCCAGATTTCCTTATGAGTATATAGAAATACACATATACATACATATGTATATTTTTATTATTTAAATATTGGCAAAAAATCATAATTTTTCTCTTTAAGTATTTATTATCAGTTCCTCTGGGGTATATAAAATAGACAACACTGAAGTGACGCCATCAAGTATATATAAAAAACTAAATACGTATGGAATAAAGACATAAACATCAAAACTTCAAGAATTCTAGGGTCTTTGGTGCAGTTGCCATATCCATTGGTTCAAAACACAACCCCTCTATAGTTTTGGGGTTGTTGTTTTTTTTAATTTGCTGTGACTCAACAACACTGTCACATAAGCTGTGAACCTTTAGAAGATACTTACAATTCACACTTACAATCTGATTTCAGTTTCACTGACCTAGGAGAGGCCCATGAATACAATGGATGTTCAATACATATTACAGACTAAAGGTCTGTATGGGAAAATAGACACATAAAATGACTCAGTTCAATTTGCTTATTCATTGATTAGATAAGAAGAATATACATTTCAATGCAAAATTTGTCTTAATTTTCTAAGGCTGACATTCATTTCTATTAGTTGTTTTCAAAGGTGCATAGTGAGGCCTTCGGTTGTAAGGCCTGCCAGAGGCATGGAATTGTGCAAAATCTGTAAATCATGCCCAAAATGTGTTGAACGTTATCAGAAAAACTACAGTCCATGAGAAAATAAGTGAAGAGGAAGACATTCATTACATATGGTGATATTTGTCCCCCAAACCCAGTTCATATGACTGTAGCAGATATACAGTTCACAATAATAGTGATTCACATACATGCATGTGAATATGCTTTATTGCTACCTTTAGTTGGATTAAAAGCAATATATCAAGTTTTATTCTGGTGGTCCTTTTATTAGCTTTTTACCACTTGATCAGCTGATAGGGGCAATAATGAAATGTTTTTTTATAAACTAGAGTTTGCAAGTCCTGTTCTGAGGTTGTAATATTTCAAAAAACAGTCTAAGCTTTGGGGAAAAAACCAATTACAGAAACAGCATTAAAAATGCCAAGCACCGGGCAGAAGCAATTCTGGATCAGTTTAAAAAAGTGATTGATGAAACTCTAATCCAAGCTGAAGGAACAGTTTCACGACAAGCTGTGACCATTCCACACACTTCATTAGCTGCCATAATTAGCCTGGTGTTTCAATTTGTTAGAACTGGTGGGGACAATTTTCCTCAGAATGCAAACATCAAAAAACAGGGTCCCTCAGACTTCAGAAGGGGCTGATGAGAGGCTTTTCTAGTCTCTGTTAACTAAAAGATTAATTATAGCTGATGGGAGGCTGTGCTGTGATTGTCTCTCTGTCTCTGTGCATTACTTTTAGCATCAGAAGAAAGATATGGTTGACACCGCACTACTCAATCAAGCAGCTCTGCATCAGAGTACAAAGTCTGTTTAATATACAGTTTGGCAATTGGGTTTGGGTTTTTTATTGATTTCTTTGTTCTTTTGTTTTCTGGATTGTAGACCCTCACACTAATTTTGCTAAATTGGTGAAGTTCTCATATGTTGAGGAAGGGCTGGGCTAAGGGACTTAAGGAACCATATCCTTCTACCATCATGGATCGGTTAGAAAATGATTTTATGCTCTTCTATCACTATATAACTTTCTTTTGGATAATTTTGTAATATTTTCAAGTCTACAGACTAGTTTGTCTATCCTATAATATGCAGTGATCTCAACAGTGTTACAAATGTAGCTCATTACCAAGCTAACTAAAACAACCCAAATGATTACCTATTCTATAACATGCACACACATATAAACACATATGTATATGTATAACACAATACACTTATATGTTTGTATGCATCTGTAATTCAGGACTTAGGCACACACAAATTCTTGAAAATCTAACCAAAATGGAAAAGAAAGAAGAACTGGTGTCTACTTAATTTTCTTTGGAAATAAAAGATTTAATTTAGGATGTGGATACATGTTGTTAAATTGCATCAGTGGTAGGTAAATTCTGTAGTACTACTACTAGTAGTACTGGTAGGTACTAGTAATACTTTAATTTTTATAATGTTTACAAATTAGTCTACAAATATTATTTCATTTTATCCTCACAACAATCCTGAGAAGGTAGGTGCTATTATTCATACCATTTTTACAGATGTAGAAACTGGGACAAATAGAGATTAAGTGATATATCCGAAATCATAAGTATCTGAGGCTGAATTTGAATTCAGTTCTTCCTAGTTCCAGGTACAACTTTATATCCACTGTGATTTTCAGTTATCAAACAGGGCTGCTCATGAAAAAGAAATTAGCAATCATCTACTGTCAATAGTGACCTATTAATCATTTAATAATTGATATTAAAACCACTCTTTTAAAATCTAAAACATGTTTTCCTTTATATAATTTCTTAGGCCATTCTAAATCTGTATTGCTCAAGAGCTTCCCAAAACTTTTATCATCACTGTTACCTAGCCATGATTCCATTTTGAAATGACTAGATATATTCTCAGAACAGAAGTCTTGTGTTTCATAAACAGTCATCTCCAAAATCATCTTTGATGTGGTCAGAATAACTTGGGTTAGAACCAGAGATGTTTCTAAATGATTTAACTGATTAAATAAAGTCTGTGATCCTGAACGTAAGTCTCTTTCTGAGAATAAAAAGGTCAGTCCTTCAAAAACTACCAGTGATTATATGGAATTTTAGTTTATTGTTTAATTATCTAGAGGAACAACATTCTTTTTAATCAAAACACTTCATTCTTCATATATGAAGGAAAATGTAGGCTTTGGAATTTATTTGAAAATTTCTTCTAATATCCACTAATTATATAAAATTAAAATCTAAATAAAAGAATGAAAAATCATAGGATTTAGTGTCAGAAAGTTTCTTAAAAGATAATATATTCCAATTTCATTTTATAAATATGGGAACTAAGGCCTAGAGAGTTGAAGTGACTTGACAAGGGTCAATCTGGGAATAAAAAGCAGAGCTGGGTTTCAAAACCCAGTCCTTTGATTCTTTTTTTTTTTTTTTTTTTTTTTAGTGAGGCAGTTGGGGGTTAAGTGACTTGCCCAGGGTCACACAGCTAGTAAGTATTAAGTGTCTGAGGCCGGATTTGAACTCAGGTACTCCTGAATCCAGGGCCGGTGCTCTATCCACTGCGCCACCTAGCTGCCCCCCAGTCCTTTGATTCTAAAAGCAGTGCTCCAGTCACTATACCCTTGGCTGCTTCATTCAAAGGCATTCTGTAATTTACGCTGCTTTTTCATTTTGATTTCATAGGAAAGGTACAAAGAAGTGGTATATGTGTATATATGTATGCATATACACATACACACATGCACACAACACAATGGATGTATATATGCATGATATTATATATATATATATTTTTTTCTATGCGTGTATGTATGCATGATGCATATATCAATATATATCCATATCCATATATGTACATATCCATATATGCATATATATTGAGTATTGAGGAAGCTGCTTCCAAAGATTTATGTGATATTGCATAGTAGAGGGGCCTTTTTCTCCACATCAGAGTAAGTGCAGGTATTCTGTTTTTATTAACTGTCCTCTTTCTGTGTGGTTTAAAAAAAAAGCCTTTTGATTGTTGGGTAAGCCAAAACTGAGTATACATATGAAAGGTACTAACTGGCTGACTGGTCTCTGTTCTCTTGGTAACTGAGGCAAAGAACACTTTAAGTCTCCAGATGGTCTCCAGAGAGAAAGTACCAGTGACCTATCTACTTTATTGGTGTTTTTTAGTTGTGACCACTCTTAATGACCTCAGGACACTATGGCATGCCAATACATCTAAGAACTGATATCCATGCCAGGGTTTTCCAGTAGACAAACTTGATGAGGAACACAGTTCTAAGGGGCAACTTGTGGAATCCAGTCCAGCAGTGGATTGATCCAGAACTAAGATTCTATTTCCTAAAAGCAAGGGAGAAAGTCTATCTCTGATGCAATGGGAAGTAATCTTGTAGGAAATGCCTACAAGTCAGGTCCTGCCAACGAGGAAGGAAATAAACTTGGTGTGGCAGATTATTTGCTGCAACTTCTTTAAATTGGAGCCTACTCTCCCTAGTGCCTGACATGGTGGAAGTGAGAGTGTGCTCCCAGTTTGGAAAAAAAGTATTCATACTTCTGTGCTTGCTATATATTTTTTTCAGTAAATATATCTTTGTAAAAAGCTAATTGAATGGCTAATATTGGTATGCTAATCACTGCTATTGATATTAAGGAGATATTAACTGACACAGGCAAATAATATTGGGACAGTAATAGCTATCAATTGATATTGGAGAGAACTCATAATGTTGTTTTATATTAGAGTACATAAAGATGAAAGAATAAAAATACTGAACAAATTCAGGCACTATTAAAGGCTTCAATGTGTCCATGTGTATATGTTTGTTTCCTATCTCTTCTGGTTAACTTCCTTTGTAAAATTGTAAATCACAGAAAACTACCTATACTTTCACTGAACTCTTTGAAATCTGCTCTCCAGAAATTTGGGATGTGTGAGATTAGGACTCTTTATAATTATAATGATAATAATATTTATGTGGAATTTGACTACTTGCAAAGTCCTTTACAAATATTTCCTCATTTGATTCTCAAGACAGCCCTGCTGTTATTATCCTCATTTTATAGTTAAATACTGATGCAGATAGTAGTTAAGTGATTTGCCCAGAGTTATATAGGTAGGAAATGTCTAAAGTCAGAATTGAACTTGAGTCTTCCAGACTCCAGGCCCAGCGCTCTAGCCACTGAACCACGAAGCTGCCTCAATTATGTCTTTTTCCTTATTCTTTTCAATCAAACAATAAACATTTATTAAGTGCTTAATATGTACCAGGCACAGCACTCAGTGATGAAGTTTCAAAAGAGACAAAAGACAGTCCCTGCTTTCAAGTAGATTACAATCTAATGGGGCAGACAACATGCAAACAAATAGAGAGCCAGCTATATTCAGGATAAAGAGGAAATAATTTTAAAAATCAAAAACACTGGAATTAGGAGAGATTAAGGAAAGAGGGGTGTTATTTGGGGCTTAAAGGAAGTCAGAGAGGTCAATAGTTGGATGAGATGAGGTAGAGCTTTCCAGGCATGAGAAACAGACAAAGAGCAGAGAGATGGAGGGTCTTGTTTGTGGAACAGCCAAGAAATCAGTATCACTGGATCAAGGAGAATTGTGTCAGGAATAAGGTGTAAGAAGAGGGCTAGGTTGGGGCAGAGCCAAGATGGCAGAGGAAAGACATTAAATGCACAGAGCTCCTGATACAATTACCCCAAGAACAGCAACAAAAGAACCCCTGGAGGAGAAACCCCCACAAAAATACAGGCTGAGATAATTTTCCAGCTATAGACAGATTAAAGGGGGCCATGCTGAGCTACTGGTAAAATCCAACCCCACAATCACACCAACAGAGACCCCAGGCATGCCACACCAGAGGAACTTAACCCCCGAGTCACGGAATCAGCTGCAGCACCAATGTCTTCTGGAACTGAGCTTGCGGGTCGGGTGAGAGGGCTGAACGGCTGGACAGGGTGGGGTGGGGGAAGTACAGGGGTGTCAGTGGGACCTAGGGAGGAATTCAGCTGTTCCTCCCCAGCAGGGAACCAGGAAGAAATCCTGAGCAGCAGGAGGCCCAGGTTGGGGAGGGGCGCAGGCTCATCAAAGCTAAGAACCACACCACAGAAACCTTTTCTGGTTGGTTGTTTAGTAAGTAGACTTGAGGTTATCTTTTGACCAGAGAACAGGCCAGGCAAAAGAATAACCTGCCCTCCCTCAAACCAAAACACCTGGGATGCTCTGAAGCTGGGGACAGTAGTGTAGCCTAGAAGCAGGGCCCCCCAGTGAGGAGTTAAAAGTCAAGTAAAAGACAGCAAGATGAACAAAAAAGAAAGCTGAGAATTATAGAAAGTTTCTTCAGTGACAAGGAAGGTCAAGGTGCAACTTCAGAAGAGGATAACAACCTCAGGGCTCCTATATCTAAAGATTCCAAGAAAAATAGGAACTGGTCTCAGGCCATGGAAGCTCTCAAAAGGAACTTTGAAGAGAAAGTAGGAAAGATAGAAGGAAGATTTAGAGAGAGGGAAGAAATAATGGAAAGAGAAATGAGAGCAATACAAGAAAGTCATGAGAAAAAAATCAACAGCTTGAAAAGTCAAATGGAAAAGGAGATTTAAAAAGCTGTCTAAAGAAAAAAATTGCCTAAGAATTAGGATTAAACAAATAGAAGCTAGTGACCTTATGAGAAATTAAAACATAGTAAAGCAAACCCTATTGAATGAAAAAATAGAGGGCAATGTAAAATATCTCCATGGAAAAACAGCTGACCTGGGAGAGAGAATTTGAAAATCACTGGACTACCTGAAAACCAGGACCAAAATAAGAGCCTAGACATCATCTTCCAAGAAATTGTAAGCGAAAATTGCCCTGATATTCTAGAAGCAGAAGGTAAAGTAGAGATTGAAAGAATCCACCCATCACCTCCTGAAAGAGATCCCAAAAGGAAAACCTCCAGGAATATAATAGCCAAATTCCAGAGCTCCCAGGTCAAGGAGAAAATATTGCAAGCAGCTGGAAAAAAGGAATTCAAATACTGTGGAGCTACAATAAGGATAACACAAGATCTAGCAGCATCTACATTAAAGGCCCGGAGGGCAAGGAATATAATATTGCAGAGGGCAAAGGAACTGGGATTACAGCCAAGAATCACATACCCAGCAAAACTGTGTATAATCTTTTAGAGGAAAAATGGGATTTCAATGAAAAAGAGGACTTTCAGGCATTTGTGATGAAAAGACCTGAACTGAATAGAAAATTTGACTTTTGAATACAAGACCCCCGGAGAAGCATAAAAAGGTAAACAGGAAAAAGAAACCATGAGGGACATTAAAAGGTTAAACTGTTTACATTCTTACATGAGAAGATAATACTTCCAACTCATAAGAACCTTCTCAGTAAGGAATACACAGAGGACACAGGTCTGAACTGAATATGAAGGGATGATATCTATAAAGCATTCATTTTTTGTTTATCCTTTGGGTGGGGTATCTTGTGTCTGGGGCCGGGTTTGGGCTGGGGGTCTCCCGGGTCTAGCTAGGGCTGGTGCTTTTTCCACTGTGCTGCCTAGCTAACCCATGATGACATATTTAAAATAGGGTTAAGGGGTAGGAGGAATAGACTGGGGGAAGGGGAAGGGGAGAGGTGAACTGGGGAGAGGTAGCTCACATGAAGGAAACAAGAAAAAAGCTTATGGAGGGGAGGGGATGAGAGGGAAGGAATAGGGCAGTGAGTGAACCTTACTATCATCAGAATTGGCTCAAAGAGGGAATAACATACATACTCAAGTGGGTATGGTAATATATGTTTACCCTGTGGAAAAGTGGGTAGGGAAGGAGATAAGGCAGGGTGGGAGAAGAGGGAAAGGAGGAAAGGGAAGTTTGGGGGAGGGAGCTGTAAAAAGCAAGACACTTTTGAGGAAGGTGAAGATGTTCTGCATAACAGCATATGTATGACAAATATTGAATTGCTTTATTTCATAGGGAGAGTTGAGGAGGGAGGGAATATTATCATAGAAATGGCTTTACCCCTTCTCACTGCTTTATAAAACTTTTTCAAGGTCCTAAAACTTACTGGCAAAAGTTGCCTCAATCCTGTTGTTTTTCTCTCTACACTCCTGCCAATCTATATTATTTCTCATATTTAAAGATAATCTATAGATTTTAATGTCTATTTCCTAGTTTCAATCATTCTTATAATCACAGTTGGGAAGAGGGATAGGCAAGACAGGCAACACCCCCAGGGTCCAATGTACAAGAGAGCACAGGATACACTTTTAAATAATACTTTTTATAAATTCATATAGACTTTATGACAGAAAATTCCACTCTCCATGGCCCATAGATTTTTATTTTGTCATAAATCAAATGATAGGATTTCAGGGTCATCAATCGACATATTTATTATATGTCACTGTGCTTGGCTCAAGAGATGCAAAGAAAAAGTGAAAACCATCCCTGCCTTCAAGGAGCTTACATTCTAACAGAGGATACAGCTAATATATATAGATTGATTATTTTATATATCCAAGATTTATTAAGAATAGATATTGGGGCAGCTAGGTGGTACAGTGGATAGAGCACTGGCCCTAGAGTCAGGAGTACCTGAGCTCAAATCCGGCCTCAGACACTTGACATTTACTAGCTGTGTGACCCTGGGCAAGTCACTTAACCCCAATTGCCTCACTAAAAAAAAAAAAAAAGAATAGATATTAAGCAGTCCTAGAGAAGATGGCACTAGAAGCTATGGGGACTAAAAAAGGGCCTCCTATTCTTGAAGGAAGCCAGGGCTGCTAAGATGTGGAGGAGATAAGGGAGAACAATTCAGACACTAATTCTCTCTGCACAAAGACAGAAGATACAGCATCATGTGTGAAGCACAGCAAATAGAGCATTTAGACTATAGAATGCATGGAGACTAATGGTATGTAGGAACACTGGAAAGATATGAAGAGATCAGTTTGTGAAGAGTTACAAATGCCAAACAGGGGAGTTTTTTTGGATCTTAGAAATTATAAAGAACTAGTGGAATTTATTGAATAGGAGGGTGACATAGTGACAATTATGCTTTAAAAAAGTCACTTTGGTGAATGTATGGAAGATAGTAATAATAACTACCATTTGTATGGTGCCTCAAGATTTGCAAAACACTTTACATATCCTGTCTCATTGGATTATTACAATAACTCTGGGAGGTAGGAGCTATTATTATCCCTATTTTACAGATGAGGAAACTGAGGCAGATAGTATTTAAGACACTTGCCCAGTGTTACATAGCTACTAAGTATCTGAGGCTGTATTTGAACTCAGGTCTTCCTGACTACAGACCTAGCACTGTATTCATCATGCTAATAGTAGGTCATTAAAGAGGGGAGACTAGAGGTCAGAAGAGATATTTGGGCTTCAAAAGGCCAGTTCACATTTCTTCTTTCCTTATGGAATTACTGTTTTCTTTCTGACCTATTTTAATTTTCAGATAGTATATTACTTGGGTAAGACTTTGTATATCTTGTATTAAGCTTTTATTCTTTTTCTAATTCCTCGACAACTCTTATTTCATTTGTCTTTTTAAAAAATCTCATTTAATCTCTTCCAGGAATTCTAATAAACTTTGTGGAGAAGTCATAACTATGAGGCTGTACTCATAGCTCCTATGGAGTTATTCTCTGAATATTTGCAAAGTTTATTTCCAGTTCTTTGTTACTAAAAAATGTACAGCTATATTTTGTGTAGGTGGGACATTTCTTTTGATCTTTTTATTTCCTTGGGTTTTGCACCTAGCAATGGAATTTCTGGTTTAAAAGGACGTGGACATTTTAGTCACTTTCTGAGGAAAATCCCAAATTGCTTTCCAGAATGGTTGGACCAGTTCAAAACTCCACCAGCAAGCATCCTTGTGATCATCCTTCCCTAACACTTCAAACAATGACTTCCTGTCTTTAGTCATCTTTGTCAGTTTGTTTGGTGTTAAGCCCTGTTTTGAGCTGTGCTTCTCTTATTATCAGGGATTTAGATCCATTTTTGTATAATTGTTACAGCTATGTAACTATGCCTTTAAACCCAAAATACTCTGGCTCTCAGTGATTAGACAATAGTAGGTTCTAGTCCAAGGCTTATTCGCTCATTGTTTGGGTTTTAATGGGTCAGATTGAGTGTAAATAGCAATAGTTTCTGTTCTGACTAGAAGCTATTAATGTCTTCTCCACCCAGATTGATTTTTTTGTGAAGGAAAACTTTTGCCTCGTTTCTGAGTGAGCTTTAAATTACTGAATGGGTGCTGTCTCAGAGAAACAGACTTGGGAACGACCTTGGCTTGGAAAGTTCAAGGTTTCCCACTGCATCCTGGGCCACTGCCAGTTGTCCTAACCTATGTCTTGCACTGGACTCTGAAGACTGGAGGAGAGAGTGAGGTTGATGACTGCACAGCTCTTCCTCACTTAAATTCAATTAACTCAGAAGTTATGACATCACCCTCCTGATGCCATTGGTCCTCTTGAAGAATGAAGGATAAACAATAACAACAGTTGTTAAGTTTATTAATTTGAAAACTATTTGTTCATATTATTTGACATCTTATCTATAGGGCTTTTGGTCTTATATATTTGTTGTTAGTTGCCTTATCTTGGTGATCAGACCCTTATTAAAGACTTTATTTTCCTCATTTGTTTCCTTCCCTCCCAAACTTTGTTTCCCTCCTTAGCAGTATTAATTTTGTTCTGCAAAAGCTTTTCAAATTCCTGTAATTCAAAACATCTATTTTACATATTGCCATAACTTTTATTCTTTTTTTAGTAAAGAATTAAACCCTTTGCCAAATCTGTGAGCAGCACTAGATGAGCTTCTCTTTGTTTTGTTTCATTTTTGTTTTACAAATTATATAGTCTTTTCAAGTGACTTCCCATTTTTGAGTTATGGCACATATGCTATATAATGTTAGTTTTAGCCTAATTTCTGTCAGAAAGAAGATTGACGTTCTGTTTTTTTCCAGCAAGTCTTGTCAAATAGAGAGCTTTTACCTAGTTCATTTATTATTTTCAGGTTTACTATACAGTGGGTTATTTGCATTGATTATTTCTGATACTTCCTTATCTAGTCATTTTAGTCATGTCCTACCACTTGTGACCCCATTTAGGGTTTTCTTGGCAAAGATACTGGAGAAAGCTATTGCCTTCTCCAACACATTTTACAGATGAGGTAACTGAGGGAAAATAGGTTAAGGAACTTACCAAGGGTCACACATTGAGTAAGTGTCTGAGGTCAGATTTGAGCTCCAGTCTTCCTGACTCCAGGTCTGGAGCTCTATCCACTGTACCACCTACTTGCCTGGTCATTACATTTATATGTTTCTCTATTTTAAAACTATGACTAATAGTTTTGATGATTTCTGCTTTATAATAAAGTTGAAGTCTGGAATTGCTATCCTCCCTTCATTCCTAATATCTTTTTCATTTTTCCTTAGTATTGTAGATGTTTTATTTCTTCAAATGAATTTTGTTATTTTGTCTAGCTTTGAAAAGTGTTTCCTTGGTAATATGACTGGTATATCACTAAGTATATATATTTAATTTGGCTAATATTATTCTTGTTTTTACTGGTATAGCTCAGCCATAAGTACTGAATCCCTCTCCAGTTATGTGTTTTTCTTTATTTCTTTGAGGAATATTTTGTAATTGTATTTACACAAGAATTTAGTATGTTTTGGCCGGTTTACTCCTATACATTTAATATATTTTGTAGTTAGTTTAATTGGACTAACTTTCTTTTTATTCCCTTCTGGGTTTTCTTGTTGCTATTAATATAGATATTATTATCATAAAGATTTTATATGATTAAAAATATACAGATATCTTTTTAAAAAATTAATACCATCCATGATTTTCCCTAGTTCTTGAGAAGTCACAAAGAACTGGGTTCAAATTTTACTTCTGACATTTACTAGCCAAGTGACTATGGGTCAAAGTTTCAGTTTCTTTTTGTGTTGCCATTTCCATTCTTATGTTCTATTACTTCTCTACATATATTCTCTTTTGCAGCTAAACTGGCCTTATAACTCTACTTTCTATATAAGATTCCATCTCCCATCTCTAATCTTTTGCATAGGTGGTTCTCCATATCTGGATTACTATTTCCTCATATTTTCTTTATAGAATCCTAGGAGACAACTCCAACAGGATACCTTTGCTCAAGTTGATTGGGCTCTCTTCCTCTTAAAATTATGTTTCTCTGTATATACTTTGAATTTACTTAAATGTGTACTTGGTATAACCCCCTTGAAAATGTAAAATCCTTAAGGGGTTGGATTATTTGCTTTTGTTCTTTTGTCTCCCCAACATAATGTTTTGCACATAGTAGGTGCATACATTTGTTTTATTGAATTAAACTTAAAGTAGTTCTTCGGGGCCTGGTGACTTGAAATACCTTGGAACATAAGGAAACAAGCTACAAATAAAACAGAAACATCTGAGGATGCGTTCATGGTTTCCTAATCAGGTCTGTATATATACCATATTTTGCAGATTATGAATATTATCTAATATTAACAGAGTTGAGAGAAGAGGGAAATAAGATGGATCCAGATTCCTTACATATTCTGATATCTTCCTCCATTTGGTAAAAATCAACTATTGCCAATAAGCCAATTAAAATATGGCTATCTAGCCAAACAGACATTTGTGAAAAGAGGAAGAAAATTCTCTTCATTCTTATATTCTTACATGTCCAATAAAATGTTCTGAAGCCATATCAATATAAAATTCCTCCTCAAGCATTCATGCATTACTGAAGACACCATCCCATGGTGGGAGTTGGGTAGAAAATAGAGTAGTCAAAGAAATATACAAGAAACCCCTGATATTATGTGAAACTTGGCTGGAGAGAGATAGATAGGGGGAGGGAGGGAAGGAGGGAGGAGGAGGAAGAGGAAGAGGAAGAGAAAGCTAAGAGAAGAGAAGAGAAGGAAGAGAAGGAAGAAAAGAAGGAAATGAGAAGGAAGGAAGTAAAGAAGGAAGGAAGGAAGAAATCTCTATAAGTGACAAAGTGCCAAAACAGTTGTAGGCTACCTTTGACTTCTTATTTTAAGAAACAATCTGAAATTAGAAGACTGAATAGTTATATGGATGAGAGCTTTGGTGGCCTTTGCTAGACAGAATTTAACTACTTTTGCTCTAAAGTCAAAGCACAGCAGGGAAGACTGGCAGGTGTGGGATTTTCATGGAATGAGAAAGTTTAAATGCTACTTTTCATAATTTCAAGAGTCACAGTCTAGTTCAAAAACTTCTAGGAGAAGAATTTTATAGTGAGGTGATAAAACCTTAGGCTGTCAAACAAAAGTCTTTGTCCTCCACATCAGTGTACAGCTGCATATCTAGGGCAATCATCTCACCTAGGGCAATGTAAATCTTACAGGCCTCAGAAGAATACGTTTCCCCTAGTCTCTTTAGGGCTGTAGAGTTATTAATAATCGGATGTAGTGATCTTGTCGTTTCAGGCTTAATTGCCATTTGAAAACCAAAGGTTTTCAAGCTTGCTATGCTTCCTGATGAAAACGTGTATCCTCATGTTTGGCTATCATCATCTACTTTCTGCATTCTAGAGTCAAATATAGACAGGACGGTCTAGCTGATACATATTGACTAATATTTGTTAGATTTTTCTTTAATCTGGAACATAACACCCCACACCTATTTTCATCCTCAGGTTCCAATCTAAGAGCAATAGACTTTAAGCAAGAAGACTTGACAAAATTTAAGTTCATTACCTATTAGCTACATGACCTTGGTATAATTACTTAACTTCTTTGAACCTCAGGTTCCTTTTTTAGAAAATGGAAAAAATACTTGCCCTCCCTATCTCATAGGGTTATTAGTGAGATTAAATGAGTACATATATTAAAAGTGTAATGTAAACCAATGAGTGTCACATAAATATACATAGAATTGTGTGTGTGTATATATATATATATATATATATATATGTGTGTGTGTGTATGTGTATGTGTTTGTGTGTGTGTGTGTATGCCTATGTATATCTATACACATAGAAAGAGATCTGTATCTTTATTTCCTCTACACATATGATTGCATATTTTTCCTGGATCTTCTGACTAACTTTTGGCATAATCAGAGATCAGTGATCAGTAAAAATAGGAAAGTGAAGTCCCTGGTGTGTTGCAGAGGAGAGAAAATACATAAACTGAATATTTGATTATTGAAGGCCATCCTCATAAGAAAAATATTTTCCCTCAATTACATCTAATTATTTAATTGTTTACAGTCACTAATGAAATGAAACCACTCAAAACAAACAACAGTATGGTCTCTTTTTCAGTAAGTGCATAATCATCAATCCATATATGTAGAAAGCTTCCTAAAATTATATGAAGCTGGTCTGTTTAAATAGAAAGGCATATTTTATCCCAATCAATGCATAAAAGTAAAATTATCCATAACTAAGGCATGTTTCTCTGCTGTACAGTTCAGCTGTAATGATCCCCACACACTGCACTTGCACATCAATTATGATAATCATAATCACGGTCGTTAAGCTGAATGTTCATTATTATCAGGATGCTGGTGACAGCAGATTCAATCATCGGGTGCCATGGGCAGGCAGTCACAGTCCCACCCAAGTTTCTGCAGACAGCGTTGTGCCACATTAAATCTATGATGTGTTCCACATCCCACTCCATCCCAAAAGCTGTAGACGGTAAAGGTCAACTTTATGTTCTGTGCAATATGCTTAGGTTCTCTAAATTAATTCTTTGGAGTGCTGGGTATTTTTATGCTTTGTAGATAATAAAATCCTGTTTAGGGCCAAAATGCCTGTGAAAATAATGAAACAGTGCTGCAGTCGTGTTGTAATTCACCTATAATAAGGCATCAGAGGAATCTATCAACAAGGACTATCTTAAAATGTCAATTCCTGAATTTTGCAAACAAGGAAAAAACGAAATATATTGTTAAAAGTGGTTGTCTAAAATGCATATGTAAATTCATTCCAATTCAGTTAAGGGCCATAGACCATCATTTCTGCCTCAATAAGTATGAACATATGTGAGTGTTTTGATAACCAAAAGATTATAGTTAGTGCATTGGATCCCTAGCTTGTCCAACTGTTGAGACCTCTCAAAACACATTAGGTCTGTGGTGATTGGTGGTACTTTTTCTGTTTCATGCTTATTATGAAATACCAAATAATTATAGTAATAATAGTTAACTTTTGTACAGTACTTACTAGATGCCATGCAATGTGCTAAATGCTTTATAACTATTATTATATCATTTGATATTCACAACTCTGGAAGGTAGGCGATATTATTATCTCCTTTGTACATTTAAGGAAATGGAGGCAAAGAGTAAGTGACTTGCCCAGGCTCACACAGTTAGTAAATGTCTTATGTGGGATTGGAACTCAGATATTTATCAAGGAAAACCTTTTTTTAGAGCCTTTCAAAATTTGACTTTTGATCAAAGAATAGACCTATAATTTGAGTCATTTAACTTTAAAATATTTTATAAATGGAGAAACTAATCTGAATAATGTTCAGGACAGTTACATTATTTTCCAGGATTATTTTTCTATATTTTAGGGGGAAATTAAGTATTACATAGCCAGTTTTCTCAATTTAGTGAATATAATTTCCTTTTCAAATATGCTATTTTTTCAGATTGTTAATTCTTTGTTGTTTTTTAAAGAAAACAAATATTGACTAGTACATTCCATGTGAATTGCTTTTAGGGAAAGAAATATGAGTTCAACAAGGATGGCAGAATAGAAGGAAACCATAAAGTCTATGTCTTCCTAACCACTACTCCAATAAGACCTAGAAAGATTCCTATGCTACATCATGAAATCCAAGGAAAAAATAAAATGAGTCATATTTTTCTAGCTGAGTATCATTGTAGGACAAAAGACAGAAGTTTGTAAGCATTTGGGAATAGGTCTAGCCAAGCAAATGGCATGATAAGGCTTACTGGACTGGGGCCTGCTGCTGTGTATCAATGGCAAGGAGCAGTCAGAGGTGGAGCCGGGTGAAGCTTGAGCCTCTCAGTGATCAGGAAGAGGAGACAACTGTTAACTTTATCCCTCTGACGTGGAAGCTGGATCCTAGATACAGTATGGTCACTGAGCCAGTCACTTCCACCTAGAGGCCCATCTGAGGCTGCATCTCAGGACAAAGAATGGTCCTGCGTCTAAGGCTATGTATTGGGAAAGGATCAGGAACAGAAGCTAGCACCAATCATGTGACTTTAACCCTAGAGGAGTGTCTTGATTCTAGGTCCCAGCCTAGTATGAGGCTTGTAGCTAAATATCCAGGGCAAGGAGCTCAGACCAAGAAAGACCCTGTAGTCCTATTGCTCTGAACCTGCAGATCTTTCAAGCTAGCTGATGGATGCTGGGACCAGCAAGAATCTACTGGAGATTTAACAAAAGGCAAATCTATGAGTATATAAAACAGATGCAAACTGGAAAGGGATCCTGCAAAACTCAGGTCAGAACGGCCGCAATCAGACTTTGCATTAGATGAGACTGTGTTGGGTGCACTGAAAGTTTGGAGGTCTCCAGCCCAAACTAGTCTTGAGATTCTTAAATATATATATATGTAAAATTCAACGTCTGGAGAAAGCAGTATCAAGATGCCAAAGAATGTAAATGAGAACCAAACAAGCCCCAGGCATTCCTATCAGGAATGCACAGAGCCTGGTCCCAGTACAAAGCCACAGTTTGATAAGTAAGATTGAAAAAAAAAAATAAGGAAGTGAAATAATACTCCTATTATAAAGAACTCTTATGGTGCCCAGAATGCCCAAGACACAAACTCAGAAGAACAGAATGACTTTAAAACATCTATGAGAAAATTCTCAAGGAAAAAACACAGCTTGGACAAAGGTCAACTAGAATTCATTGATGAAATAAAGCAAGAATTTTTTTAAAAGAATTTAAATTTTGTTAATGAAATTAGAGTACTAGCAAAAACAAATGGAAAAGAAATAAGTGCTTCCCACCCCTTCAATCCTTTTAATTCAAAGTTTCATTGTATCTCCATTCAATACTTCCACTGTACCCTCTGGAATACCTATACCATAGGCAATATACTTTCATTTATAGATTTAAGAATATACTTTCTTTCCCACTGAAACCTGGCTTCCTCCAGATGACACAGCCTCCCTGGCCACCCTTTCCAGTGCTGGCTGAACCTTCTCTCATTCTCCTTGACTCATTGGTTGAGTCAGGGGGAGTTGGAATATTCCTTGCCCCCCATTGCCATTTCCAGTTTCTCCTCCTGCCTCCTTTACTCAGTAACCTGTTTTTGAGGTTCATGCTATTCATGTCTATCAGCCAATCAAAATCATGGCAGCAATTGTCTACAGACCACCCAGTCACTCCCCATCCTTCCTCAATGAGTCTGCTATCTGACTTGGAATATTTCTCCACTCCCCAACTCCTGTCCTCATAGCAGGAAACTTCAAAATGCATACTGATTTCCCTCAAAATACCCTAAGCACTCAGTTCCTCAACCTACTCTCCTCCCATAAGGTACTCTTTCATTCCACTTCAGCCACACACAAAGATGGTGATTTCCTCAATGTTGCCATTACCCACAAATGCACCATCTCCATGTTCAAGAATTCTGAAATCCCCTTATCCAACCATAATCTATTGGCTTTTCATCTCTTCCTCTGCCATCACTTATCTAACCCTAGTCTTCATCACCATGACCTCCAATTATTGACCTTTCAATTCTCAACCTGGCCATGTCTTCCTCTTTTCCTCATCTTGAATCCTTGGTGAGACAATTCAACTTCACACTGTCCTTCTCTCTTGAATCCCCTTATTATATCACCAATTACAACCAGCCAAGCCTCAGCTTTTGATCATTCCCACTATTCATTTCCTTCATGACTACCCATGCTGCTAAACAAAAGTGGAGAAAATCACGCAATCATTATAACTAGTTCAACTACAAATTTAGGTGATATAACTTCAACTAAACCTTCATTGCTGCTTATCAACTCACTATCCCATTCTACACAGTGGTTCTTCAACTCCCTCTTCATACTTTTCCTACTTCCTCTAGCCTCATTAATAACATGTAGAAGTGGGTGCATTTCTTTCAAGGAAATGACATTACTACTACTCCATTAAATTTTTGTTTTGAATTTATAAAATAGTTATTTAATTAATTACTTCTTATAAACTTAGTTAACAGGCTAAAAACATGGACTAAAGAATGTTCAAATACTACCCCCCCCCATTTCCTTTAAGGTCTCTCTATAGAAATTAAGGTCTGTATCTATAGAAATTAAAAATGCTTTCATTTTAAAAGTCAAGAAGAACATATGAAAATAGTAAAGAAGTAATTATTCAACCATTCCCTTCCTTCCATTTCATGCTTCATAAGAAATGTTCTAAAACTGTGAGGCCTTGAAATCTTTGAAATATAATATTCTATAGTATTGAATTTCTTCCAATAGTTATATACTGTTAAAAAATATTGCAATGCTGATATTTTAGAAAAGTAGGTAATAATCAAATGCATTTGGAAAACAACTTCCTCTTATCAATTTTATAATTCCCTTTGATCTATTTAATGGATGATAGATATAAAATACACACATATATACATATACATATATTCATGTACAGAGTGGGCCAAAAGTCATGAAGTCATGAAGGGGTCTCAATATTTAATAACTCCTTTATTTTTGTTTTTAATTTATAATACCATAACATCACATAAAGTACATGTAGGATACACACACATATAGATGAAATAAAGAAAAATGATTTTCAAAAAGTTAGTAAAATATCAGACCCCTTTGTGACTTTTGGCCCACCCTGAATATACAAGTATATAGAAAAGAGATATATTTGTATGGATGTTTGAATAATGAGGTTAGATCAACTGGTAAGAAAGTAATGCGAATTATAGTGTGCTTTAGTACAAAGGACATATTGGAATTAGAAGATCTGATCTTCTGCTTATTATTTGCATGACCTTGGGCAAGTCACTTAACTTCTCTGGGCCTCTGTTTTTTCATCTGTAGAATGGATTAGATGATGTTCATAGCCTAGTCCAATTCTAGAGTCTATTAATCCATGATCTAAAATGTTGAAGATCCCAGTGTGATCTCCATATGTGAGGAAATTGTTATTTTTCTTTTCTTTGTTTATAGAGCTCATCTTTAACTTTCACAGAATGCTGCCACCACTCATCACAAGGGGAATTAAGGAAAATCATGTCAATTTAAGGTCAATACCACAATACTGAAAATAACAATTTCATTCACTGGATTTAGGAATGTGGATGAGTGACTCCCTCATTGTGTATTATAAAAGCAGGAAGTGTGAAAACTATTTTTCAGTTATTATGTGGCCTGAGTTTTCTTTAAAAAGACCCTTCTGGGGGCAGCTAGGTGGCGCAGTGGATAGAGCACTGGCCCTGGAGTCAGGAGTACCTGAGTTCAAATCCAGCCTCAGATACTTGACACTTACTAGCTGTGTGACCCTTTGCAAGTCACTTAACCCCAATTGCCTCACCAAAAAAACAAGAACAAAATCAAAAGACCCTTCTGTATTGTCAATGTTAACTTACCTTGTTACTTATCCATTTCTCAGGGTCTTCATCTTGGAATTGTTTTTGTCCATAAGAAACACCATTATACTTGGTTGAAGAGTGAACCATTGGGATGTACTTTTCATTCTTATTGTAATTAGCAAATGGCAAAAACCTGAAAGATAAAATATTTAATTTTGTTATTAAATACATAAGGAATAGATATGATATAGTGGAAAGTTTATTGGGCTTGGAGTCAGGAATTCCTAGATTTGAATCCTGCCTCTGTCACTATTTGCCTCACCTAGGGAAGTCACATAGACTTTACATGCCTCAAGCAACTAATTAGAACTTCCTCTTTGGCCTGAGGCAAGTATTTTCACCCCTCTGGGTTTGAATTTCTCATCTATAAAAGGATGAGGTTAGGCTAAATTGTTTCTACCATCCCTTCTAGCACTAAATCTATGATCCAGAGTCACATTCTTTAGATAGGTTGTGATCTTCACTGGTAAAAGAAGTATGCACGCTGGAAGTTCTAACGCTAATAAAATCATAGATCCTTCACTAAGGAATCATGAAGGATTGAATGAAAAACTGTGTTAACTATTGAATATTCTTTATGAGAGTAAAACTTTTCTTGTTTTCAAATTGACAGCCCAAAGTAAAATGGATACCCACAGTGTAGACAATTTAACTAAAAGAGATGCTCTGCTTCAATTATTTAAAGTATTTATCCAAGATTATAATGAGCATAAAGGAAGAGATCACACATATTATTCAGTGTAGACCATTGGTTTAGTATATATATATATATATATATATATATATATATATATATATATATATATATTTAATATAGTATTAAACTCACCCAATATAGTGGTAAAGACAAAGAGTAGCACTTAATTGTTGCTAATGACAACAATATATTTGATGAATGACTAAATAATCACTTCCTTTTTCTTTTAGTTTCATTTATCCTGAGAATATCAGTATTGATATGGTTTGGTTCTTCCAATGATGTGTCAGTTTGTTGCTTGTTGGGCAAAGATTTCATATTTTTAGTAGCTATAGTTAAGTTATTATTTACAAAACTGTTTCTTAATATACTTTCCTCCTTTTTCTGCTATTCCACCAATGTCACTGTAGAAGGAAAAGGGTCCACTCAAGATTGAAGATGATTTTCAATTTTTTTTCTTTATTTCATGGATTCACATGGCTAAAATATCCATCACCTAGGGGCTAGCTCCTGGCGATGAGCTTTGTTGCCCATAGCTAGGTTTGTTTTTGGATAGCGGATTCAGCCCTTGATGAGATTGATTTCAAAGCCTTTCCAGCATTGTATAAACTGGCACAGATTACACTCATTGGTGTAGCCTTGGGAAACAAGTATCAATGTCCATAATGCAATGAAGCATTGAAATAGGATTCCGTGGAAGATTATCATTGAATTCTAAAGGAAAATATGCTAAAGCTAAGAATAAACTAGTAGAACTATATCTGTTAGATTTATTTAGCCCTTTTATTAGGCAATACTATTTAATATTTGGAGATATTCATATTTCATGAAATAGATCACATATATTCTGAAATCATATTGCATTTTTCCCCTAAATGATAATCTAGACATTTTATTTATTGTCATTTGAAAGCTCTATGTGGTTCATTTTCTAGTAGAAAAATTTCTCATTCAAGCTTTAAAATGATTCCTTTAAGTGTTTGTATTTATGAGAGAATCCTGGTTTTTTTTTTACATTTAGAATTCATTTTTAAGAAAGGTTAGGATTTTCTTTCTGATTTAAAGCCTACTATGAAATTGATTGATCTACATAAGGATTTTTGTCAAGATAAAGTCAAGCATCAAATGATATTTGTATAATATGAAATAGATTTAGAAAACAAATTTAGGAAGAAATAATGGTTCTTTCAAATTTTCTGCCAGTTTTCTTTACTCTCTGAAACTATTTTAAGAGCAACCTATATTTGTAAATGATATTTGAGAAAATGTCTACTTGCTCAACACAACTTAACACAAATCCACACATACAGAAAGCTGATATTCAAATTAAGCAAAGCTATGGAAACAAGGAAGGGATGTTCTCTTGGGTCAGCTGACTCATTTGTGACAGATTATGGTACTTGAAATGCTAATTTGCACATGGGATACACATCATGCACATACATACACATACATACATGCACACACAAAATTAATGGGGCCCCAATGTCCCAGAGTATACAGAGGAGGTGCTGTGAACCGGCTGCTCCATATTCAGTTTTTATCATTTCTGAATTGAATTTTAATAGTGCATTTTTCTTTTATTTGGACACAAAAGACATTTTGATTATTTGACTAGATGGCTGAGAAGATAAGTTTAGCAACTTGGGGATTTTTCCACCTGTGAATGAAATTTGATTTGATTTTGCCACATTTTATAAGTGAATACTAATTCAGACTTCTGAAGTATGCATTAATCATTTTTTGATATTTAAAGATATGTTTTGAAATAAGCTTTAGAGGTAAAAAGCAGCATCTCTAAAGAATGATGAAATCTGATTACTTTTAATTTTAATATATACAATGAGAGAATATGTCCTTACTCCTTAAACAAACATCCTCATAGGCCTTTCACTCTCCTAGTCACCCTTCTCTAGATGTGATCCTTCTGATCAATGGCCTCCCTAACACATGGCATTAAACTAGACACAATATTCCACACTTTGTCTTACCAGGGCAAAATACAATAGAAGCCTCTTCTTTTGTGTTATAAATGTGAAATGCTTCTGTTAATGTGACCTATGATTGAGTTAACTTTTTTGTTTGCCATACTATTTCAGTTACTCATCTTACAGTATATTAAAAAACCCTCAGGGTTTTTTTCCATCACATAGGTCACTTTCTACCAAGTATTTCCATCCTTTAAATAAAAATGTTTATTGTCCCCCCCCCAAAAAAAGTATTCTGGAGAAAGCTAGGTGGCACAGTGTATAAAGCACCCAACCTGGATTCAGGAGGACCTGAGTTTAAATCTGACCTCAGACATTTGACACTTACTAGCTGTGTGACCTTGGGCAAGTCAATTGCCTCGCCAAAAAAAAAAAAGAAAAGAAAAGAAAAATATTCCCATTCTGAACTGTTGCATTTTATTCTTTGAATCCAAGTGCAAATCTCTAAGTTTACCACTCTATAATTTTTAACCCATTAGGTTTGGTCTACTATTCCAAGCTACAAAATTATTTTGGGGTCTCTGTAATTCTGTTATCCAAGAAAGGACCACAGATGGAGAGCTGCAAGGGAGCTCAGTGGCCAAGTATTCATTTCTTCTCTTTTTTTTTTTTAAGAAATCAAGATTTATTTTCCTTCAAGAATCTTTTCCTTCTCTATTAGAGCACCTGGGGCAAAATTTAGGACCACTCTATGTTAGTCCCTACCCACTCAGTGGCCTGAGCAGTAGGAGCCACAGACCAGTCCTCAGTAGCAGGCTGAGCACTCCAGTCTTCAGTAGGGAACTGCTGAATGGGCACAGATAGTACCTGCACTCCCTCAGACCAATCAGCCACCTCTGGTTGAGCAGCAGTATATGCTGGGGCAGAGGGCAGTCCATGCACCCTGAAATTCCTCCTGTGTCACTGCCTTCTCAGCTGCAGCCTGATCTTCCTTCTCAATCTCCTCTGG
This sequence comes from Dromiciops gliroides, assembly GCF_019393635.1. Classification (NCBI taxonomy): domain Eukaryota; kingdom Metazoa; phylum Chordata; class Mammalia; order Microbiotheria; family Microbiotheriidae; genus Dromiciops; species Dromiciops gliroides. The sequence goes on along the minus strand of NC_057864.1, from coordinate 119,407,128 downwards.
ATCTCTGTAGAAGTAAAGATCAGGCATCACTTCCCATGGGTGTTCACAGGAGATGGCACCACGCATACGTAGGACTTCATGGGCCAGTATCCACCACATCAGACCCACAGAGTGAGTTCCCTTGTTGTTGCATAGAACGGCAAAGTCCACATAGCAAAGTGGGGAATCTGTGTTACACAATGCAATGGTTGGGAGGTTAACATATGATGATTCAATCAGAGGCTGATAATCTGCCCAAGGATCAGTGACCACCAAGAGGCGAGGTTCCCTGAAAGCTGCCTGAATCTGGTTAGTGAAGGTGCTTGGGGTGAAGTGTCCAGCAATAGGTGTAGCACCAGTGGCAGCAGCAAATTTCAGAACAGCTCGCTGGCCAGTGTTCCTGGATGAGATGACACTATCATCAGTAGGATTTTCAATGGCAGGACCAGCAAGCAGAAGCTTTTCCCAAGTTCTCTTCAAATTAATGATGTAGATGTGCCATTACTCTTCCTAAGACCCTGATAGATGAAATACACTCTAATGCACTAGACGTATGATCCTAAAATGCAGGACAACATAAACTCAGACACACAAGGAAAGTCACTCAAGAACATTAGACTTCCAGAACCAGCAAGAACACTATGGCAAACTATTCACTTGGCTGCTTTGCCTTCTTTCCCTCTTTTCTTTTCTTTTTTTTGCAGGGCAATGAGGGTTAAGTGACTTGCCCAGGGTCACACAGCTAGTTAAGTGTCAAGTGTCTGAGGTTGGATTTGAACTCAGGTCCTCCTGAATCCAAGACCAGTGCTTTATCCACTGTGCCACCTAACTGCCCCCTGCTTTCCCTCTTTTCAACTGAAATAGCATCACTATGGAACAGAGGAAAGCTAAAACACAAGCTTAGACATTACAGCTCTATCTTCTTTAATTCAATTCAGTCTAACAAACATTTATTAAATACTTAGTATATAGGAACTATAGTTTTAGGAACTGGAGATATAAAGATGAAAAATGGCACCGTTCATGTTCTTAGGAATTCCTTATCTACTATGGGTAAATTGAATATGAACACACACACTCAGAAGAGCAAAATACACATTAATGCATAAAAGGTGCAAAGAAGAATTCCAGACAAAGTGCTCTAAGAAAATTTGAGGAGGGAGTGGATATTTGCCGATGAGGTCAGAAAAGGTATCAAGGAAAAAAGAGCTCCTGAGCTAAGCTTTTTGTCAGGAACTAGGGATGCTAAAGGTTTTACATTTATACAAAAATAAGTTTTCCCCATCTTGTCACCATTTCAAGGCTAGTTAGAAAGAAAAGTGAGTGATGAGAATTCCATGGCAGGTATTTGAAGCCATTCGGAAGTAGTCAGCACATTTGCATAGATGGTTTTAAAGAGGCTGGCCTGGGTTTTTTGAAAGCAATATAATATAAGACTGTGGGATCCTGTAAACATCCTTTTGCATGCATTACAGAGGCAATAAAATGAAAAATGAGCACTTCAGAAAATCAATGATTAGTTTTACTTTATATGCCACATGGAATAGGAATCATGCCAAATTTGTATCCTCTTGGAGCAAAAAATAGGGCAAATTCCAATAAGATCACAAACTTTATTAATAAGGAACACAGCTTATAAACAACTCCCCCTCACTGCAATCATAAATAACATCCTTTGTACATTTATAGGATAAATTAACTTCTTTTTCACATAGGCAAGGAAATCATCTAAGGTAAAAACTACTAGTGGTATTTGTGTAAGGAACGTTGGGGTAAGATGATATTGCCAAGGTGGTAAGGAAAGATGGAGGAAGGATAGGTTCCCACAGTGAAATGAGGAGTAAATAGTAGAAGACAGAGGATATATTTCTAAATACTGCAAAGGAGAATTTGGGAATCATTTGTTGAGGAAGAAAGAAAAAAACAAAAAGCAAAAAAGTGTTTACTTTGGAATAATGAAAAGAGAAGGGTCTTAGACATTATATATGAAATAATAATCTATAAAATTTAATTTCATGCAGATATGGCACCTGGAGACAGAAACTTGGGAACTATTCAGGCAGTCAGTTATTCTGTTAGTCTTTCTGTCTGTCTGACTGGCCATGGATTTGAAACTTAAAGGAGTAAATATAACTATTAAATCCAAACTAGCCAATGAAGCTTCATTTAATCAAATAAGCAATTAATAAGTCACAAGACATTTTCAGAAATTTAGTCAAAATTATTTGCTAAAAGTGCAGTACTTGTACTCTTTCCTAAAACCTAAGAAAATGATTATTTTACTATTTTGCCTTATGAGTTCTAACCAGTGCAAACATGATCTCAAAATCAAATAGACTTCTCATCAATGAATCAATTTCCTTTATCCCAAGATATTTTATAGGGATACTTAACTGTTAATGTATAAATTATATATATCAAGTCATTTTTGGAAAATCTGCATGTAAAATTTGTTAACATTACATGAGAAAGAAGAGACCTATTATGAATTTCATGATGTATGTAATTAATAAATTGCTGAGGAGTTTATTTCTAGCATTTCTCAACATTTTAATACTTCTAACTATGCAGTTCACATGGACTACAAAATGCTGTCAATTATTTTTTATTTGTAATATAGAATGGTCTCTTAAAATGAAATGGCTGGTGAAATAGTTTCAATATATTTTACACTCCCTTCAATATGATATAGAAAAAAAAATCTGAAGTTCTTATAACACCTTTTTTCAAACTCAGGGATATAATAAGTAGAAATATATAAAAATGTTAAGTGTGATAATATCAAAAGAACTAAGGCTTTGGAATTGGAGGACCTGGATTCAAACCCTCCTTCTTGTTTTGTTTTTTGTTTTGTTTTGTTTTTTTGTGGGGCAATGAAGGTTTAGTGACTTGCCCAAGGTCACACAGCTAGTAAGTGTTAAGTGTCTGAGGTCAGATTTGAATTCAGGTCCTCCTGAATCCAGGACTGGTGCTTTATCCACTGTGCCACCTAGCTGCCCCCCAAACCCTCCTTCTAATGCTTACTGTGTGACTTTGGGAAAGTCACTTTACTTCCCTGGGACTCAATTTCTTCATCTGTAAAATAAAAGGGCAAGGTTTAACCCAAAGGTATCCATGGTCTCTTCTAGCTCTAAATCTACAGTTTTACATTCCTATAGATACTATAAATATATCTACAAAGAAAATAAAAAGAACAGAATTTGACTATGGACTAAAAAGTGTTTCAGACTTGAGGAGACTGAATTCAAAAAATTAATAAAGCATGTAGTCTGTTACATATGATTAATACTTCTGCTTTTATTATGCATTTTTCTAAACCGATTAAACCATGTGTTTAAATTATAACTTCAATGGAAGGTAGATAAAAGAAGCAACTTGAAGGGAAGGCAAGGGAAGGGCTCATGGCCAAGTAAGTGGGTTCTGAGACAAAGAACAAAACACTCATATTCTTGTGTAAGAATCCAGATAAAAACACTGATTTAGCAATGGTGAGGAGAATGCTGGTTGGTTGAATGTCATGACTCAAGGTCAAGACTGTTTACCCTTGATTATACTTATTACATGAATAATGTAGCCTCACAATTAAGGATACTGAGAGGAGTTTCTCTTTTTCTCCTTTTTGTGTTTTCCCAAGCTGAAGAGTTCCCATGTCAATAGAAGTAACCCTGCTACACACGATAGTGCCATCAGGCCTATTTTATAATGCCACAGTGTCTACTATTTCATAGTGACTTGCAGCATTTCATTTTCCTTCATATATAGACTGGGGGTGAGAGATTCAGTTTTATTTTGCTCACGCCTGAAGTACCATATGTTAGATATAGTAAATTTTGCTATTATAGAAGTTTTGAAAACATAAATTTGTCCTAATGTGATTGGTATGTTTAGGGAATATTTTGAGCAAACTTGAATTAAGAAGTGTTTCCTGAGTGATTTCTTCTGGGAGAAACAATAAGAATGCAGAAAATCACTTCACTTCTGGAGTCCCACTTCCACAAGCGAAGAAGTCCTTCCCAAGATAAAATGCTATATTTATTGTATATCTTCTGGTACAGTAGAAGCTGTGAGGAGAGAAGGGCTGATTTGCACCAACCCCCATGGCCTCCTGGAAATTCTGAATTTTGTCTTGTACAATTCAATCCTGCTGGCCAAGCAACAGCATGGCCACTGTTTATTGTAGTATTTATGTATTTGGTTACCATTTAATTCAATCCATTCCAGTCAATATTTATTAAGTGCCTACTATGTACCAGCACAGTGTTAAGTGCTAGGGACACACTTAACTAAAAGAACGAACATCCCTGTCCTCAAGGAGCTTACAATTGAAAGGAGAAGACAACACACAAGAAGAGGCAGAAAAGAGGAAGGATGAGTTAAGGCACCAGGAGGTATCTTGATTCATGGTGTTGAAACCAGACAGGGCAGAAGGTGCAAAATGGAGTTAAATGAGCCCAGTTTCTACCTTCTCTAAAGGAAGGCACTGAGAGGAGTTTGGTACTTCCCCACTCCAGCGCTCTAATCAGAGGGGAGTTGAAGCTGCAGAAGGTGGTATCATTCTGGGCTTTACTTTAATATGTATAAAACTGTACTATGACTTTTCATTATGTTCTTATCTTTTTATGTGTCAAAGATAAATTTTTGAGTGTGGGGTCCCTAATCCCATTTTCTCCATAAGCTCTATGGTTTTTATTATGCTATTTTGCAAATAAGTGTTTTTTGAGAACACATATATCACATTATAGTAGAAATGACTTTACATTTAAAGGTCCTAAGCAAGTAGCAGCCAGACAAGTCTTAAAGAAAAATGGGATCTATCTTAAAATACATTCTTGTTAAAACTGGTAAGTTCCAGAAGAGGATAAATCATTTTCTCTCAATAAGACCACTGTTAAGCTCCTTTAAATAATAACTAATACCATGCACAATGTAGAGAAAGGGAGAAACAAAAATAATGTGTAGACAGAAGTATAGACATCATGAAAATGTTAACAGAAAAGTTTTTAAATATTACATCTACAACCTCCTTGTTTCTAAAAACCTTACATACTGATATTTCATCCAAAGAAAACTCCAAATTTCTTTCAACAAGAGTAGTTCTTTTTTTACTTATGGTATAGATATTTAGGGCCAAAATGAAGGGACATGACATACTTATCGAATAATCCCGAGAGATTTAGGAGATAATATATTTTGGTCAGGATTATAAGAATTATATTCTTTTTTTAAAAATTATTTATTTTTTTTAAATTAGTAAAGTATTTTTTCCATTACATGTAAAGATAGTTCTCAACCTTTGTTTATACAAGCTTTACAATTTCTGATTTTTCTCCCTCCCTCCCCCCTCCCCTAGACAGCAGGTAATCTGATATAGGTTTTATATATATATATATATATATATATATATATATATATATATATATATATATATATATATATATATATACATACATACACACACATAATAACATTAATCCTATTTCTGCATTAGTCATGTTATAAGAGAAAAAAATCAGAGCAATGATGGAAAACCTCAAAATAGAAAAAAAAACAACAGCATCAAAAACAAAAGAAATAGTATGGTTCATTTAGCATCTATACTCCGCAGTTCTTTTTTTTTTTTTTTCCCTGGATTTGGAGATCCTCTTCCTTCACGAGTTCCCTGGAACTCTTCTGTGCCATTGCATTGGTGAGAAGAATATAGTCCATCACAGTAGATCAACACTCATTGTTGATGTTACTGTGTACAATGTTCTTCTAGTTCTGCTCATCTCACTCATCATCAGCCCACGCAAGACCCTCCAGGTTTCTCTGAACTACTCCTGCTCATTGTTTCTTATAGCACAACAGTATTCCATTGTATTCATATACCACAACTTGTCCAGCCATTCCCCAATTGATGGGCACCCCCTCAACTTCCAATTCTTTGCCACCACATAAAGAGCAACTATAAATATTTTTGTACATGTGGGTCCCTTTCGCCCTTCCATGATCTCTTTGGGAAAAAGACCCAAAAGTGGTATTGCTGGGTCAAAGGGTATGCACAGCTTTATCGCCTGTTGGGCATAAGAATTATATTCTTAATTCTTGCTTATCTTTTGGCAATGGACACTTGGTCACCAGATCATAAATTATGATGGTGCTGTGTGAAATTTTGAAAACTAAGCTATTCATAGTAGGATGGTTAATTGAATGGTTGTGTCTAAACCCAGCCTTCTTTCATATCAAATAAAGTAAAAGAACAACATCAAAAGAGGGTAAGATGAAAGTATTGCACACAATGTAAACCTTACAGAAAACAACAATAGGGAGGTTAAATAAATTAGCAGGCAAAAAAAAATAGAGGCCCCAATGTAAAGAATAAAAATTTTGTGAAAATTAAAGTAAATGAAAAATCTTCAAAAGGAATAAAAATAGGGGGCAGCTAGGTGGCACAGTGGATAAAGCACCAGCCTTGGATTCAGAAGGACATGAGTTCAAATCCAGCCTCAGCCACTTGACACTTACTAGCTGTGTGACCTTGGGCAAGTCGCTTAAACATCATTGCCCCACTCAAAAAAAAGTCAAAATATCATAACAACAATCAAAAAAACTTTAAAAAGGAATAAAAATAGTACTACAATGATATCAACTATATTGTAAGAAATAAGACATTTAACAATTTATACAGATTTCCACAGTGGTTTAGAAATTCAATAAACAATTAAAGGAAGATATAAATATGGATATTAGAGCTCTTAAACAGCATTTAAAGGCGATAAATAAGGTAATGGACTAAGAAGAGTGGAAAATCCAAAGAAGTAGATACTATGGAAAGATAGAATAGCAAAATCAAAACCCAACAAAATGTGGAGATAAAACAGATATCAGAATCACATTAAAAGATAATAAAACTAGAATTCTTAAAGATTCTTCAAAACTAAACCAATGACCTTGAAGACAGAGCTAGATAAGATTAAGTTAGGTTCAGGGAATTGATGGAATTCAGAAGTAGCCACACTTAACTCAAATGCAAAGTTTTAAATATAGTATGTAGGCCACTAATGGAATACTCACTAATACCCAAATGATGTGTTACTTCACTGCTTTTCCTAGATCTCCACTTTGGCCTGGAATTGGAGAGCAAATTTGGGCACGTAAGGAACTGAATGGCCTAGCAAACTAGATTATTCTGCCTGTCTCGAGGCTCTTTGAGAACATGTGTTCACAATGGAGTGAATGAAGAGGCCGCCCTGGTGCCAGAGACCCCTATTTAAGGTAACACAACTCAAATGTTAGCATGGGCATGCCATATATAGAAAACATTATATTTAATTGCTCATTAATTTAGTCTCCAAGTTCTATAGTTTCATTATCAAAGAAACACTTTTGTAAAAAACTGAGTGAAGCATCTCAACTATCAGAAACAACATTATGAATGACATGACTACTCATCAGTGATAAAAAGTAAAAGACATTGCTATAATATGCCATATCAAAAAGTTAAGAAAATTGACTTTTACCCCCCAAATTACATATTCAACAAAGCAAAACATACTCTTTTCTGTCCATCAACAAATATTTATTTAGCATTTATTATGTACCAGGCACTATGCTAGGTTCTGGAAGTACAAAGGGGGAAAAAAGAGTCATTGCTCTCTGGTAGCTGACATCCTAATGGGGAAGACAACATAACAATAACTAAATACATACAATATAGATTCAGAATAGAGGGCACAGAATATATCTAGATATAAATGTATAGATGTAGACATAGACATAGACATAGATATAGATATAGATATAGATATAGATATAGATATAGTTAGACATCTCAACAGAATCAATTATCATTCTTTCAAATAAAACAAGAGTCAGGGCCTTTGATAAGCAAATTCAACAAATATTTTAATAAGAATGAAAAAAGTTAATAAGCATGAATAGACTAAGTGACAAATGGGAATTTATATGTGGTGGAGAAGACATGAGTTGTTTTGAGGCTCCTTTTATCTAAAGGGCATTGAGAGAACAAAGAGAGGTCTATCCATCCATCCATCCATCCATCCATCCATCCATCCATCCATCCATCCATCCATCCATCCATCCATCTATATCTTCCCTAGAGTGACAGACTTGTCATTCCTAGTGGGGGTAGGAGGGCACTGTAAAAGAAGATGGCAAGGTGACCATTCAGAAAAGGCCCTATTTTCCCAGTAAATGGTTGAAAATGAAGAGGATATTATCTAACAACATAAAATGATGGCTATGGCAGGGGTTAGGGGAGGGGGAGATAACTGAACTACTCTTTTAGCTGAGTTAGGCAAGGAAATAAAGAAAAAAGGAAGGAACAAAGGAATGAATGAGCAAATGAATGAATGAATGAAACTTTGACAAATCTAATAGAAAGATGAAGATGAAGGAAATTATAGATCTGAATTAAAGGTTTGAAAATTAGATTCAACAGGTCTTTTATGATTATTCAAACAATATATTTTTCTATATTGACAGTACCTTTTCAAAAACTGATCATGCGCTAATGCATAAAAATCCAGAAATAAGTGAAGAAAGGCATAAATATTAAATATATTCTTCATAGGTAATAAAAATTAAAACTACAATCAATGAAGCAATTATTTGTAAACAATGAAGACCCAAGTAAAAAATAAATAATTATATCCTGATTAATTAGTAGATCAATAATGAATTCATAGAAACAACAATTATATTGAAAAGAATTATAGCAGTGAGACAACATATCAAAATTTATTTAAACACATTCTTTAGAGGACAAGTCATAGCTCTAAATATTTTATCGACAAAGAAGAAAAAGAGATTAACAAATGAGCACACGATTAAAAATAGAAATTAACAAATTAAAAATCCTAAAACAAGCAAAAATTAAATTTGAAAATCAAAGTTGAGAGGAAAACAAAATTGGATATAAAAAGGCAATAAAATGTTATGTAAAATAGTAGATAAATCATAAACTAGTTAATTAAGAAAAGGAAAAAACAAGATTAAAAGTAAGGGTATACTCATAACATGTGGAGTAGAAATTTTTTAAAAATCAGAAACTACTATGATTTACTATATGCCAATAAAACTGAAAACTTTAAGTGAATTATATCTATAGAAATATAAAGTACCCAAATGGATCTTAAAGAAAGTCTAAATAATCCTTTTCCAAAAAGATAATTTGAACATGTTATTAAAAATGCCCAAAGAATAAAATGAATGAGTCAGAAGAGTTTATTATTAGATTCTACCAGGTATTTTTAATAACAATTGTTTTTTGAGGAAACAGACTTTAATTAGTTCTTGTTCTAGGGCATGTGTCTTCTGTGTCAAAATAAACTGGCTTAATAATAATTTTTAAAAAGAAATTTAGCAAATTAATTTCTTGGATTTTTAGATCTTTAGACAAATTCTTATTTAATGATCTTTATAGGGAAGATTAAAGGTGGAAATGCTGACACAACCTTAGCTCTACCTGGGTGAACAGCCCTACTATAATTTTGCCTAAACAGGGTCTATGCACTAGTGATTCTATCTCTTGTCTTCTTGTTCCAGCTCAGATAAAACAGAATTTATCTGCCAGTCTAAAGAGGACCATGAACAATTAGCTCCACACAAACTATACTATACCATCTGGCACATGTTTTGCAGAGCAATACTGATTTCTAATCTCCAAATTGCCTTTTAACTTCTATATTAATTTTCTACTAATAAGTTATCAAAGTATAAACACCTGAGAAAATATAAAAAAGTGACTAAAATCACGTGAATAAAAAAAATTCCTATAACAATATCTAAACCTATTTTCAAATGTCAAATGAGAGAGATAAGGTTAATGTGAAAGTACATGTAATTACTAAATTCAAGAGGATTTTTTCCTACAACTTTTTCTACATCTCAAGAAAAGAAACAATTTTCAGACCTTTCTTCCTATAGATGATAGCTTAAGAACCACACCTATTTTTTAATCTGCTAAAGTACCTCTTAGGATATTAGGTAATTGTTGTCTGGGCCTTATAATGTCTGAAGGTTCTGCAGAAAAATTAATATGGAACTTTGATTGGAGGAAGAAAGAACCTGGAGGATGCTAGCTCCTTTCTTCCTCCCCGCTCCCCCTCTAATTTTTCAGGAGGGCCAAAGGATACTCTATAACTATCCACTGTCAGTAAGAATTTCTGTTCTAGTTTTCCCTTCCCCTATTATCTACATGGTACCTAATAGGGTCATGGTGTCAGGGTTACACAAAGACTGAAAGCAGGGTTTAATCTCCCTGTGTTCTCTCCTTTGTCCCTGTCCCAACCACCAAACTGTATTCTTAGGTCTATGTAATTGGATTTTCCTTGGAAATCCCAGTTGAATGGAATATGAACTGAAGTACTAATTTAAGAAATTACCTATGTACCCAAACAGGCAAATTCAAGTAACAGTTGGTGTATAGCCATGTTATGAACTATAATCAGTTTTTCACAATCAGGATTTCAGATGTCACATAAGATCACTATAATTTAGGGGGGATGGCCAGACATTATGCCTAGTATTTTGACTCATAGGGCTCTGTCTTCAATGTCAAGGCTATACTAAAATTGTACGATAGACACAGTTGTGCCACACACACAAAAAATGTTCAAATTCATAGTTATGTTAATCACATACTTATACTATAAACTTTTTTATGTTCTGATGTCAGGAAACAGAGGAGTCCATGTTCACATTTTAAAACTAGGGCTGCTTGAAAAAAAAAGTAGCGGACAAAAGGAGAGCTAGTTCTTACTGCAAAGCAAAAGTGATAAAGGACTCTTTTGCAGACAAATTCTAGAAGTTCTTAATTATACACAGGCTTATTATCTGCATCCCCAGTGTTATAAAGTACCAGAACTTCATTAGAAAAATTAAGCTGGAAAAATGAAGGCACCACTTTGTAAATTTCCACTGGAAATTAGCTGGGAGAGGCAGAGGAATACTGGATCAAAAGAGGGTAATCATGCTTAACTGTGCCCTAGAGCACCCGCATGTATAATACGATTTGCTCAGTAACTACCTCTCCTATTACAGCTTGTTTGGAGTATTCTGTGTTAATGGGGTTAGCTAATTTAGTATTTTAACTTAAAAAGGCTCCGCTGATTAATAAATGTTGCACACTGTGCTAGTAATTAAAATAAATGGAAGAGTTACAAATAGAAGTTGAATTGTTAAGAAAACATTATCTGAAAATATATGATAATCCCTGTTTATCATAATACAGTAACAGTCCAGAAAATATGCAAATTGGTAAAGTTGTAAAGTGTTTGAAAAACTAGACCTCTCAAAAAACTTTCGAGATGTCTTAGATTCACAGGACTTCTCTGGTTCAAATGTCTCTCTCTCTCTCTCTCTTTCTCTGTATGTATATATACACATATATACACACATATACATATATAGCTAAATATATAATATATTTTTAAAAATAATAGTTCTGATTATCATTTAACCACAGAATAACACAACTTCTAAATCATTTCCCTCTCACACCAATGAACAATGCATTTTCAAAAGGATTAATAAAAGTAAGATTTCTTTGTGTTCAGAGTGCTTATAAATTCTTAAAATAAGAGATTAATTTACATTTAAAATGTAGTATAGAAAAAAATGTGGTTTGATAATGAATCTCATAGAGTAACTAATTCATTTTCTAAAAATCCTGCAATTTAGTTTGGGACCACGGACTGACAAGTAACTGAGAATCTGTGTTCCTTGGGGGTTTTGAACAAACAATTCTGAATATCTCATTTCCACCCCCATCCAGAGATGGGAACTAGAACTGATGTGATTTCTTTGGTACAAAGAACTAATGGGTGTGGAAAATCCCTCTACCAATGCAGGTCAGCACCTTAAACTTAAAAGTTTCCTTTATTATATCTCTTGAATCCACCTCTTCCTTTCTATTTTACAAATACTCCTCTAGTTCAGGCACTATTCATTCTTATAAAGGCCCCCAGGAATATGTAATTGGCCCTGTTCTATTTAACAGTTAGTCAATAAACATTTATTAAGAACTTATTAGGCGGCACAGTGGATAAAGAACCAGCCCTGGATTCAGGAGGACCTGGGTTCAAATCCAGTCTCAGACACTTGACATATTACTATCTGTATGACCCTGGGCAAGTCACTTAACCCCCATTTCCCTGCCAAAAAAAAAAAGAACCTACTATGAACTGTACTCAGCCCTGGGGATACAAAGAAAGACAGTGCAGTCACTGCTCTCAAGGAGCTCACAATTTAATAGGGGGAGAACATCATTCAAACAACTACATACAAATAGGAAATAAATTCAGAATAATTTAGAGATACTCAACCAAAAAAAGACAAAAGCATTCATAAAGGAAATTATGAAATACTTCTTTAGAAGGTGAGATTTTATTTTTAGGTGTGGCATGAAGGAAGCCAGGAGATGGAGATGAGGAGGAAGAGAATTCTTTGCATGAAGGACAGCCACTGAATATGTTCAGTGATGGAGTATTGTGCACAGGGAAGAGAGATGAAACTAGTGTCACTGGAACTCCAGATATGGGGTGGAGGGGAGAATAAGGTATAAGAGGACTACAAAGTTATGGAAGGACAGATTATGAAGGACTTTTGACATCAAATAGTTTTTTAAAACATATTTGGTTATATTTAATTCTAGATGTGATGATATTTTACAGATATGGTGAATGTGTGTATATGTGAGTGTATGTATTAGGATAGGGGGAACATAATGAGACCTGAATTTTAGGAAGACATTGCTAAGGAGAAGACAGACTGGATTGGGGTGAGACTTGAGGCAGGGAGAGACTAACAAGTAGGCTAAAGCAATAGTTCAGGCATGACAGGATGGATAGTAGTGTCAGAAGTGAAGACAATAGATAATATGGATAAAGAGGGACATAATTATTTTTAAGAAGAAAATATATCAAAAACAGTATAAAAATCACTTGGATAAATTATCTTTAAACCCAGGGTATATACATAGACTTTAATTTCCCTTGTCTTAAATGAGAGAACATCCCTCAATTATTAACATTATTATTATCGATTTATTTTTTTAAAGAAAATTAATGATTTGGAAGAGATTGAGAAGACACAACCAACCTATCCTTTCATGAGGTGGGAGGTCCACAGTTATTAGACATCACATATGTTTTCAGACTTTTTTCAATGTATCAATCAGTCATGCTGACTCTTGTTCCTCTCTAAAAAGTATTATTTGTCATATGGGAAGGTTTTCCCTACTAGATGTTTATAAGGGAAGGTTGGATGACCACTTTAGGGGGAGGTTGTAAACAGGGTTCTTGCTCTAGGGTGTGTTGGGTTGGATTGATGTCCAATTCTGAGATTCTGTGAATCATGCCTGACTCCTTCCTTCTAATAGTATTAGAATGAGGTGATCTCTTTGCCACTAGACTTTCTCCTCTCCAATGGAATTTGTACACTGGACAAAAAAGAAAGTAATAAAAAGAAATAATCATGAATAAGTAGTTGGTGTCTGATTGTGACTGGCCTTGAATACAAGGCCAAGGAATTTAAACTTTATCATGTAGGTCAAAGACATTTAAAGATTTGAATAGGGCAAGGATAGATGAGAGGAATTCATAATCTGATCCCAACCAACTTATACAGACATTTCTTTTTAATCAAACTTTTTTCTTTATATTTCACTACAAAAACCTCTGCTCAAAACAGCCAAATCTTATCTTTCTTACTGAACATGCGTTGTCATTCTAGTCTTAACCTTACAGCCTGAATCAACCTACTTTTTAAAGAATTCTTCATACGACACCAGAGTCCAGAGTTGACTTCCCCTCCTCTGAACAAATAGCATTTATTCTCAACCACACATTTGGCAATTACTTATTTACTATTCTGTAAGAAATATAGCCTTCTGAGCTCATATTGGTCTGATCAGACACACTGTATACCTTGACCCCAACATAATGATGTCATTTTGGTCCTCTTTGGGAATGAAGGACAACAACCAAGATATATTATATCTTGAACTGTCCTTTAATGTTTCATATATTTATAACACATCTCCCCAACAAAACTTAAATCTCCTTGAAGACAGCCTATGGCCATGTCATATATTTCTCTGCATTTCCTACATCATCAGAGATAGTATCTTTTGCATACAATGTGTGCTTAATAAATATTTGCTGATACATTGGTGAATATCACCCTAAGCAAGTCCTTGACCTCTTTGGTGTTCAATTTCCAGACCTTTGTCTCTTGTACGATTTGAGCTTAGTCATAAAGAAAACCAGGGAAGTCAGAAGTTGAAGGTGAAGAGGGACAATATTCCAGGCATGGGAGATAGACAGTGAAAAGTCACAGATTTGAAATATGAAGGACTATGTGACAGGAACAGCAAAAAAGCCAGCACTACAGGGCTGTAGAGCTCCTAGAGGGGAGTAAAGTATAAGAAAATTGGAAATATAGGAAAGATCCATCTTGCAAGAGATTCTAAAAGCCAAAGCAATATGTGATAAGGCCTTGAACTAGGAAGGTGGCAATGTGAATAGAAAGAATTTCATGTCTTATTTTATTTTGTCCCAGGGGATAGAAGTATGTGCTACTGTGCTTCAAAGCTAAGTAGAAAAATAGTTCTGTAATAGTACTGACATAAAACATCAGTGATTGGCTAGAAACCCTATGAGCAAGTCATCTTTTGAAAGCTTTAGGCCAAGAGTTTATTAACTACACTTAGGAAAGTGAAAGCATTTACAAGTATTCTCCAGAAAGTAAAAAAGCAACTCACCCTTCTTCGGTGATGGCAGAGATATCTGATCTTGTGCTTAGCCATGAACATACTCCAAGAAATTTAGATAAATTTGGGTGTTATAATTGTTTATGTAGAAACATCAATATTGCTGTTGTAAAAGATAATAGCCATTTTGGGGGAATTTCATTTTATTTGTTTTGATGTTTTATAAGCCTTCCAAGTATCACAAAATAAAAAATATATTAATAACCTATCATCTCAGATATTCATCACTGAATCACTCATTTTGCTTCATTCTCTCAACCTTAACATCACTAATCTGGTATAATCATTTTTAGTAAATCAAAACTAGCTGCAGAAAACCTTCATGTAATAGGAATTTTTTTTAAATTATCAATCTTCAGTCATTAGGTGAGCTCAGTTATTTTCAAAATAATTTGCTGAACACTGTAGCTAATTGGTACACTTCAAATAATTGTCATAAAATAAAAAGCTTTATTGAAAATTACTTTAGCTATTTACCAAATATATTTAAAACATTATTTTATGAAAATTGTATTGATCAAGGGCCTCTTCAAAAAGATACTTAATAAATCTGATTTTCTACAAACCAGATGTTACCAGGATAAAGCAGATTCTAAATGTTTGCTGGCTGATAAGGTGCTCTCAAATGCAATTGAACCATATAAGAAAACTGTGACAGGTGGCAGAAAGTGGAGGTAAAATTAGAGGGTTTTGGTGTTTTGTTCCTAAGGTGACAAAACACATATTGTAATGTGTTGTCATCTAGAGATGATGACAATAATAATAAACTCACCACAAATTTATAATATTTTATGGACTGCAACTATCTCCAGCATCTGTAAGAGAGGTCCCTTAGAGCCCTAAGCACAAGAATTGAGACATACCTCAATGAAGCTAATGGCAATAATTTAAAATTTTACAAGCCACTAGTTCCTCCTTTGTCTTCCTCAATTATGAAGGAAGCAACGACTCAACTGAAAGTTATCTACTATAAGGAATGATGTTACTGAGATTTTTATTAAAGTAGCATAGCTTGGCCTTCACTCAACAATTAGAAGAATCATCATTTCAAAAGCATAGATGAAAGATTTCTTTTTTTGCCATTTAAAAGGCAATACTCTGCACATTCTCTTTGAGTTGGGAGTTAATGATTTAGCTTTGCTATCCTCGCTCATCTCATCAATGACATTTGCATCTTGAAGAAAGTCTTCTGCTAGAAATATTAGATTTCCTTCCATACAACAAGAGGTTCCTAGACATATTAGAAAACACAAGGTGTTGGAAAGCACAAGGCACCAAACTCTGATACAAAGTATTGAAAACTCACAAGTTGTCATTGACACGGTGTTTCCATTCTTCCCTTTTGAGTTCCTCTCGGGCCTCTTTTACCGCATTGATTGATGTGGCCACCCGCAAGGTTGGCTGCAAAGGCTTGTAGCGCTGCTGCAATACTTCAGCGATATCTCGGAAGGGCCCCTGACAGGTACAGGATAAGGTCAGTGTTTTATTAAGGTGGGTTTCTTTTGACATATTATTGATGACCAAGGATGGAGAGTGTCTGGGAAGTACAAGAAGTTTTTCTTAGCCAAATAATTAATAAAATCGATGATTTCTTATACAAATAAGGGAAAAAAAGCATGAAAGCTGATGTATTTTCTTATAACAAGGAGGAATGTTCTCATTGCTTCAATAGAGAAGTGGTCATTTACAAGAAAAAAAATCTGAAACAAAATGGAATTGTTGATTTTACTTAATCCCATCGTAACAAAAGGTTTTTTTAATTGTGAAGTGATTGATTCAACTTGTGGCTTTACATGATTTTATTTTCTAATTTAAAGAGATGTTATTTGTTTTAATTACATAAATATTTCTTATTTTTAATCAGTAAAACCATTAACAAATTCTGAGCATGACCTTTAACAATCCCTCCCATAAATGACAATTAAGTAAAAATGTGGATTTTCCATTAGCTGAAAGGTTTAGAGGGAAACTCAAATCTTACCTTTAACTGATTATATGCAAAAATCTATCAGGATTATAATTTCTCAATAATTTTACAAATTCTTAATGGAAAAATCTATAAATGTATTGTTTAATAATTTAGATAGTGATATTAACCATTTCATTATACACACACATAGAGAAACACATGAAAAGCCTGTACTGAATTGAGAGATGATTTATACTCTATCTTATTTTAAGTAGTAGTACTAGTAATAATAATTATAATAATATAATAAAAGTAGTAATTGGTATGAACCCACTTATAGTATAATTAGTACTGCATTAAGCACAATACAAATCAGTGGCAACTCCAGGTTTTGCAGTGTCACTAATTACATCTTGTTTTCTCTCCCTCTTCCCCCCCAAACCCCCAACATTATTGTTGTTCAGTGAGAGTAGTAAAACCTTCTGAAAATATGAATGGACAAAGAATTCTAATCATGTTCCTTACTCTTAAAGATCTCCTCTTTAAATAGGTTATCACTAACAAGTCACAGCTGGAGATACTGCAAGCACTGAGTGAAGACTGTGGGGCTAATAAAAAGAAATGATTCACGCCTCATTTATGTTCACTTATGTTTTACATTAATAGAAACCAATAATAGGAACCAGTTACCATAAAAGTCATGGACCGTAAATAACACAAATGGCAAATAAGTATCATCTAGTACTTTTCACAGCTGGACAGGAGGATTGCTATATTTGAAAGTAGTTAATGGATTTTTATTGGAACTTTACTTTTTAAAGATACAGGGACATGATTCCATGTCTCCTTTTAGAAGCATTAAGGAATCAAATATTCATATTTTTGCGTTTCTACATGTTCTTGCTTTTCTTAGTTCTAGAAAATAGATGGGAAGGTTGAATATATTTTGGGGATACCATTAACCAGGCTTTGAAAATAGATTGGGGGGGGGGAAGTTTTACCAGGAAGTAGGTATAACAGAATATTGACAAGCCACTTGTTAAGAATATCAGTGTTATTTAATTCAACAGTTGCCATATTACTTGGAATTAGATACAAAATGTAATTTTCTTTAAAATAATTATTTAAATCACCTCAATCTAAGAGAAAAACAAGATATCAAAAGAAAAAATGACTAAAAACTGATATATAATGTGCTATGAAAGGATCATGGGTGTCTTTCTGAGGAAAATTAAAATATCAACATATATTTTTAAATGTCTCATTCATCATAAATTTTGCAGTATAGTTTTTCTTCCACAGAAATGTACCACTTCCTTAGGATCAACCAATGTCAAAAAGGCATTTTCAGAGCCCCCCCCCCACCTTTTTAAGGAGGTGGTTTGGTATACAACTAAATTGGGAGTGCCTGAATAGACCTGTCTTCTTTTTTAGCATTCTTTTTCTACTAGAGAACCAAAGTCAAGTTTTGGTCCATCTATTATCTGTAGTCTTTGCTGAAAATAATTATTCTACATCTTCTATTAAATTATGGCTATCCCAATAGCTTAAGGGTTTAGGTAGAAGCAGTGTGCACACTCTTATTAATGTTCTTTAATGAAAAGATGACTAATTTCACTGTTATCTATACTTTTGTTAGACTGGAATTAATGCAGCAATAAAAATGATAAATCAGATATATCAGATGCATTAAAACTTTCTTTTATATACATTATCTTACATATATAGTTCTTACCTATAAAATGATAAACACCAATGTTCTCATGAGAAAACTTATGGATAGTTAATTTTTCTACTTTTAAAGAGTTATAAATCTCATCATCATTTAAATACTACCTATAAGAACTAAGAACATTTTGATTATTTTAAAAAGTGTTTTAGTAACAAGAATAATTATTATAGTGTGTGATATAGACAAAAGCCAAAGTACATTATGTAGGCATTGTTATTATAAAGAAGTAAATTATGGAGAAAGTGTATGCATTACTACCACCTTTTAGCTAACAGCTCAGACTGAATTCTTATGAGTTTTCACTTCTAATTTCCCTCAATAACATTTTAGAATATACATTACAGTACAAATGCCATCTGTCTGGCAAATCCACATGTGAGAAAGATAACTAATCCAAGTGCAGAACTTCTATTCAAGTTGATTCTTTAAAAAGCAATAAAATGACTAAAAAAACAATTTATTGAGTTAAAAAGACATGAATAGAATTCATCCAACATGTATTAAATACCTTCTATGTATTTAGCACTGTGCTGGATAGTGGGGATATAAAGTTGCTGCCTTCAAAGACCATACATTATAGTTTCAATGTTTTAAATGCAATAAGGCATTATTTTTTCAAGTGAACTCTAATGCTTTGGTTTTTGTTTTTGAGTAATATCATGAGCTAATATATAAAGGGCTGGACTCTGAGTCAGAGGACTTGGGTCTAAATCCAATCTGTGACATACACTGGTTGACCAAGGACAAGTCACTTAATCTCTCAGTTCCTCTGATTTGCTAATGTGCATTGATAGATGGGTTTCCATACCAGGAGTTCTCCCATGTTTATGAAATCATAGGCCTGGACAAAAAAAATGTTTTCTATAAAGTATGACTATAAAGAATACTTTATAAAAAATAATGTTTTGCATTTAGCATCTATTCAATACATATTTGTCAGCTGGATCAAAAGGACAAATAGTAGACTTTATATATGTAAATAAGTAGGGTGCTTCAATGATAGACATATTTATTCTAACCATTCTACTATATTGCTAAATACATACATTTTGCAGCCCTTATTTTGGGACTAACTTCAGAGAAATATAAGAAAATAAGTTTCATTGGTACTTATGCATCACTTTTAAATAAAAATTATATTAACCATAATCCATGAGTTTATTAGACATTAGCCATGTGAGAAAATAATGGGATTTGGCAGATACTCAAAGAACCCACCTGGAAAATAATCTAAACTGATTGAATTAAGTGAGAGTGATTGACTTTGCTGATTAGCCTACTTAAAGTTAATTAGATTGTAACCACACCTGGCTGGCCCTTAAGAAGGTATTGTTCTCAGAAACTAAGGACTTTGAACTCAAAAGGAGACCACCTTCAAGTCCAGTGAACCAATGGATTTGGATGATGCTAACCAATCAGCTTAAAGTAGTGTGTAAGGACCGCCTCTGCTCCGGACCTATAAAAAGCTTCCACACTCAGTTTGATGAGTCAGTTCTTAGTTGAAGCAGACTCATGGTGGAGGACTTGAGGAAGAACCAGACCAGGATCAAACTCTAGGCTAGATAGGCCTTTTCTTAACTTTCTGAACTCCATGTGTTCTCTTTTCACTAATACCTGGTATGCTTTAATAAATGCTTAATGCCCAAAGACTGGTGCTAAAGCTTCTAATTTAAGGTGACCACACATTTAAATTTTAAACATCACAATCATCAACTTGATCATCCACTTTATTCACTAATCATAAATCCAAATGGCTTTTATCTCTAAAAAAAAAATCACTGTCTTTAAGTGTCAAGGGTCAAGAATTGTCACTAGAAGAATACTCAAAATAAATACGTTAGAAATTCCTATTTCAAAAAGGAAATAGAAATGTATCTTTATCAATGGCATAATACATATATAGCTTCCTAATATGATTTTGAAATGGATACAGTATAATTGTCTTTTTGTATATTTACCTCCTGTAGCTCTATAATCTTGCCATGTGTGCCCACTAATTCAATTCATACTATGCGATCAAGTCTAATCCTGTGAATGGGATATACATACATACATACATATATACATATGCATATACATATATATGTGTGTGTGTGTGTGTGTGTGTGTGTGTGTGTGTGTGTGTGTTGAGTGTGTATATATGCATCAGAAGGATTGATTCAACCATAAATCATTCTTGCAGCTGGTCCTATCGCCACTTTGTTGACTAGAGTTCTTTCCTTGAACCTTACTCATTTTCTCCATTAATATTCTAGTATCCTTACATCTGGGCTTAACATCAGTAATCTCAGCTTTCTGGGTTTCAGGCCCTGATGCCTGCTGCTGGACTGGGCCTTATCTGACTGCTAATTCTATTCATCTATCTAGATATCAATTTTGGACTTTGCTTTGTTTTCAGTTTATTTCATTTTTGTTTCACTTGCCCTTTCCCTTTTGATGGATCTCCAAGTCTTGAATATGTTTACCAGAGTCATACCCCCTCCCTATTTTTCCCTAAAGTAATAGCCTTGTTAATTCATCCTAACTTCAGTCTAACCCTATAGGTCTACTTTTACTTTTGATCCTGGCTTTCCTTGCTCTGCCTTGCCCTGCCATGGTCAAGTCTTGGTTATGCTATTGAGATGTACATGTTCTATCATATTGTTTAAAATCAAAATTCACATTATTTTTGAGTCACATCAGAAAACCTGTTTTTATTTAGATTATCACCTTTCAAAAACTTAAGTCAACTCTCAAAATAATGGAGTTAACAAAAATACCAATAAGATTTTTTAAAATGTGCTTTTGGGGGGCAGCTAGGTGGCACAGCGGGTAAAGCATTGGCCCTGGATTCAGGAGGACCTGAGTTCAAATCTGGCTTCAGACACTTGACACTTACTAGCTGTGTGACCCTAGTCAAGTCACTTGACCCTCATTGCCCAGCAAAAATAAATACATACATATATACATACATGAATAAATAAATGAGTAGGTGAATAAATAGATGAATGAGTAAATGAATGAATAAATTAATTAATAAAATGTGCTTTTGTTTAGTAATGTTTGTGACACAATGTGCAAGTTGTACCATGACAAATAAGATGGTTATATAGCACTTAGTCTATAACCTAGACATTGCTAAAAATTGCTGATGTTGTATGAATGTTTATCTATGACTCTAATTATGGTTAGAATTGGTTAATGTTCTAACCATTTGGTAAAATCTTTTTATTACTGTTTAATGCAAAAATAAAAAATAAAAAACAGAGTAAATATGTGAACTTTGCCTAATCATACTACTAAAGACATTATATACATGGTCAAACTATTCCTATGAAGAGTGTGTAACATACCAAAGAATATGGCATGGCATGTGGGTTATTAAATACTCATTTAAAAATATTGTGCTTGATACATGGGTAGCAAATGAATTAACCCAATTATTTATTTTCCTTGAAATACGAATTCAATTGTGATAATCTGATAATGAAATACTAAAACATGTAGTCAACTTTCCATCATCTATACCAGTGGAAAGGAGGAGTGGTATGAATAATTCCAAATCAATGAACACAAAAGCAATTACTAAGTACCATCGGAATTAATTTTCATTTTGACATTGAAATAGATGTTTTCAATATCCTGACAATTTACTTAAAAAAATAATGAATTTGGGGCAGCTAGGTGGTGTAATGGATAGAGCACTGGCCCTGGATTCAGGAGCACCTGAGTTCAAATCCAGCTTTAGACACTTAACACTTACCAGCTGTGTGACCCTGGGCAAGTCACTTATCCCCAATTGCCTCACCAAAAATAAAAATAATAATAATAAAGTTATACTGTGAAGACTTGGCTAAAGGAAATTAGAATTCTTTTCAGGTTCTCTATTTTGGTTCTCTTTTCATATCTTCTCTCTTCTCTATTTTGACCTTTTAGAATACCAGACTGAGCCAGCATCATAACTCTCCCTGTTCTCATAATTTACTTGGTTAGAGATAAGTAATTAAGTATTTTGAATTTTTAAAATATTTATTATCTTAATTGAGTCAGTGTTCGAATGAATGCTAGTAACAAAACTGACATGATTAACTGCTAATCTCCTTTCTTGCAAACTTACCAGATAATAGCAGAGTTGAGAGAACAAACAAGGAATCAAAAATTTAATAATAAACAACTGAGAATCATAATAACAAATAACGAATGAAATAATCTTATGACCTCTTAGAAAGGTTGTGGATTCTTCCTTGTCTTGGGAGCCAATCCTGATATTATCAAATTTTTACTTTTCCCTTTACTCAGATCGGGACTAAACACTATGTACATAAGGAATGGCTTACAAGATGAAAGGGGAAATTAAGTGTAATTTGACAGAAAACATAAACTTTTTGCAAATAAATCACAATAGGAAAATACAGTTTTAGCAATTTCCGTAACTTGACTGATAGTATATATGCAAATTTTGATAAAAAATACCACGTTAACAAAATAACAGAAGGTCCCTTATAAAAGTCAATTATAAAATGATCTGTCATATTTGGTTTAAAATTAAAATTATGTTATTTAAAATCAGCCAATCATTCTAACATGTTGCAGAGACAATAAATATTGGTGATAATGCAAATTAACAGAATTGTTACAAAAGAGCTATAAAGTACCTGGCATTGCTTCCTGTTAATGGGTGGTAAAATGTCTGATCTTGGAAAAGAACGCTTACTCGTGCAAGCGAGCCAGGAGGAAAGATCTTCATAATCTGTCTGCTGAATTTGAGGCCCTGTGGATGTCATTTGAAATGCCCTCACTTTCCGTAACTCAAATTCCACTGGATCTGGATCTCTATATGGTGAGTTGTATACACCTGGAATCTAAGATGGAGAACATTATTTTGATATTGTTAAATATATTTTATCAAAATATAACTATAAGACACATGTTAAAATGTAGAGCTATGTTGTATATCTATTTTAAACTATAGTGTTTATCTGTCACTTAGCCTTTATTGTGTAAATTGTTACAGCCTAGAATTAGTGATATGCTGATAAATGTTTAACAAATGACTTTCTGAAGGAAAAAAAGTATACAAGACACATACTTTTAAGCTTAATTCACATCATTGACATTTTCTCCCTTTCTTTTTAAAAGTCTAGACAATCAACAACAAAAAATAAATCAAGGCCTGATTTATAGCATTTGACAATTTCCAAAGTGTAAATGCTAACACAGAAAATTTAACAACAGGCTTTCACAAGCCAATAGGGCATGTCTCTAACATAACCCTGTCTGGAATTCTCTTTCTTTTAAAAATCTGTCCCTTGACAGATCTGTCCTGATAAAAACAGTAGAAAGAAACAAACAAACAAAACCCTAAAGGGAAAAGGACAGCAAGCAAGGAGATAGAATCAGAGAAAGGGGAAGAGAGCCAGTGGAAAAAGAGTCACCTTAAAAAAAAATAAAGTAAAATAATTGAAGGAACATAATGCTGTAGTTACAGCAAAAAGAGGAGAGAAAATATAATGGAAAAAAATTTAGAGACAGAGAAAAATAAAAGCCTAATTCATAACTTTATATGTTAATAGATTAAAGAATCCAATAAAAGAAAAGAAAAAAGTGACAGATTGGAGAAGAGGACAAAATGCTACAATCTTATGCTTACAAGAAACACATTTAAAAAACAAAGATATACACAATTTAACACTGAAGGGGTGGGGGAAAATGTAATAAGCATCAAGTAAATCCAAAACCCCAAGAGTTGCCTTCCTGTTCTCAGACATAGTGAAAACAAACATGCAAAAAATAAAAAGGGAAAAACAAGTAGACTGTATTAAGCCAAAAAGAACCATAGAAAACAAATCAAGATCAGTAATAAATATATATATGTTCAAAGCACCAAAGATCTTAAATAATAGGTACATATATTGGTTTTTCAGTAGTTTCTTAAATCACTAATTCTTCCCCATTTGTTTTATTTTTAAATTTTTCTGCTATATTGTGTAAAAAGGCATGGGGGAGCTTTTGTCTTATGGAAAGTCTATAAATAAAAACACAAACCTTTCAGGAAGTTCAATTGTGAGAAATGTATTTGAAAACATGCCTAGAACCCTCCACCATAATTAAAGTGTTATTAATACATGGAATTTACCCTTTTTTAAAGGAACTGTCAAACAATTAATTTTTGAGAATAACATTTTACTTCATGAGAAAAAAAAGTATATGCTCCAAATGCCTTAGAAACCTAATTTATAATGGAAACATCATTTAAACTTTAAGAAGTAAAACTAACACAATAGTGACAGTAGACCAATATTTCTCTCTCAGATAAACAAAGGCAAAAGTATGTAACTGAAAAAAATTTTGGAGAAACTAGAGTTAAAAGATTTATAGCATCTGCTAAATGTGACAGCAACAGAATACACACAGTACTTCATGGAACCTCTACCAAAAAAAAAAACCCAACAACAAACACCAAACATGTTCTAGGGCACAGAAATATTACAAACAAATGTAAAAAGGCAGGAAGAGAATATATCCCAGGGGGCAGCTAAGTGGCACAGTGGATAAAGCACTGGCCCTGGATTCAGGAGTACCTGAGTTCAAATCCAGCCTCTGACACTTGACCCTTACTAGCTGTGTAACCCTGGGCAAGTCACTTAACCCCCACTGCCCCGCCAAAAAAAAAAGAAGAAGAAGAAGAAGAAGAAGAAGAAGAGAATATATCCTTTACAGACCATAATACAATAAGAATAGAAATTGGCTTCAGAAACTACAAACAAAAGATACAGACCCAAATGGAGGCTTAATGAAATTTTAAATAATAAGTGGGTCAAATAACAAATCAAACTATGTAAAAGAAAATGATGATGAAATAACATTCCAAAATTTCTGGAATGCAGCTAAAATATTCTTCAATGGGAAAATCATGTCCTTACAATTATACATTAACCAAATAGACAAAAAGAAGATTAATGAACTTAAAAATGCATTTAAAAAATTAATGAATCAACCAATAAGCAAACCTAAAATAAGCACAAAAGATATTTTAAAAACTAGAGGGTAAATAGGTACATTAGAAAGGGAAAAAACATAGAAATGATAATTTTAAAAAAAAACTGGTTCTCTGAAGTGTCTAATCAAATTAATAAACCCTTACCAAGTCTTATTAAAAAGACAGAAAATCAGATCAACAAAATAGGATATGAGTAAGATGAAATCACAACAAAACTAGAAGAAAGAAAAAAGAATAAGCACAACACATCATGCAGTTTTATGATAAAAAACTTAAAACACAAAAGAAATAGAGGAATATCTTCAAAAAATATAAAATTCCCACACTATCAAAGTATCAGATAGAGAATTTAAGTAACTCAGTCTCAGAAAAGGAAATCAACCAAGCTGTAAAGGAAGTGTTAAAGATAAAAAGATCCTGGACTTGATGGATTCACAGAAGAATTTGTCAAACTTTAAAGAACAGTTAATGTCCATACTTCACAAATTATTCTACAACTTGAAAAACAAGACAAATGTAGTTCTAATATCTAGAGGGGAAAATAAGACACAGAAAGAAAACTATTAGCCACTATCATTAATGAATATTGACTCCAAAATTTTAAAGAAAATCCTATCAAATGAACTATAGAGATTTAATAAAGAAATTATTCATTATGATCAAGTGGGATTTATACTATGGATGCACAGATGGTTCAACAATAGGAAAACAATGATTATAATTAATCATATTGGGAAAACCCAAACACACAAAACCATATAATTAAGTCAATAGATAAAAAATTGAAAAAGTTTGTCCTTTTATGCTAAAATACCTTCAAAGTAGACATAAAAGGAAATATTGTAAGTAAATTAGAAGAACATAGAATATACTACCTGTCAGACTTATGGATATGAGAAGAATTTATGAATAAAAAAGAGATAGAGAGCATTGTGAAATGTAAAATGATTACATTAAATTAAAAAGAGGTTGTAGAAATAAAATTAAAATAGCCAAGATTAGAAGGAAAGCAGATAATTGGGAGAAAATTTTATAGATGGTTTCTTGTATAAAGGTTTCATATCTCAAATACATAAAGAACTTTGTCAAATTTATAAAAATATGAGTCATTCCCCAAATGATAAATGGTGAAAAGATATAAGCATGGAGTTCTTGGATGAAGAAATAATTCATATACATATAACAGAAATTTGATACAAAGATTTTTCCCATTCTCCTATTTCTCTTCTTATCCTAGATGCATTAATATTATCTCTGCAGAAATTTTTCAGTTTTGTGCATCTTCACATCCATATATGCACAGAGAGATCTAAATCTACATCTATACATCTATGCAGAATCTTTTTAGTTTCAAGTAATCAAAGTTATCATTTTATCTTTTGTAATCACTTCTATCTCTTATTTGGTTAAGAATATATCTATTCCACAGGAGACACAATAGTAAATGACAATAGTAATCTACTGTTTGATAAAACCAAAGACTCCAGCTTCTCGGATAGGAACTCAGTATTTGAAAAAAAAAAACAACTGTTGGGAAAACTGGAAGATAATATGGCAGAAACTTAGGCATAGACCAAGATCTTACACTCTATACCAAAATAAAGTCAAAATGGGTACATGGTTTAGACACAAAGGGTGATACAATAGGTAAATTAGAAGAAGGAATAGTTTAACCCTCAGATCTATGGAGAGTAAAGCAATTTGTGTCCAAACAATAGATAGAGAATATTATCAAATGCAAAAGGGATGATTTTGATTACATTAAATTAAAAAGGTTTTGTACAAACAAAAGCAGTGAAGCCAAAATTAGAAGGGAAGCAGAAAACTGGGAAACAATTTTTACAGCAAGTGTTTCTGATAAAGGCCTCATTTCTAAAATATATAGGGAACTAAATCAAATTTATAAAAATGCAAGTCATTCCCCAATTGAGAAATGGTCAAAGGAAATGAGCAAGCAGCTTTCAGATGAAGAAATCAAAGCTATCTGTTGCCATATGAAAAAAATTGCTCTAAATCACTATTGATTAAAGAAATGCAAATTAAAACAACTCTGAGGTGCCACCTCATACCTATCAGATTGGCTTATATGACAAAAAGGGGAAAAAATAAATGCTGGAGAAGCTGTGGGAAAATTGGAATACTAATGCATTGTTGGTGGAGTTGTGAACTGATACCATTCTGGAAAGCAAATTGGAACCATGCCCAAAAGCCTATGGAGCTGTGCATACCCTTTGACCCAGTAAAGCCACAGATAGTTCTGTATCCCAAAGAGATCAAAGAAAAGGAAAAAGGACCCACATGTACAAAAATATTTATAGCAACTTTCTTTGTGGTTGCAAAGAATTGGAAATAGAGGGAATGCCCATTAATTGGGGAATGGCTGAACAAATTGTGGTATATGAATGTAACAAAATACTATTGTGCTGAAAGAAATGATGAGCAGGAGGATTTCAGAGAAACCTGGAAGGACTTACATGAACTGATGCTGAGTGAGATGAGCAGAACCAGGAGAACATTGTACATAGTAACAGCAATATTGTGTGATGATCAACTGTGATAGACTTGGCTCCTCTCAGCAGTGCAATGATCCAAGACAATTCCAAAGGACTCATGATGGAAAATGTTCTCCACAGCCAGAAAAAAGAATTGTGGATTCTGAATGAAGATTGAACAATACTGTTTCTACTTTTTGGTTGGTTTTTTTTTTTTGTTCCTTTTTGAGGTTTTTCCCTTTTGTTCTGATTCTTCTTTCACAAACATGTCTAATGCAGAAATATGTTTAATGTGATTGTACATATATAATCTATATCATATTGCTTTCTGTCTTGGGGAGGGAAGGGAGGGAGGGAGAAAAATTTGAAATTAAAAATCATATGAAAAAAACAAAAAAAGGAAAAAGACTGACATGAACTGATGTAAAGTGAAATGAGCAGAACTTAAAAAAGACTTAGATGGACTGATGCAAAGAGAAATGAGAATTAGGATTCCATTGTATACAAAATAGCCATATCATATGATAATTAACTGTGAATGACTTTCTCAAAAATACAATGACACAAGACAATTCTGAAGGACTTGTGATGAAAAATGCTATCTACCCATCTTTAGAGGAAGAAATGACGGAGTTTGAATGCAGATGTAACATACTTTTTACCTTTCTTATTTTTCTTGGGGGCTTTCACAGTATGACTAATATGGAAATATATTTTATATGACTGCAAAAAAGAATACAATGTAATCTATTTCTATTCTAATTTTAATAGTATGACCTTTAATATTATGGCCATGAATCCATTTAGAATGTATTATGGAGTGTGGTGTAAGGTATTGGTCTAAGGCTATTTTCTGTCAGAATGCTTTCCAGTTTTCCAAGTAACCTGTAACACATAGAAAGTTTTTTCCTAGGTAACTTATGCTTTGTACTTTATAAAAGACTCAGTTGTTGAAGTCTATTACTTCTGAATCTCCCCTCTCTAGTCTGTTCCATTGATCTATTTCTATTCTTTAACCGATAACAAATGGTATCGGTATGCCGCTTTATAATATAGATTGAATTTTGAAGGAGCTATTCCCTCTTCCTTCATCCTTAATTCTTTTTGTCATTTCCTTTGATATTCTAAATCTTTTGATTTTTTTCAAATGAATTGTGATTTTTTTGTGGGGCAATGAGGGTTATGTGACTTGCCCAGGGTCCCACAGCTGTCAAGTGTCTGAGGCTGGATTTGAGTTCAAGTCATCCTGAATCCAGAGCCTTTATCCACTGTGCCACCTAGTTGCCCCTGTGCTATTGTTTTTTCAAGCTCTGCAACATATCCCATTAGTAATTTGATTGGTACAGCATTAAAATTGTAAATTAATTTTGTAGTATTATCATTTTTATGTCATTTATGTCTGTGTATATGTGTGTGAATAACAGCTATTTCCTTATAGATAAATGGTCAAAGTTTATGAACAATTGGTTCTCAAAAGAATTGCAAAGTACTCACAAGCACATGAAAAATGCTCTAAATTATGAATAATAAGAGAAATGCAAATCAAAACAACCATGAGATTTCACATTAACACGGTGAAAATTGGCCAAATTGTGAAAAAATGGTAACAGTCAATGTTAGAGGGACTGGGAGAAAACAGGCAAATTGGTGTGTTTTTGGTGAAACTGTGAAATGGTTTGTCCATTTTGGAAAGCAATTGAGAATCATACAAATAAAGTGACTGAAATGGCCATGTCCTTTGAACCACAGACTCAGTTACTAGGCTTACACTCCAAGGAAATAATTGATAAGAAAAATGTCCTCATATATTCCAAAATATTTATAACAGCATTTCTTGTGATAACTAAGAAGTGGAAACAAAATAGCCATCAATTGGGGAATGGATAAACAAACTCTGGTACATGAATGTAAAGGAATAATATTGTGCTATTAGTTATAATGTGTATGAATCATTGATCAATGGAACAAATCAGGCACATAATACACAAAAGTAAGTGACTACAGTAACTTAGTGTTTCATAAAACAAAAGACCCAAGCTATTGGGTCAAGAATTCACTATTTGACAAAAAAAAAAACAAAACTGCTGGGAAAACTGGGAATCGATGTTGGAAGAAATTAGGCATAGGTCAACACCTCACACTGTATTACCAAAACAAGTTGAAAGTGGATACATAAAGGGTGGTGTAATAAGCAAACTAGAAAACCATGGGAAAAAATACCTGTCAGATCTATGACTAAGGGAAAAGTTCATGATGAGTTAAGAGATAGAAAGGATCATGAGAAGCAAATTGGATAATTTTTATTACCTTAAATTTAAAATTTACACAAACATAGTCTATTCAGCCAAAAGAAGAAAAACAGGAAACATTGTGGGGGGGGGGGGAGTGAACACGACTGCACAGCAGGTTTCTTTGATAAAGGTTTCATTTCTCAAATATAGAGGGATCTGATGTAAATAATTATAATAATAGCCATTCCCCAATTGATAAATGATCAAAGGATATGAACAAGCAGTTTTCAGAAGAGGGTATCAAAGCTCGCAAAAGTAACAAAAATACTTTATCTCACTAATAATTATCAAAATGCAAATTAAAACAACTCTGATGTACCACCTCACACCCATCAGATTGGCAAAGATGACAGGAAGGTGATAAATGCTGAAGAGAATGTGGGAAAATTGGAATACTGGTGTACTGTTAGTAGAGTTGTGAACTGATACAACCATTTTAGAAAATGATTTGGAAGAATACCCAAAGAGCTATAAAATTCTGCATATCCTTGTACCCAGCAATTCTAGTACTAAGTCTGTACCTCAAAGAGTTAAAAGGAAAAGGACACATATATACAAAAATATTTATAGTGGCTGTTTTTGTGGTGGCAAAGACTTGGAAACTAAAGGAATACCCTTCAATTAGAGAATGGCTAAGCAAGTTGTGGTATATGATTGTGATGGAATACTAGTGTGCTATAAGAAATTATGAACAGGATACTCTCAGAAAAACCTATAAAGACTTACATGAACTGATGGAAAGCAAAGTGAGCAAAACTTGGACAACAGTGTACACAGTAATAAATGACAATCAATTGTGAATAACTTAGCTACTCTGATCAGGACAATGATCTAAAACAATTCCAAAGTACTCATGATAAAAAAAATCTATTCTCTTCCAAATAGAAAACTGATACACTCTTCTGAGTGCAGAAAGAAGAATATTTTTTGCACTTTCTTTTTCTTGCTTTTTTTCTGCACAACATGGCTAATGTGGAAATGCTTTGCATGACTTCATATGTATATTGGGGATTGTATTTCTTTTCTTCTCAATAGCTGAAAGAGATGCTGCAAGGAGAAAATTTGGAACTGAAAATAATATTTTTAAATGATGCAGATGATGAATACAGAGAAGCAGAGAAAGATCTATATGAACTGATGTAGAGTGAAGTAAATAGAGCCAAGAAAGCAATATACACAATATTGCAAATGGGAAGAACAATTATATACCAAAAAATCCAAAGAAAAATATAACAAAATTATAAAGATCAAATGGGACTTGAATGAAGAGATATGGCAAAGACACCCCCAACCTATCAATTCATGGAGGGAGGAGATCTATAATTGTTATATGTTGCACATGTTTTGGACTTTGTTAGTGTATTGATCAGTTATTTTTTTTTCCTCTCGAAAAAGATTCTAGTTTTCATATGGGATGGCTCTCAGAGAGTTTCAGGGAGAAAGAAACAAAGGACACTATGGTAATATAAGAAACAGAGAATATTATTCAAATATTTTTTAAAAAAATAAATAAGCAAATCTTTCACAACTTGGCCCCTTTCTACATCTCCAAGCCTCTTACACATTACCCTCTTGCACTACTATCTACTGACACTGGAATTTTTGCTGTCCTTGGCACATATCACTAAATTTCCAGTCTCCATGCCTTTGAAATGTCTCTCCCTCATGCCTGAAGTGCTCTCTTTCTCACCTCTGCTTATTGTTGTTCCTGGCTTCCTTCAAGACCCAGCTGAGATCATCTCCTGCTGTGGCCTTTTCCTAATCACGATGATCGCCACTATCACCCCACCAAATCTAAGTGTTTTGTTATTTTTTCTGAGCTGTTCTTCTGTTTACACAGTAGATAGGTGATAGACAGATATGTGTGTATATACATATATATATATATATATATATATATATATATATATATATATAATTTATTTATGTGTTTCCCCCCTTTTCATCTCCATTTGAATATGCCCTCTTTGAGGGTAACAAGTATTATTTTGTTTGTTTTTTATCCCCAATGTTTAGTAGAGTAACTGGAACACTAAATGTGCTTAATAAATGCTTGCTGACTATATATAAAATACAACATATTTAATGGTAATTTTACTGATGTATACTTGTCACAAAATGACATTAGTATAAGTGCTGATATTCAATTTCTGGAGATATATCTTATCTTTTAAGATAGCTGGACTATAAACTTCTACAGACAGATAATAGTCACATGCACAATAGAAAGAACACTAGAATTAACAATCTAAAGATCCCAGCTCTACCCTTTACTACCTAAGTGACCTCAAAAAAGTCACTTTGCCTTTCCTGGCACAGTTTCCACATATTTAAAATGTGGGGGTGGGGGGGTGGAGAACCTGGACTAAATTACTACTAAGGTCTATTCCAACTCTAACTTTCTGTTATATTGTAAAGTATATACTTAACAATGAGAATCTTAGAAACTGTTCATTGACAGCCTGACTTGCCTTTTATTCTCCATATTACAATTTAGACTAACACTAAAAGTTATGTTAATCCTATTTCAAAAAAATACTTGTGGAATTTCAGTCTGATGTCACCAGTGTATTGACAAATACTTAGTTGTTTTTGCCAAGTTAAGCTCATGGGACCAAAAGTGCTAAAGATTCCCTAATTAGAATGTACACATTTTTTTTTAAGTCCTATTAAAACCCTTAAATTGGAGGCTTCAAAATTGTCATGGGATCAACCTTTCATGGATATTTAGCGAAACAAAAACCTTCAGAAATCTCTATTTGTTCAAGAGTTTAAACTGAATTCTAAATTAGATTTCTACTTCCAAAAAGGAACATAAATCTTTTCTGTAAAATATTTAAGATTTGTTCCAAAATATTGATTGTTCTCCAAGCACTTCATTAAATACCTTTTTAAAATTAAATATCTTTCTTAACAGAGTTTCAACTGGCTTGCAAATACTTTGTGACCTCCTAGGGTTATATTACTATAAGGAAAATCCAATCCCTTCCAACCTCTACTTGTTTTGCTGCATATCAAGGGATTGTGTTCTAAATAAGTAATGACATTTACATCTTTAAAATTTCATCACATTAAAAAGTTGGATTTTCTTTGAGTTTTTAATTTTGTAAAAGCACACTGTCTAGAAGAATATTAAAGAATGAGCTACATCAGTTTATGTTTTGAAACTTGCACACAAGATTTAGCTCTTTGTATTTTTAATTTTTTAAAAAATTTCATTAAGAATAATCTAACACTGCTAGGTTTATATGCCAAAGACATCCAAAAAGGTAGGGAAAGGACATATTTGTACAAAAATGTTTATAGCAGCTTTTTGTGTTGGCTAAGAACTAGAAATCAAAGGGATGTCCATCAATTGGGGAGTGGCTAAACAAGTTGTGGTATAAAATTGTAATGCAATATTATTGTGCTATAAGAAATGACAGGCAGGATGATTTCAGAAAAACCTGGAAAGACTTACATGAACTAAAGTATAGTGACGTGAACAGAACCAGGAGAATGTTGTTCACTGCAACAGCAATATTGTTTGATGAAGAACTGTGAATGACTTAGCTATTCTTAGCAACACAATGATCCAAGACAAGACTAAAGGACTAATGATGAAGAATTATCCACTTCCAGAGAAAAATGATATTGATTGAATATGGACTGAAGCATGCCTTTTTTTTTTTTTTTAGTGAGGCAATTGGGGTTAAGTGACTTGCCCAGGGTCACACAGCTAGTAAGTGTTAAGTGTCTGAGGCCGGATTTGAACTCAGGTACTCCTGACTCCAGGGCCGGTGCTCTATCCACTGCACCACCTAGCTGCCCCCAGCATGCCATTTTTTGCTTTCTTTCATTTTTTCTTTATTCAAGTCTTCTTATACAAAATGACTAATATGGAAATGTTTTACATAATTGCACATGTATAACCTATATCTGATTGCTTATAGCCTGGGGTTGGGGGGGAGAGGGGAAAGAAGTAAGGGATAGGATTTGGAATTCAAAACTTTAAATAAAAATGTTTATAAAACTAAAATAGAAAAAAGAATAATCTAACTCAAAACTAATAGCAAAACTAATCATAGTTAAAGAGATAAAGGACATATCCATCCTGATTAATGATAGGCTCGCCAGATATAGCTTGTAAAATGGGGATAAATACTTCTACTATTGCCTCACAGGGTTGTTGTCTGTAAAGTACATTTTAAACCTTAAAGTGATACATAAATGTAATCAATCAATAGAATGCTGTTAGAGGTTTTTCCATATTAGCTAAAAACAATAATATTGGTCTACCTACAATTTACCTGATTATGATATCTTTAAAAAAGAAATCTACTTTTGTGAACATGTTTTGATACTGAGAAGTAATTAGTAATTTATTAGTCACAATTAGTAATTTGCTCATCAGTAATTCTAATAACCAATCTTAGTCTTGGAGAAATTCAATAGAGAAATGGAGAACTATGGATGTAGAATATTGCTCATGCTGTCACAGTAGATGTGCTACTTGATTTTACTTTAATTTATTTTCTTTGTTACAAAGGAAAGTTT
Organism: Dromiciops gliroides; assembly: GCF_019393635.1. NCBI lineage: Eukaryota > Metazoa > Chordata > Mammalia > Microbiotheria > Microbiotheriidae > Dromiciops > Dromiciops gliroides. Next base: position 119,372,437 of record NC_057864.1, on the reverse strand, counting down.
AAGGCTGAGGAGAGTGGGAACCCAGAAAAAAACATAATGTAAAAACAAAATTAATCAAAAAATTGTTTTTAAAGTATTAGACAAATAAAAAGATATTATGACCTACAATATTACAATTAGATGCTTTTATCTATTTTCATATTTACATGTACACACAATTACTATGCAGTGAATGCAAAGAGACCTGTAAATAAAATGGCTTCTTCTCACTGTATTTTAGTCTATATGGAGAATTTATGTGGCCTCTAGTTCTAATCTCTATTACAGTGTGTGTGTGTGTGTGTGTGTGTGTGTGAAATGAAAAACAAGAACATGATTCTTTTTTTAGTATTTTTAAGAGTATCAAAAATTTCCAGGGCTTTTGTAAAAATTAATTCCATCAATTACTAACAGATCAAAGAAAACATTCCAGGCATTAAACCCTTTAGGCATAGTTCCTATTGCTTTCTTTTTGTAATAATTGACCCTGCATTCATTTTACTATAAAGTTTACTGATCTTTCAATAGCAGAACATAATTTCAAGGTAATAATGCCTCAGTTGCCACATTTCACAATATGTTCCGCATTTTATAAATAGTGGCCTCTTGTTCTTTTAAAATATTACTAGGGTTCACACACAAGTCATAGTTAACCCTTTGGGACTATGACAGATTTTCCAGTTTTCACATTTTTCACAACTTAGAAGGGCTACTGTGATGCTGGCTTTCTGGGGACTTCATTTTTAGCAATAATTTTCTAGAGTGACCAACACTATGGGGAAATCTGTGCTAACTGTTAAAAAAAAAAACCCTACAACTGAGTTATTTGCAGTACTGTCATGCTAACTTCCAACTCAATAAGACCAAAGAAATCTCAGGAGAGGGCCCTGCTAATAGCTTCTTACTGACCTTCTTGCATCAGGTCCTACTACTGACTGGTGGCTCAGTGGTGAATATGAGGAGTGAAAGTACTGATTTTTTAAGGGCTATGATTCTGATGCATCTAAAGGGGGGGAAAAGGAAATTAATTATATTGTATACATATATGTGTATATGTGTGTATATGTGCATATATGTATTTTTTTCTTGACTGTCCACCATCAAAATCTCTATCAAGGGAACTCATGTATGTCCTAGAATATTAGAATATGCTAAGTTGTGCAATTGCCAACTATATCATTTGTTGCCCAATAATCCCTAGCATTATATTAATATTTTATATCCTTCTATATTTTTAATAAACTGTGCTTTGCCAGTACATAAAAGAACAATAAAACACATGACAGATATGGAACGAAATTAATAACTTGATAACACTCAAGATGTTTTATGTTGCTCTTCTTGTTACTTTATGCCCTTTTCCCAACTTGTGTTGCCCAAGGAGATAGCCATAGTGTCACTTTTCTTTCCTCTCCATTATGGAGGTTACATTTTTTAAAATTCTATAGCATTTATGGAGTTTCATTTTCTTTTTTTTGTTTGTTTGTTTTGGTTTTGGTTTTGGTGAGGCAATTGGGGTTAAGTGACTTGCACAGGGTCACACAGCTAGTAAGTGTCAAGTGTCTGAGGCCAGATTTGAGCTTGGCTCCTCCTTACTCCAGAGTGCTCTATCCACTGAGCCACATTAGCTGCCCACATTTATGCAGTTTCAAACTGGCCTATGATTTCCAAACATGGCCAATGGTATCTTGTCATTTCATAATATCTTCTTTGTTCCAAGAATGCAAAACTTATAATACACTATGTGGGAATTGTATTTGGGGGGTACAAAGACTACTGTATGAGATGGGAAACTGAATGATTACTAGCAGGCTTGAAATAAAAGTTTGATTTCTTTCATCACTTTAGTTTGCCAGCAATTGGGTGATTTTCTTCCAGCTTAAAAGTAATTAACTCTGTTTAAACTAAAAGTTTCTAAAAAGAAATTTCCTTTTAAAATATTTGAATTCTATTTAAGGGAAACTCATTTGAAAATAAAGAAAAACTAAGAAAACTTAGAATAGAAATAAAAGATCTTTAATAACCAGAAAAGTAAAAGGCGTGACCGAGAGCTGTGAATGAAATATTTTCTAAAGAAGGGACTGCTGAATCAACACTGACCAGTGCACTTCATCATAATTATCAGGACATAGTAGTGCCAAGGGATTTATAAAAATCCCACTCAGCAAATAATTGCCCTGCTGTTAGGAGATAGTCAGAGTGTTAACACACTGTCACAGTCCAGCGTTTAGTAAGATATTCAACATTCAATTACTCTTGCTGAAAACTAAAAGGAAACACAATCATTTCTCAGCTGTAGCACTTTTGCTTCCACATGAATTCTGGAGAATAGTCTTATTAAACCTCATGTATTGTTTCTCTAGCAGGAAAAAGAACATCTTGGTAATATTAAGGATTTGCAAAGAAAACATTTGCAATAGATTTTTATCTGTAGAAAACAAGTGTTTTCCAATTATGCATATCTCAAATGTTTTTGCATTCTTTTAATTTTTCCATGAAAGAAAGCAAAGTAATGAAATAAATATGTAGGGGAAAATACTGTACAAATTTAATCAATCAACAGGTGTTTGTCAAGCATTTGGTATGTGCTAGGCATGGTGGATACAAATACAGAGAATGATATTTTTAGGGAGCTTTAAGATACCTCTAGATGTATATGCCAGAGGCTCTGACAAGTGTTTCTGAAGGACTTCTTGTGGAGCATCTCAAGGCTCCCCAACATAGGAGATAACCAATCTTGAGATACATATAAATTTATTTCTCAGCCATGGAGATGACTTTGGGTGGTGGATTGTAATACCACAGCAAGCTTAATGCTATTACAATTTTTAGGCATTTTTTTGTCTCAGGCTCTTGTTGCCAATTACAGTGAAAAATGGGTAGTGGAGCTAGTGGGTATCTGTGGGCATGTAGAATGACACTTTCTTCCATTCTATAGAATGACACTTTCTTCCATTCTATAGAATGACACTTTCTTCCATTCTACAGGCCCACAGATGCCTACCTGCTCCACTGTACATTTTTCGCTGTAACTGACAACGTGACCTCCCACAGAAAAAGATGCAAGTTTATAATTTCTTTTTTTCTGTTTAAAATTATATTTTCCTAATTACATGTGAAAACAAATTTTGACATCAATTTTTTAAAACTTTGTGTTCCAACTACTCTTCCTCCTTCCCTTCCCCATACCCCCCCATCCCCAAGAACTGAAGCAATTCAATATAAGTTATACATGAGTAGTCATGGAAAACATCTCCACATTAGCTAGGTTGTGAGAGAAAACAGATAAAAACAAAACTTCATATTAAGGAACTGTCAAAAATGTGTTTCGATCTGTTTTCAGATGCTATCAGTTCTTTCTCTGTAGATGGATTGCAATTTTCATAAGTCTTTCAGAGTTATATTGGATCATTGCATTGCTGAAAATAACCACGTGCTTCCCAGCAGATCATCTTACACTATTGCTGTTTTTTTTGTATACAGTACATTTCACTCTGCTTCAGTTCATGTTTTTCTGATACCATCCTGTTCATCATAACTTTTATATAGTACCTTAAACTTAGCAAAGAATTTTCTTCACAATAGCCTAGCAAAGTAAGTACCATACATTTTGCCATTATAACTGTTTCCCTCCATCCTATTCCCTTCCCATGATATTTACTCTATTTTCTATCTTCTTTTACCCTATTCCTCTTCAAAAGTGTTTTACTTCTGACTGCCCCTTCCCTCACTCTGCCCTCTCTTCTTTCATCCTTCCCTCCTTATCCTCTTCCCCTCCTACTTTCCTGTAGGGTTAAATAGATTACTCCTCCCAATTGGGTATGTATGTTGTTCCCTCCTTGAGCCCAGTCTGATGAGATTAAGGTCTTTGAGCTAATTCTGTGTTCTAAATTTTTCTTCCTCCCTCCTCAGCCCTCCCTATGAAATCAAGCAATTCAATATAAGTCATACATGTGCAGTTATGCAGAACATCTTCACCTTCCTTGAAAGTGTTTTGCTTTTTACTGCTCTCTCCCCCAATGTGCCCTTCCCTCCTTCGCCATTCCCTGCCTTATCTCCTTCCCCACCCACTTTTCCACAGGGCAAAAATATATAAAAATATACCCACTTGAGTGTGTATGTTATTTTCTCTTTGAGCCAATTCTGATGATAGTAAGGGTCACTCACTGCCCTATTCCTTCCCCCTCATCCCCTCCCCTCCATAAGCTTTTTTCTTGTTTCATTCATGTGAGGTACCTCTCCCCAGTACACCTCTCTCCTTCCCCCTCCCCCAGTCTATTCCTCCTACCCCTCAACCCCATTTTAAAGATGTCTTCATGGGTTAACTAGGTGGTACAGTGGACAAATGACCAGCCCTGGACCCAGGAGGCCCTGAGCCCAAATCCAGCCCCAGACATAAGACACCCCACCCTGTTTGTCCCTGAAAGAAAAAAGATAAAAAATGAATGCTTTACAGATATCATCCCTTCATATTCAGTTCAGACTTTTATCTTTTGTCTAAGCATATTCCTTTCAGCTACCCTAATACTGAGAAAGTTCTAATGAGTTAGAAGTATTATCTTCCAATGTAGGAATGTAAACAGTTTAATCTTTTAATATCACTCATGATTCCTTTTTCCTGTTTACCTTTTTATGCTTCTCTAGGGTCTTGTATTCAAAAGTCAAATTTTCTATTCAGTTCAGGTCTTTTCATCACAAATGCCTGAAAGTCCTCTTTTTCATTGAAGTTCTATCTTTTCCTCTGAAAGATTATATGCAGGTTTTCTGGGTATGTGATTCTTGGCTGTAGTCACAGTTCCTTTACCCTCTGGAATATAATATAACATGCCCTCCAGTCCTTTAATATAGATGCTGCTAGATCTTGTGTTATCCTTATTGAAGCTCCACAGTATTTGAATTCCTCTTTTCTAGCTGCTTGCAATATTTTTTCCTTGACCTGGGAGCTCTGGAATTTGGCTATAATATTCCTGGAGGTTTTCCTTTTGGGATCTCTTTCAGGACAAGAGAACTTTCAGGAATTCATTTGTTCAATCCTAATTCTTAAGCAATAATTTTCTTCAAAGAGCTTTTGTATATCCTTTTCCATTTGACTTTTCAAGCTGTTGACATTTTTCTCATGACTCTCCTGCATTGCTCTCATTTCTCTTTCCATTCTTTCCTCTACCTCTCTAAATCTTCCTTCTATCTCTCCTACTTTCTCTTCAAAGTCCCTTTTGAGTGCTTCCATAGCCTGAGACCAATTCATATTTTTCTTGGAAGCTTTAGATGTAGGGGACCTGAGGTTGTTATCCTCTTTTGAGGGTGCACCTTGATCTTCCTTGTTGCTAAAGAAACTTTCAATAGTTCTCAACTTTCTTTGCTTGCTCATCTTGCTGTCTTTTACGTCATTTTTAACTCCCTCTACAGTGAGGCCCTACTTCCAAGCTACACTGTCCCAAGCTTCAGAGAGTCCCAGGTGTTTTGGTTTGAGGGACAACCGGTTTTTCTCTTGCCTGGCCTGTTCTCTGGTCCAAGGATAACCTCAAGCCAACTTGCTAATTAACCAGCCCACAGAACTTTGTGTGCTGTGGTGTTTCTTAGCTGTGATGCACCTGCACCCCTCCCCCACCTCCTCCACTTAAGATTTCTTCCTGCTTCTCCCGCTGGGGTGGGATAGCCAAATTCCTCCTTAGGTCCTACAGACACCCCTGTATTTTTCCCCAGCCAGCCATTCAGGCCTCTCACCCAACCATAAGCTTAGTTCCAGAAGATGCTGTGCCACAGCTGATTCGGAGGCTTAGGGGTAAGCTCCTTTGGTGCAGTATGCCTGGGGTCTATGTTGGTGAGATCATAAGGTTGGACTCTTCTCGCAGCTCAACATGGCCCCCTTTAAGCTGTCTTTGGCTGGAAAAATAATCTCAGCCTATCTTTTTGTGGGTTTTTCTGCTCCATGGGTTCTTTTATTGCTGTTTTGGGGTAATTGTGTCAGGAGATTTGTGCATTTAATGTCTTTCCTCTGCCATCTTAGCTCCACCCTAAGTTTTTCATTTCTTTCCTACCATCCTAGATCTAAAACAAGTACACATACTTTCTTTAGGGCTCCTAGTGGTTTAAAATCTTGGTCATTATAGAGGAATTATAGAGGTTACTACAGAGGAGCTTAAAAGCAATAGACAAAAGGAAAAGGCTACAAAGTTCAATTCAACAAGCTTTTATTATCCTCCTATGTGTAAGGTACTATGCTATATACTGGATGACAGAGATAAAAAAAAAATTACAATTCCTCCCCTCACAAACTTCTCTTTTTCTTGCTGTAAGGATAAAACTTGTACACAGATAATTAAATATAAAAAGTAAACAGAGTAAATACAAAGAAATGGGGTATGGCATAAGAAAGAGCAGGGTCAGGAAAGATCTTATGTAAGGGGTAGGGCTTGAGCTGAACACTGAAGTGAGTGGGGAATATGAGGTAGGTAAGAGAAAATTACAGGTTATTAAGACATTATAGAGTCAGCCTGGATCCAGTTCTCTTTGATTTGGATATTAAGTCAATATCAAGTCAAATTGAATTAGAAAAGATTTTAGGTTTCTCAGCACCTGTCATAGAACCTCTGATGTAGGAAGACTGTCTTTCATCTTGACCCAAACAAAGACACCCTTGGGCTTTTGACTGCCCTCCACTGATTTTGTAGTTGCATCCTTTCCTATTTTCCTGGAGGCTTATTCGTTGTTATTTTCAAACAAAATTGTCACCTTTGTTTTCAAAGAGGACCAATGACACATATGGTGGGGTGATATCTTGGTTCATGTGTGAATTGGATTTTAGTGAGGCAGTGTTGTGCAAAGTTTTCAGCCTTACTCTCTCTTCCAGAGTAATCAAAGTCCACTGGCAAAAGACAACTGGTGATGACCAGAGATGCAGTGTATGACCTTAGCATTTTCTGTGTCTGACCAATCTCTAAATTCCCACAGTACTTGCTTTAGCCACGTTCATGACCATAGGAACAAATTGTTCTCATCCTGCCATTCTGTCAAGGGAAGTCTTCACATATTTGGGGTAGACATCCCCTAACTCACTAACAGGTTTGAGGCCTTTTGGTTACCATCAACAGTTTTATCTGGGTGTGGCCACTGCACATACTATAGGCTTCTTGGAGCCACAGATGAGAGTTGGGTGACAAGTGGAAACCAAAGGTGGTTGAACAGCCCTGAAAAGGGCTCAGTAAGTCCTCCCATCAGAGGTACTTATCCTCCATGAATACCTCATATACTCCATGGGACTCATTCATTTATTTGTTTGTTTGTTTTATTATTCAGGGCAATGAGGGTTAAGTGACTTTCCCAGGGTCACACAGCTAGTAAGTATCAAGAAAGTGTCTGAGGCTGGATTTGAACTCAGGTCCTGCTGAATCTAGGGCTGGTGCTTTATCCACATCACCACCTAGCTGACCCCAGAGGATTATTTATATGGCACTGGACCTATTAAGGCAAAATTCTCATCTTGGCTACATGGACGAAAAGAGTCTATCCCCAAAGTTTCCTCTCTCAGACTTCAATGAATCCTGCATAATTCTGATAGTTGTTCTTTTACATTCCAGGCATCTTAATGGCTTTGAATAGAAGGCAACTGACACCATGGGATTCACTCATTCCTAATCTGTGATGAGTACTGATTACTTTGGCACTACCTAGAGGTGGCAATAAGGCAACATCACACAGTACTAGCTAATGAAACTGTTGGGTCAGGACCAAAATAAAGGTCAGGAAAACTGGGTAATAAATAAAGGGAATAAACCCAAGACTGTTACATTTTGCCAGTGCTCTTTCTTCCCAGTCTTCTGGTTGAGGAGCTGATTGTGTCTGACTGGCAGTAAATGCCAAGAAAGTCTATTTATCCATCTTATTTCTTTTGTTTTAAGCAAATTTATTAACTACTTATGACTGGTTCTACTCACAATTCCTCCACTTCCTCTAATTCCTCCACTTCTTTCCCTAAGTAGCCTTTTGTCCCAGTCCTCCTAAGAGGACTTCATAAAACCTGTCTCTCAGGCTGTTTCCTCCAGGAGTAAGCAGAAATATTGCTTTCTCTTCCTATTATTCTCTCCCTTTCTATTTCCTATTTGAGAGATTCTTCTAACACTCAGCTCATTTGCTGATCTTGTATGACTGCTTTGCCTTGAGTCCAATAAATAATAACTTCTCAGACTCCAAGCATTCACAGTACACCATATTCCACTCAACATCCAGCCCATAACTGTCCAAGAATAAATTCCACCCTAAGGACTTCAAAGTTGTCCTTGGACTACATAGATGTAAGTTCTTAAAGGTATCCCTGTGATAAAATTTCCTTTACCTTTATGAAAATTGTCTGAATGCCACATCATCAGGCCTTCCCTTACTCCTCAGCTGGAGAAGCTTTAAACCGTAACATATAACTCATCTATGTTTAACTTCTATCATGTCCTATCCCAAAGAACCAATCTAGTCTGTTTAATTTAAAGTTTCCCTTATCACTCCCCAGTAAAATGATAGAACCCATATATGGTCAGCCAACCTTTTCTTTCCAGTCATACATCAATAAATACTTTATTAACAAACATTTACTAAGCACTTGTCTGTTAAGCAGACATGAGGAGGCAGTGCATTCTAGTCATAGGGTATATCCAGTGGAAAGGCAAGAATGCCAAAATAGCTACATCACAGAGTTCAAGAAGGGGAGTAATACATAATAATATTGGGAAAGTAGGTAAGGGCTAGATAGTGAAAGGCTTTGAAAACCAAGGAAAGGAGTTGATATTAAATCCTTAACACAATAGGGAATTACCAGAATTTATCTAGGAGGGTAGTGACATGTACTTTAGAAAAATCACTTGAGCAGCACTTTGAAGGAAGAATTGGAATGGGGAGAGGAGACTTGAAGTAGGGAGCTATCACAATAGAGTAGGTGAGAAGATGATGAGGCCCTGAACTAGGGTCTTGGCTTGTGAGTAGTGAGAAGCTAAAAAATGAGAGAGACATGAGGAGGTAGTCAGAAGGGACAAGATGTGGCAAGTGACTGGATATATGATGAGTAAGAATGAAGAGTCAATAGTAATGTGGAGGTTGGGAACGCAAGTGATTCATGGGATGGTAATATCCTTGAAAGAAGTAGGAAAATTCAGAAGATGGAATGGTTAGACCTATTTCCTTTTTTATTCAGTTAGGAGCACTATTAAAATTTCTCAGGTAGATAAGAACATATTGTAAAACCAAAGAATATCAGCAAAGAGAAATTCTGCAATGTTGTTTAATAACCAATTCTATTTTTTAAGAATAAAAGCTATCACTGACATAGTCCTTTAAGAATTATAAAGTACTGGGGGGAGCTGGGTGGCATAAGGGATAGAGCGCTGGCCCTGGATCCAGGAGGACCTGAGTTCAAATCTGGCCTCAGACACTTGACACTTACTAGCTGTGTGACCCTGAACGAGTCAATTAACCCTCATTGCCCCACAAAAAAAGAGACAGAGAGAGAGAGACAGAGAGAGAGAGAGAGAGAGAAAGAATTCTAAGTTCTTTGCAAACCACTTAATTTCATCCTCAAAACTTCCTGGTAGGTAGGTAATGATTATTAGAGGAAACTAAGACTCAGAGGGGTTAAGTAAGTAACACAATGAAAAAACTAATCAAAAAAATTAACATCAATAAACTTGCAGGATATTAAGTGTTTTGATGTTGTTGTTGTTGTTGTTGTTTGCAACATCCCCTAATGAGAACTTGGCATTTTCCTCGTTTTTCTGCATTGTTGATGCTTTTGAGAGCATCTGCCAGGACATTCATGCGTACCATGGTGGCAGCACTGCAAGATGGCAGAAAGAGCCATTTTGGGGATTTCGTAGCAAAGATACTAGATCGGTTTGCAGTTTCCTTCTCCAGCTCATTTTACGGATGAGGAAACTTAGGCCAAAAGGGTTAAATGATTGGGCCAGGGGCACACAATAAGTAAGTGTCTGAGGGAAGATTTGAACTCAGCAAGACAAGTCTTCCTGACTCCAAGTCCAGTGCCCTATTTACTGTGCCACCTAGCTGTTCAGAATAAATATTTACTGAATTGAATTGTCTTCTTTTATACTCTCATCCTCCTATTTTGCTTATGTACACACATGTAAGATAAAATGTTACAAAGATATATGCTTTTCAGCATATATTTCTTCATTGGAAGAAAAATGGAAAACTGTGACATTCTAATTTGTATAGAAGGCATGTATATTTGTTGGATTTGTATTTTATTTATGACTGAAGCAATAAATGAATAACGAGTACTGTATTTCCATATAAGCATAGTTAACACTATGCTAATGATATATATCAAGGAGAAAATAATATATGAAAAGTATTTCACAAACTTTAGACTTACACAGTGTGTCTATTTCTTTTATTAAGTAGCTTAGCAAAATGAAAATCTTAATTACTGTAGTTTTACTTTTTTCATGTCTTTCCTGCATCACTCTCATTTCTCTTTCCATTTTTTCCTCTACCTCTCTGACTTCATCTTCAAAGTCCTGAGACCAATTCATATTTTTCTTGGCATCTTTGGATGTAGGAGCCCTGATGTTGCTATCCTCTTCTTTTTTCTTTCTTTTTTTTTTTTAGTGAGGCAATTGGGGCTAAGTGACTTGCCCAGGGTCACACAGCTAGTAAGTGTTAAGTGTCTGAGGCCGGATTTGAACTCAGGTACTCCTGACTCCAGGGCCGGTACTCTATCCACTGTGCCATCTAGCTGCCCCTGCTATCCTCTTCCGAGGGTGAACCTCTATCTTCCTGGTCACTAAAGAAACTTTCTATGGTCCTCACCTTTCTCTATCTGCTCATCTTGCCTTTCTTTTACTTGACTTTTAGCTCCTTAAAGTGGGTCACTGTTTCTAGGCTGTACTATCCCAAGCTTCAGTGGGTCCCAGGTTGTATGATTTAAGGAGGAGCAGGTTCTTCACTCACCTGGCCTGTTCCCTGGTCTGAAGATAACCCCAGGTCAACTTTCTAATTAACTAGACAGCAAAACTTAGTGTTCTGAGGTTGTTAGCTCTGACAAGCCTGTGCCCCTCCCCCACCTGGGCCACTGCTACTCAAACCTACCTCCTGGTTCCCAGCAAGGGTGAAAAACCCAAGTTCTGCCTCAGCACTAGCAGAGACCCCTGTAATCTGCCCCCTGCCAACCACTCAGGCCTCTCACCAGGCTGTGAGCTTAGTTCCAGGCAACACTGGCACTGCAGCTGATTCAGAGGCTCTGGGGGTTTCTTTCTTTGGCGAGGCCTTCCGGGAACTGGATCTGTGTCAGTGTGACTGTGGGGTTGACCTCCATTCCTGCTAAGGCACAGCAGCCTCCTCCTTCTGACCTTCTAAGCCATCTTTGGTTGGAAAATTATCTCAGAACGTTCTTCTGTGGGTTTTGCTGCTCTAGGAATTGTCCTATGACATTATCTGGAGGTTTTTTGGAGCCATTGCAGTTTTATTTTTAAATGGTGGTGTTTGCCTTGTTTATGTTCATTTATAGAATGGTAGATTTAGTATTAAAATATTAACATTGCTATTTTATAAATCAAAATTATATATTTTGTTTCTAGATGTGTTAAGTCTACATATATTATAAGACAAAAGAGAGACGTTAAAACATATGTGTATTTGGCAACATTTTTTTCTACTATACAATAAGAAAATGGACATCTTATTTATGATGCCCATAGGAATAAAACTATTTCAGGACAGGACCTAGGTAAAATATAGTGTTTCTTTGACACATTCTTCCTTTGCCCACTTTAAAGATTCTTTTACATCTTGTGGGACCTCATCCTTCCCTGGTAATTGGGGAACCCCTAGCTCTGTAAACTTTTTTACATTGTCTTCTCTTCCTGAAGGCATGTCATATCTTTTGGACCTATGTTTCTGTTGTTCTGCTATTAAAAACCTGCTTTAAAGTAGCTTGGAGGGGAGCAGCTAGGTGGTGCAGTGGATAAACACTGGCCCTGGATTCAGGAGGACCTGAGTTCAAATCCGACCTCAGACACTTGACACTTACTAGTTGTGTGACGCTGGGCAAGTCACTTAACCCTCATTGCCCTACAAAAACACACACACACACACACACACACACACACACAAATAAAGTAGCTTGGAAAAAATCTGAAAAACATGAGGCTCAGTGACAAATAATGCTTAATGTCTTAAGCCTTCTAAATTTTTTTCCTTTAAATCTCTTGAAGCTAAAAGAATATGAAGCTAATGATGTAATTTTAGGCATTAGTGACAAATAACCAGGGAAGAAACTCTGGAGTTTAGTACCTTCTCAGCACCCATATAAGATCATGAAGGCAGATTCTTATTCTGTCTTTCTATAACAACATCCTCATGGTAGTGGTCATGATAATGGTAGAAAAAGTTGAAATAGTAGCCTATATTAAAATAAATGTATGAATACACATATATTCATCATAAAACAATTGTTCATTTTAATATATGCTATACAATTTGCATTTTTAAAGTAGAAATTCAGGGGGAGGGCCAAAAGCAAAAAAGAACTAATGGATTTAAAATTTTAAAAACAGAATCACCACATCTCAGATTGGGAAGCCACCACTTTCTTTCTTTTTTCTTTTCCTTTCCATTCCCTTCCTCCATTTCTTTCCCCTTCTCCAACTCTACCTCCATTTCTCTTCTCTCATTTTCTCTTTTGCTATCAGATATGATATTATGTGGATAACATAAGTCATTGTTGAGTACAATACTACTAAATGTCAAAAGTAGGTAGACGATACAGTGGGTGGAGAGGCATACCAACTGACATGACTATTAGTTATACAGAAAAACTGCCATTTCATATTCAAACTACTTGTAACAATATTCATTCCTCCAAAATGAAACCAGTACAAACCATGCTTATTTATATTCTCATTTTTCTATCTCACTGTAAATCCTTTTTGATTGCACTACCTCTTTGAATCTAGAAAAGACAGTCAAGTATTGACTACATTTTCTGTGTTTTTTTTCTTTAAAAATTTACCTAGATGTTATGTATTGCATAAAACCTTGAAGGCACTGGAGAAATTTGTTGTGCAACACTAGCCCTTAATTTACAGACCTAAGAAATATTCATACTAGTACTAGTGATCTTAATGACTGAAAAAGATTGACTGTTCAGAGAGACAATCTGCTTGGAAATAACCCATTTGAATGGTTCAATTGGTGCACCATATGGATACAGCATCAATCTTTAACACAGCTATGGGATACAGCATGCCTCAGTAGCTCAGCCATCGACTAGATTAAGAATTCTGTTTGGGATAGTATTGGGAATGTAACCATTGTGGCCATGTCCTTGAGATAAATAGTGGAGAATTAGTACCAGGATTAGGAGCTTTCAAATGAGTCTTAATAGCCCAGATTAAAGCATTTTTTTAAATTTCCTAGGCCCTGAGGTGAGACCTAAATATTAGGGATATGGGGGCTAAATGTGGAGGGAGGATTAAATACCTGGGAAGTAAAGATTTAAAGAACATAATATTTCTGGATTTATGGAAGAATGAACCACAGCTGGGCCTGACACATTTCATGTTTGACAGTTAGTTTCCACATCTATATGCATGTGTCAGTTTTAAAAGAAGCTAGTAATAGCATTCTATTTCATAGAATTATTGCATTCAATTCAAAATGTTAGTAAAGTGTTTCAAAAATGTACAAGTAGTCTAATAGAGAGAGTAAAAAAAGTTCTCAATCTAGAAAACTGCTCATGGTTCACAACATTTGTATTGGCACTGGTCATACTTAATAGAATAGCAATGAATAGCACATACAACTTCCTCCTCGACAGGGTACCAAAGATGTAAGATAAAGACAGAAGTCACTCATGATGGGCTCAATAATCAGCTAGGCCTAGGGTCATTGTATTATCACAGGCAGTTCCTACAGTGATTTATGTTACTATGAGCAGATAATAGGATCATGAAACAGATCAGACGGAGGAGAGACACAACTCTGTCCACATCAAGACCATATATGTACCAGAAATAGCACTGAAACTGCACCTAGACTAAGAGGCAGAAAAAACTGGAAAGTTTTACTCACCGGCCTACATTAGTGGAGGTGCTCCTATATCCAGAGTCTTTAATCCGGACTAATTACCCACTTATTATCCCAATCCAAGTAATATTGAGTCCCCGTTTCCTTATCGTAAACAGCCTTTCCCAATTCCTGTGACCTATTCTTCCATTCCCACCCACCTCAGTCCTACCTCTTTAATCTAGTATTCAAGGTCTGTTCTTTTTCTATAGTGCCCTCTAGGACTCTTATTCTGTAATTAACACATTTCCCTTTATTTTAGACCTCTTCCTTTAATGTTCCTCCCAGTCATTGAGACCTAGTTTTCTACCCCCACTCCCATACCCCTCCATCCTTGGCTATCTGCATTACAAATTACACTTTCCCTCATAATCCCTGACACATGGTCCTGGAGGGGAATTCAATATTTATTGCTACTCCAAGACACTCTTCTGCCAAACACCTTCTTTGTAGTTCACTTTATCCAAATTTATCAGCAACTTCTTTGTGGTTCATTTTATACAAATTTATTACCTATTTTAGCTCTTAATGTTCATTACCCATAAACCCCCAAAACAGCCTCCCTCCTCTCTCAATGAGTTTAATGCCTGAATAACCATTTCCTTGTATACTCCAAAGCCTATACTTTACCATGGGACCTCAACGTAGATGTTGGTTTTCTTTCAAATACCCTAATCTCCTAGTCCCCCAACCTGTTCAGCTCCCATGATCTAGCCTGTTCACTCCCTCAGTTATGTACAATTATACCCTTGATCTTGCTTCATGCACTAGTATCTGCTTCCACAATCAAAAACTATGATATTCCTTTTATGATAATAACCTTCCATTATTCAATCTCTCCTTCTTTCTTTCTTTCTTTTTGGTGAGGCAATTGGAGTTAAGTGACTTGCCCAGGGTCACACAGCTAGTAACTGTCAAGTGTCTGAGGCCGGATTTGAACTCAGGTCCTTCTGAATCCAGGGCCGGTGCTCTATCCACTGTGCCACCTAGCTGCCCCTTCTCATTATTTCTTACCCAGCTTAAACCTGTTCTTTATGGCCTCTATCTACTCTCTCCATTCCTCAATTTTTTCCCAGGCCATCAACACTGATACACCAATCTTGACCCTTTAAGTTAAGCAGTTCAACACAGCCTTATCTTTTATTCTCAAATTCCTTGCTCATTTAGCCTGTGGTAGATCAGACGCTGCCAAATTTCAATACTGCATCAATCCCACCATCTATCTCCTTCACTTCTGCTTCACATGTTAATAGATGGAGCTGGAAGTCACACAACTGTGTTGACCAAATCCCCTAAAAATTAATCTTTCATAATATCAACTGGACTTTCATTGTACAAAGCAATATTTTTATTCACTCCATTAGATTCTTTATCTGTCACTATAGCAGCTCTTCTAAACTTTGTCTTCTCTTTTTAAGTCTCCCACATGATCCTTTGCTCTCCCATCTCAGCTGATGAAAAATTATTATTATTATTAATAATAATAATGTAGTACCTATTATGTGTCAGGCATTGTGCTAAATACTTTACAAATATCCAATTTGATTCTCACAACTCTAGGTGTTATTATTATGTATTATTTTTTTCACAACTCTGGGAAGTGCTATTATTATTATTATTAACAACTGAGGTAGTTACTTGCCCAGAGTCATAGAGCGAGAAAACATTTGAAGTTGTATTTGAACTTAGGTCTTTATGACTCCACGTCCAGTTCTCTATCCATTACATGGACTGTGGCCCATACTTTACCAAGAAAATCAAATCCATTTGTCATGAGCTCCCTCTTCTCTCCTTCTCATACCATATTCTTGTGACATCATCTTCTACTACCTTCTCCATCACTCCAATCAGATGAAAAGGAAGTCCTTTAATCAAAGTGTATTCCCTTGTTCCCATCCCTTCCTGTCTTCTCCAGCAGCTTACCTCTAGGATCATTTTCTCTATCTCTCTAACTTTCAATCTCTCCTTGTGTGTTGATTCCTTCCAGATGCTGCCTATTAATATGCCAAAGTTTTCTTTAGTCCTAAAAAACCAAACAAAACCTAACTAGACTATGCCATTCTTCTTGCCCTTTTCAACCAAATTCCTTGAAAAATCTGCTTAAAGTTGTTACCCTTTAATTCTTATCAAAATTTCCACAATTTGACTCCCAGTCTTATAACTCAAGTGAAAATACTCTCTCCAACCTTACCATTGCTCCTTGAATTGCCATATTTAATGGACTTCCCTCAAATTTTTCATCCTTTTCAACATGGATGACTACCCTCTCTTCCTGAATACTCTTTTCTCTGGGTTTTCATGACACTAGACTCTCTTGGTTCCCTTTTTCATGTGAGGGCAATTTTATCTTTGGCAACCATATACAACTGTGGGTATTCTCCAACATCATAACCTGGCCCTGAGTGGTATATAAGACATGAAGAAAAAAAAGGAAATATCTGAAACTGATGCTATGAAGAATGAGCTAGGAGTCAAATGAGAGTTAGAAGATAAGAGTTATGAAGCAATGAGGGCTCAGGTGAAATGATGTAAATGTGTAGTGGAAATTTTGATGGAGAAAGTATACTGACTGGAAAAAGCATGGATTGATGGAATACTGGAGGGTGTGGTGAAGACCAAGGATAAGTTTAGAAAGGGAGAGGCACTGAGAGAGATGGAAGGATAGAAGATAAAAGAGAAAATTTTCAGAGTTCTGGATCATGGAGGTGAAATACTTGTGAATGATAGAATTAAGTTGCACTTTATACATGTTGAGAAGGTTGATAAACTGGTAAGGTATAGTGTCTGAAGGGACATTATGTATAATGAAGGCCCCATGTATAAGGTCAGGTGTTAGACATGGGATGTAAACCAAACCTACTCACAGAAAGTCACTCAATTCATAAAAATAAGATAGTCAAATGACAGAGGAAGAAGTCACCTGGATATGGTGCCTGAGTCCTGGACAAAGTATAAAATTATGGCTACCAAAAAAAATCATTAAACTAATGTTTCCGCATGGTCTTCCTGAGCAGAAGCATTGGTATTAGTCTTGGCATAGACTTCTAAATGTTGCTTCCAATTACTCTCTGGAAATAAAATTACTGGCAGATGATCCTAGATTAGAAGTACTTTTGCACTCAATGCCTCTTTCTGACACTGCTTGAGAGCTAAAATACCGATTATCCTACACTAGTCACATATGTAATAGAAGCAGGCTGACAATGAATTTTGGAATAGTTGGTACAAAATATGAAAGGCAATCATGGTAGAGTGGATAGAGAGCTTGACTTTGAGTAAAAAAGAAATGTTCAAGTACTGGCTTTGAAACATGCTGTCTATATGACCCAAGGCAAGTCACTTAACCTCTTAGTGCCCAAGCAACTCTTGAAAACTGTAAGCTTCAGCACCAATGCCAATCTGCATTTATTGGTAGAGGGTTTCCTCATTAGAGGTTCCCTATACTTTAAAAAAATCAACAATTTCATTCAAGACAAAAGCAAAATGTCTAAAATATGCAATAATTTGAATAGTGCTAAACAAGAATGAAGGAAATAAGTGCCAAAATAACATGAAATTAATGAATGGGCACAGCCTTTAATATAGATTTTATCCTAGCTATATCTTTTATTTAATATATTTCTTCTTAAGTAGGTAAATATATGAATGCTAAGCATGAGGCTGTGCTACAATATTTATTATATATCTAGGTATTTCAGCTTTAGAGATGGGGATGGGGGTGGGAGAACAAAGAGTGCTATTTAAATGTCTGATTTCTTGATTTCACATCCTCAAATCATCCTCCTATATTCAACACTTAGTATATTGAAAGAAAAATAATATTAATATTCAGGATTTGAGGAATAATAATGAGAACCACAGATCTTCCTACAAAATAAATATATGATTGATTGAAAGCTATAGAAAATAAATAAGAGATATAGTCATAGATATAGACGTTTTAGCCATGGCTTAAGGACACAAAGTACTAAAAGGAAGGTTGTCCATTACAGGAAATAATACATTGAATAGGGAGCTGAGTATCTTTTTGTTTGTTTTAGCATTCTCTGCGTCAATTTCAATTTAATTTTTGCTAGTTGTTCATTAGGAAACATTTTTTGATGCATGGTGGCTAAAAGGTACTAAAGAAAGGGGATAATTTGGGGGACATAGTAGAATTTTTTTACTTCATTGTTCTGTCTCCTGCAAGAGTTCTGACAGTGAATAATAATTCCATCTGTACCATGTATTAGACAGGATAATAAAAACTATAATGTTAAAGAGAGGGGAAATAAAATATAAAAGGTAATAGCTAATTCATTCTCCATGCTAGTTCAGTCCTTGGCCTTTCCTCAGACTGCCACGAGAAACAAATTATGCGGCGATTTTGTGATGTAGACTGTTCAGTTGGGAGTAAACACAAATGACCAAACTTGAAGCCCTATCACTTAAACTGGTGATCCACAGATCAAAAGGGAAAATCTTTTTCACTGA
Source organism: Dromiciops gliroides (assembly GCF_019393635.1). Taxonomy (NCBI): domain Eukaryota; kingdom Metazoa; phylum Chordata; class Mammalia; order Microbiotheria; family Microbiotheriidae; genus Dromiciops; species Dromiciops gliroides. Next base: position 119,353,918 of record NC_057864.1, on the reverse strand, counting down.
GTTGTCTCCCATGAAAAGGGAAACATTTCTGAGGCAATATAAATGCCAAATAAAATCATTTTAGTCATCAGGAAAGATAATAGCTGGCTCTGCTTACCTCATAGGGATGTTGCAGGGATAAATACAGAAAAAATCCTTTGAGTTTTTCATAGGGATGGCATTATATAAATCTAAGTCATGACTTGCCTTGATTTCTGGCCCTGAAATTTCTTTGAATTTTATGGATGAGTTCTATTAGGGATAAATAATCTAATTCCATGTTTCTTATATGCATTGACCAGTTAAAGGACCATGAAGCAGCATTGCTTTCACATCCTTATAACACTTAAGGTTTTTTCATAAAGTATTTTATTATTTTCCAGTTACATGTAGAGATAGTTTGCAACATTTATTTTCATAAGATTTCTAGTTTCAATTTTTTCTCCCTCCCTCCCTCTGCTCCCTCCTCCCTCCCCAAGACAGCTAGCAATCCGATATAGGTTATATATGTACAATCACATTAAACATATTTCTGCATTAGTCATGCTGTGCAAGAAGAATCAGAGCAAAAAAGAAAAACCTCAAAAAAGAACAAAAAAAATCGAGATAGTATGGTTCAATCTGCATCTAGATTACATAGTTGTTTTTTTTGGATTTGGAGAGCATTTTCCATCATGAGTCCCCTGGAACTATCTTGGACTATTGTATTGCTGAGAATAGTCAAGTCTATCACAGTTGATCAACACACAATATTGTTGACACTGTGTACAATGTTCTCTTGGTTCTGCTCATCTCACTCAGCATCAGTTCATGCAAGTCCTTCCAGGTTTCTCTGAAATCTGCCTGCTCATCATTTCTTACATCACAATAGTATTCCATCACATTCATATACCACAACTTGTTCAGCCATTCCCCATTTGATGGGCATCCCCTCAATTTCCAATTCCTTGCCACCACAAAAAGAGTAGCTATAAATATTTTTGTACATGTGGGTCCTTTTCCCTTTTTTATGATCTCTTTGGAGGAAAGACCCCAAAGTGGTATTGCTGGGTTAAAGGGTATGCATAGCTTTATAGCCCTTTGGGCATAGTTTCAAATTACTCTCCAGAATGGTTGAATCAGTTCACAGCTCCACCAACAATTGCATTAGTGTTCCAATTTTTCCACAGCTTCTCCAACATTTATTATTTTCCTTTTTTGTCATATTAAACAATCTGATAGGTGTCAAGTGATACCTCAGAGTTTTTTAATTTGCACTTCTCTAATCAATAGTGATTTGGGGCATTTTTTCATATGACAATAGATAGCTTTGATTTCTTCATCAGAAAACTGCCTGTTTATATCCTTTGACTATTTCTCAATTGGGGAATGACTTGGATTCTTAAAAATTTGATTTAGTTCCCTATATATTTTAGAAATGAGGCCTTTATCAGAAATACTGGCTATAAAACTTGTTTCTTAGCTTTCTGCCTCCCTTCTAATTTTGGATGCATTGCTTCTGTTTGTACAAAAACTTTTTCATTTAATGTAATGAAAATCATCCATTTTGCATTTCATAATATTCTCTCTCTTGTTTGGTTATAAACTGTTCTCCTTTCCATAAATCTGAGAGGTAAACTATTCCTTCCTCTCCTAATTCACCTATGGTATCACCTTTTATGTCTAAATCATGTACCCATTTTGACCTTATTTTAGCATAAGGTGTAAGATGTTAGTCTATGCCTAGTTTCTGCCATACTATTCTCCAGTTTTCCCAACAGTTTTTGTCAAATATTGAGTTCCTATCCCAGAAACTAGAGTCTTTGGGTTTATCAAACAGTAGATTACTAAAGTCATTTACTACTATGTTTCCTGTGCCTAACCTATTCCATTGGTCCTGATAGTTTCGATGACTGCCACTTCATAGTAGAGCTCCAGTTTTGGTACAGCTAAGCCACCTTCCTGTGCATTTTTTTTCATTAGTTCCCTTGATATTCTTGACTATTTATATTTCCAGATAGATTTTTTAGGTAGTCTGATTGGTATGGCACTGAAACACTTAAAATTTTTATCCGGGACTAAATATTGAATTTCTATAAACCTATCACTTAATTTCTTTTCATTCAAGATAGGGAAGAGGGGCAGCTAGGTGGTGCAGTGGATAGAGCACTGGCCCTGGAATCAGGAGGACCTGAGTTCAAATCCAACCTCAGACACTTAACACTTACTAGCTGTGTGACCCTGGGCAAGTCACTTAACCCCAATTGCCTCACAAAAAACAAAAACAAAAACAAGATAGGGAATAATCCACAAATGTAAAAAAATGCTCAGGTCTCAGAAAACATGGTTATAAGGACAATGAGAAATCAGTTCTCAACATATACCTGAAAGAGAGGAAGATACCAGAGGTTTGGGAAAAAAATTATCGATCTTATTGTTTCTGAAAAGATCAAGAAAACCACCACTGCACATGTCTATTTTCCCCCCTATACAATCTTCATGAGAATTATGCATATATACATTGAGAGTTTCCTTGATGAAAGTTTGATTAGGAAATAAGTAGACATTCTGAACATTCTACAGCAGACCACATTTTTATAGTACGGAATTGACTGAAAGGTATAGAGAATACAAGATTCTACTGTGTTCATTGTTTTTGTTCTTTACTATAGGAAGTAATGAAAGGAACAAGTATTTATATAATACCTACTATGTTCCAGGGACTGTGCTGGGTAGTAGTGCTAGGTACTTTATTATCTCATTCAGTCCTCAAAACAACCCTATAAGATAGATGTTATTACTATTCCCATTTTACAATTGAAGAAACTAAGGCAAACAGGTTAAATGACTTGACTACAGTCATACAGCTAGTAAATGTCCACAGATATATTTGAACTATGGTGAGTTCCTGACTTCAGGCCCAGTGCTCTATCCATTGTACCACCTAGTTGCCTCTATAAAAGCAAGTGATTCAGTAAAGCAAAATGCTGCCTTTAAGCCTTTTCATCAATAAGGGTCTTTCATTCATAGATAAATAGATAGATAGGTAGGTAGGTAGGTAGGTAGGTAGATAGATAGATAGATAGATAGATAGATAGATAGATAGATAGATAGATAGATGGATGGATGGATGATAGAGATAAAGAGATAGACGATAGACGATAGACGATAGAGAAAGAGAGAGAAATATAGATGATAGATAGATAATGTCAAAATCATATGAATCTTTGAAAAATGAAAAAAGAAGTAACCATGGTCTATGACATTCTGATTATTAGTAGTGAGCTGGATATAAAACAAGGATATGAATCTTCACCGAATATATCATGAATGATGTCCATCTCAGAGTACAAAACAAAGAGAGATACAATAAACCAGTGCTTCTTAAACTTTTTTTTCTTAAACTTTTTCCACTCATGACCCCTTTTTGCCCAAGAAATTTTTATGCAACCCCAGGTACATAGGTATATAAAATAGGAATACATAACCTTTTACTGTTACCAAATTTTTCATGACTCCTTCATTCAGCTATGCAGCCTAGTGAAGTTGTTTAGACTTGAACAAGTATTGGGGAATTGTTGGAGGTTTTTTGAGCAATAGGATGACATGCTGAAAGAAGTATTTTGGGAAAATTCATCTATTGGTACTATGCCTACTTAATTGAAGGGCAGAAGAGATTGAACTTAAGGAATGAGTTAGGGAGAGCAGTCTATTTTATTTAAAAGTAACAAAGCTGGGGCAGCTAGATGGCGCAGTGGATAGAGCACCGGCCTTGGAGTCAGGAGTACCTGAGTTCAAATCCAGCCTCAGACACTTAACACTTACTAGCTGTGTGACCCTGGGCAAGTCACTTGGCCCCAATTGCCTCACTAAAAAAAAAAAATAAAAGTAACAAAGCTGTTACGGTAAACTACACTTGAGTAGATTAGCTCTTAAGACAAAAGTATTAGAAAAAGGAAGGAAAAGGAGATTGTCTGTGAAAGACATTTAGCAGGATTTGTTCACTGGGTATATAGAAGGAGGAAGATAACCATGAAAATGACTCCAAATTTTATAACCTAAGGAGAATGGGAAATGGTTATTACCATTAATAGTGGGAAAGTTTGGGATGAGAGCAAGATTGAAACTTTGGAAGCCGTGAGACATGATATGTTGCCCACAGGAAAGAGTGTGAATGGAGAAGTACAAAGGTAAGGGTTGCCTCAACTTTGGTGGTAAGAGGAGGAAGAACTAGAGAAAGAAACACAAAAGAAGTATTCAGTAAAATCAGAAGGAAGCTGAATGCAATGCAGGTAAACATTGTGGAAATTAGGGGAGAAAGGTTTTATAAATATTAAAGTATAAACTTGTAATACCACTTGCAATTACTCTTATGAGTTGTTTTACTTAACTGTTTTCAGGGATATTAAGGAATTCAATTGGAATGTGCTGGAGATTTCTATGATGCATTGGAATGAAATTAAATTTTTTTTGAAGGAAGTGTTTAAAGAAGGGAAGTTTAACCAAACTCATCACAGAGATCAAGGACAAAAAGAACTAAGAAGGAAGCATTTTGATTTGAAAATTATCTATAAAATGAGGAAGTTGGGTGAGAGTCTCACTTCTAAAATTCCTGCTGAAAATATGAATAGAATATGTAAATTAAAAAACAACCCTATAGGTTAGGTGGCATTATTATCATTTTACAGTTAAAGAAAGTGAGGCAGAGTTAGAAAGTGGTTTGACTAGAATTACATAACTAGTAAGAATAGGAATCAGGATTTGAACTCAGATTTTACTGATTCCAAGTCCAACATTACATCTACTTTGAATGACCATATGGTCAGGTAGCTATGTATATCATCTGTTTATGATATCTGGAAAGAGAGAGAGCTAAATTTGTGGATCTGAATAAGTCAATGAATTTACTAAAATACATTAAATAATTAGCTTATTCTTTGTCAAGGTCTGGTTTCATGATCATGTTGTTAAACATAAAAGACCAAACAATCAATTGTAACCATACTATCATCATAATAAACACAAAGTCTAATTTTCAAATTTCAGAATTATTTTTCTTTACAAAAAGAAACAAAGATATAATTTAATTTAGAAAAGTAGTGGGTATCATCATTCTTAGGAACCCTGAAATATCCAAATGACTTAATTTCTTAACTAAAATAATAACAGTTTTATTCAAATTAAGAAGATTGAAAGGTTCCACTTCTGGCAAATTATAGACATGTGAAAAATAGTTATCCTTCTAGAGTTCTGAGTTCTTATCTGCAAAATGAGTGAGATAGAGTACATGATCTGTAAGCATCCTTTCCAACTTTAGCATTCTGCAATCCCATGAGAAATATTCATTGTTTATTTAAAGAACAAACATCTCAAAACATGATAGTAGCATGAAAAAAATGTCCAAAAATTTTGGTTAACATTTTCATTTTAAATGTTCACTGATTTATAAATTATATGTTAATTTATAAATGTACATATACAATTTTCATTTAAAATCCATGTGCCAAATTAATATTCCTATACACATAGGTGTTTTACAATATAATCTGTTGTTTATTCATATTGATACTTTATGCTATCATGTCAAAACAAAGGAAGAGACAAAATAAGTCATTCTTTTAAATAATAAAGTAATTATTATTTTGGGATGGGGATGTTCTATGCAAGATCCTATTCCTCTGAAAATACTGCAGGACATGGTTAAATTATGGAAGATACTGATTTTCATTTTAGTTCAGATCTTTATTATCCCTAAGCTGAAGATGTTTCTCTAAAATTCTGGTACCATTTTAGAGGTAGTAGTTTTTGGTTTTTTTCTTATTTTTAAATGAAGTTAACAATAAGCTTCTTTGCATATTGCTACCAGTAGGTGGAGCAGACAACATAATTTATTACTCAAGAACAAGGCCACGGAAATCAAGGTATAGCTTTTTAAAAAATAAATAAAGGGAAATCTGAAGATGAGATTTTCTTCAAACATTCCTTGGTATGCAGCACTCTTTAAAATGTTGTCTTCAATCATTATTTATCTTGACTACTTTTAAATTTCTTTACAGATGAGTGAACACATTATTTAAAAAAAACTATAACAAGAACATCACTGATGGTCATATATGTGTGAGATTTAGTTTGACAAATTTTTGAACTGACATAAATAACTTTGTTGAATGATCAATTTTCTTTTGTAAGAAGAGATATTTAAAGTTTTTAAAAATCCAAAATAATGTAGAATTTGAATATTACCTAGTTTCATTCAAGTAAAAATGATTTCTTTTTAGAAAACATTTACAGGGACAAAAATTCTTCATGTGCTCATTTAATAATGGAATTAAATTCAGTCATGTTTTTATAGGTAAGGAGGTGCATAACAAGCAGTATTTTCTAAGAAATATAATTGACTAATTCTATTAAGTCTGTAGCAACAAATTAACCTTATTATTACTAGTAAATGATGATTGATTATTTATGCAAATATACTAGTGTGTTCAGTTGTCTCACTGAAATAAATATATACAAAAAGTATTTCAATATTACTTTAACTTTTTTAATTAATAAAGCCCTAAGGGGTCTATTAATTCACTCATTGCACTATTGGTTATTTATTTGTGGTAACTTCTATTAATGTTAAAGTGTTTATAAACATAAGGAAAAGATAATTAATACAAGTAACAAGAAGTATAGAAATTTGAAACTATTTCATTAAAAGAGGACTAAATTTGGAGTCAGAGGATTCAGGTTCAAATCACTGATTTTCTATGTATTACCTGTGTGACCTTGGGCAAGTCACTTGTGCTATTGGGTCTATTTCTTCCTCTGTAAATAAGGGTGTTGGTATAATTTTAATGTCTCTTCCAGCTCAAAATATATCATCTGTGATCTTTTGTATATTTCATTAATATTAACAATAGAGCGAATATAGACTTTTAAAATCTAGTGCCAATGTTACAGTGTTCTGGCTTTCAAAAACATAACCTTCCAACAATGGATAAGGCATTACCTATCATAAAATATAGTTAACTTTGTTGTCTAAGATTTGCATAGCTGAATAAACTAAAACGAAGAGATATCTTTTGAGATATAGCATTCTTATTTTAAAATTTGGCCTTCAGTCATTACTTCAACTACTTTTGAATTTATTTATCAGGGAATAAACTCTTTCCTTATGCTGGATTAGTAAATTTTCAACTTTCTTTTTTTAAGAAGAGAGATTTAAAATTTGAAAATCCAGAATGGGACATAGTTACAATGTTACTTGGATGAGTATAAAAGATAAATGTAAAGTTCTACACGGATTAAAAAAAGCAGAAATGCAAGATGTAGGAGATATGACTACATTGTAGTTTGTCTGAAAAAGATCTTGTAGTCTATTGAAAGTCCAGTGTGAATCAACAGCAAAATATCTAAACAAAAATATTAATGCATTATTATTCTACATTAAAAGAAACAGTATGTAGAACTAAAGAGGGGACAAGTCCATTATACTTTGTTTGGTTCAGGAAATATCTCAGATAGTGTGCTCAGTTCAGAACATTATTTTTACTAGAGAGTCATTTCCCTTGTTGTCATCCATAGGGACGTACCACCTCTCAACTGTACTATTACAATAGGCTTATTGTTCCTGCTTCTAAATCTCTTCTCCCTCCAATCCATTCTCCATATTAGGGCCAAAGGTATTTCCTATAACATAGATCTAGACATATCACATTCTTACCCCACCCCCCAAAAAAGTGGCTCTCTATTGCCTCTAGAAAAAAGTATGAAATTTTCACTCTAACATTTAAAATCTTGCACAATCTGGTTCCCACCTATTTCTCCTATCTTGTTTCATATTACTTCTATTTCTACACTGTCCATTCTAGTCAAATCAGCCTGTTAGCTGTTCTTTTTCCACAACATTACACCTCCCACTGCTATGCATGCACCTGTAGCCACCTCATCTGGAATGTATTCTCTCATCATTTTTTAGCATCCTTAACTTCCTTCCAAGCATAATTCAGGGCCCACCTCCTCCATAAAATCTTTCATGACACAATCATTTGTTAATTCCAATTCCCCCTTGAAATGAGTTTGTATTACTTACATGTGTGTATGTTGTATTCCCTTAGTGAATGGTACTTGAGAAAGGCCGTTCAGTATTTGTCTTTGCCTCCCCAGTATACATCCCATCCCATGTACATGTAATGTTTGTTAAATTGACTCTAATAAGCTTGTGTCAAGTATTTCTTAAATGTTTATGACATTCCAGGCACTGCCTGTGCTAAGCATTAGGGGATATAAAGAAAGATAAAAATGGTAGCCCCTGATCTCAAGAAGCCCATATTTATTTTTTAAAATAAAAGTATTTTATTATTTTCCAGTTACATGTAGAGATAATTTAAGAAGCCCATATTTTAATGAAGGAGATAACATGCAAACAACTATGTGCACACAAACTACATGAGGGATAAGTCGGAAGTAATCTCAGAGGAAAGACACTACCATTGGGTTGGAGTCAAGGGGGAATGGAGGGAGACCAGAAGAGGCCTCTTGTGAGGCAGGAATTGAGCTGAAAAATATGGAATGCTTCAAGGATTTACATGTTATACTTGTGCAGAGGCCATGCTGATCTTTGCCATGTCATTCTGTTTTAGAGTACTTATGGCCAAAGTTTGATGGAAACAGGCCTTAAAATCATGCCATATGAGGACTAGTTGGAGGAACTGAGGATATTTGACCTAAAAAAGAGACTATTTAGAGGGAACATAATAGCTTTCTTTAAAGATATGAAGGGATATCATATAGAAGAGGAATTCATTTGTTTCTACTAGGCCCTAAAGAGGCAGATTTAGGCTGTATGGAAGAAAAAATTGTCCTCTAAAAGCTATCCCAAAATGGAATGTTCTGTCTCAGCAGATAGAAATTCTACCTCATTAGTTAACAAGTCCTGGATGATGACAAAAGATGGGAAAAGTCGATACTATAGTGGTTGTGGAAAGACAGGCACACTAAAGCATTATTGGTGGAACTATGAATCATTGCAACTATTATGGGAAGTGATTTGGAATTATGGTCATAAAGTAGCAAAAACATCTATTACTTTTGACGCAGAGATTCTACTGCTCTCTCTCTCTCATATACATATACATACATACACACAGATCACTGACAAAAAAGCTCCTTATACCAAAATATTTATAGCAGCAATTTTTGTAGTAGCAAAGAACTAGGAACAAAATACATGACCATTGATTGGAAAAATGGATAAACAAATTGCATTACATTAATAGGATGGAATATTACAGTACTATAAGAAATTATAAGCATGATCAATACAGAGAAGCATGGAAAGACTTAAATGAACAGATGCAAAGTGAAATGAGTAGAGTAATAATGCACATGGACTACAACAATGTAAATGGAAAGAACAACAACTATAAAAACAATCCAAAATTAATGTTGCAAAATTATACAGAACAAGTTTGGTTCATTCTAAAGAAGAGAAGTGAGAAAACATCCTGCCCTGGAGAGATGGGGGACAGGTCTAATGGATGAGGAACACTACATAAAATGTCAGTTTCCTCCTCAATGTATTGATTATTTTAGCCTAATGCTTTATTCTCTTCTTTTTCTAAAATTTGCTAAAGAGATGTTGAAAGGGGGATGCAGGTTTAAATCCAGGTAATATAAAAACAAAAGACATCGAAAGATAACTGTTGAAAGGAAGGAAGGAAGGAAGGAAGGAAGGTAGGTAGATGAACACTTCCAGGGCACATAGTAATGGGATTCTTGTTCATGTTTAAATTGGACATAGATTGTTTCTCAGGTTCCTTCCAACACCAATATTATTTTATTCTACTATTCTGAAATCTTGAAAGCATCTTAGAATGTCTAACATTCTGTTGATCAATAATACGTGACATCTTACCTTCCTCTTAAATGTTTAATTTGTATTTGAATACATTATGCCTTAAAAATTCTTGGTTATTAAAAATCATTTTCTTTAAGGTTTTGTGTAAAATATTAAGCGGAATTATAGCATAGTGGACAGAGTGCTAGCCCAGGATTCCAGAATACCTGGGTTTTCATCCTGCTTTGAACAGATACTAGCTGTGTGGAAGTTGTGTGAACATCTGTGATGCTTTTAACCCTTTAGTTCCCCAAACAACTCTGTAAAACTGTTTAAAAAAATGAGTCGAAGATCTACAGCACATCAATGGGGGGAAGTTTTCACACTAGGAGTTCTCCACACCAGTAAAATCACATATCTTTGTCCACCCATCCCATTTATAAAATAACATTCTCTTTTTACCAACAAAACTAAAACTATGGAACATCAAAATCTTCCCATGTGCAAAGTTGATTCCTAAAGATGCAAAATCTAATAGTCAAATTCCACTGTGAAAATAGAGGAAAAACTTGGCTGAAGCAAATGGAGCTGGGAAAAGGTTTATTTGAAAACTTTCCTTAAAATCTACTTGGAAACAGTGAAAGTGCAGAGACTCAAGCTCAGCACTAGCTCAATTAAAAGAGAGAAAAGGAAAGCGTCTTCCGCCTAAGCACTTGTTAGTTCTAGACAAGTTCAACAACACAACAATAAACCAGTCAAAATGAGTTTTGAAAGTGAGGTGATGCCCTTTGTGTTGTGTTATCACAGCGGCAGATCAAACTGCTGACTTGGACGCTTTCTGGGAGCGCCCGGCTCCTGCCTTTCGGAAGCTGCTGTCACAGAACAGTCGTGGTGCCTGCTCTTGCCTAGAGAAAAGCCTGAAATTGAACTCGAAGCAGTGTCTTTGTGATATCTTTCCAACAAGTCATGTCCCATTCAGCCTGCTAGTTTATCTCTGTCAGACTCGGGGCTCAAGTGGCTTGTGAGAGCTGCCAGGGACAGGTATACCGACCTGCTTTGTGCTGAGAAGGTAATGGGTCTTTCGGGCTTGGTACTGCTTTCTCTTCTCTTCCTTCTCTAGGTCAGCCTTCCTCTTTTCTCGACCCTTCATCTCTGCAAACTCCTCCAGTGCTTCCCTGCATCAAAACAATTCTCTGTTATTTACAATCAACCAAGTACTTTTGAGAACTCATTATGTGTAGAAATAACACATTTGTAATGTGCTTTATAGCTTTTAAAGTGTCTACAACTCGCAATTTACTCAATAAAGTTAGGAAATGGACATTCTGAATGTAAAGAAAATTATGAAAATAGGGCTTGCCTGAGATGATTAGATGACAGTGATTTTTAACTGTTCTAAAACAGATACTTAAGCTACTAAAAATGTGAAGCTTTGATTTTATACCTAGACATCTCAAATCATCATTTCCATATGCAATGCCAATTTCAAAATTGTGCATTTGTCTTTTGTACGTGTAATTTATCATAACTTAATCTCAATTAGCATTTATAATAATATCAATAAGAAACAGGCATTGTACATTAGCCTGCATACAAAAGATTGACACTTGGTTCAGTGATGTGTACAGACAGAATAAATGTTAAACTAGATGAAGCATTTCAAGCCTTTCTCATATGTTCAATAAAATTAAAATAATGAAAATATTTATGTGTCTCTCTTACAAATATATGTTTGTGTATACATAGATCAAGTATGGATCAATAAATATTAGACATATTGTGACAAAATTCTAGGTGTTTTAAGTTATCTAGAATTGTGAGCTCTCAGAAGAAAAGGCCGGTGGTTTGTTTTTCTTTTTCTTTTTTTTTTTTCTCCAGCAAACATTGCAATGTTATCTGTACCTAGCTGGCCCTCCATAAATATTTGTTGAAGTTTAGGTAGCATACCTAAATCAAACTTGCTAAATTAAAAAAAATGGTTTGGAAAATTAATACTTTTGAGGATTTATTTTAGAATATACTTTTAAATGTACACATACACAATAGCAAGTGAGCATATTTTAGGTAAACCACCTATGCATTTGCCTTAAAGGTAGTAGGGGAAAAGAGAATGAAAAGGGAAAAAATCAAGTAGGAAAAAGACATATACATCTATTTCAATCTGTAGAATTTTTTCACACTTTTCTGTTAAAGGGTAGTAATACAATATTTCATACAAGGTTACTTATGAAACATACTGACGTTTAAAAATCACCATGCTATGCTTTTGCAGCAGTGTAATTTTTTTTCAACATAAGATTAAATTGCAAAATAAATGAATTACTTGGAGTGGCATGGCCCCCATTTTACCACCCTTCTCCTGAAAATTGCTTATTAATATGAAAAAAGGAGTTGGAAAATAGCCTGTTTTACTTTATGCATAGGGTTTTGGGGGCCTCCAAGCCTGGAGAACTGGACTAGCTGCACATTTAGATTGTGTTGGCAAGCTGGTACAATGACCTTTCTGACCTGCATCTCAAGGCTATTATTAATCGCTAAGTAACCTAGTAAAGCCAAACAAATTTGTTTCCATTGAAAGGATCTCTATCTGTGTCTGAGAATTTGTGCTGTACCAAACAAACCTCATTAACTGTGTCCATTTTTGACAAAGAACTAGGAGTTAGAAGGATTGGTGACCTTTGTTTGTCCTTACAGTACAGATTTCAGGGCAGTTACATGTGAGCAAATGAGTGTTTTTAAAAGAAAGAAAAAAAATCACTGTTTTTTGTTACACATAAATAGGTGAATACATTATAAATTTTAATTTTTTATATTTTATAGAATATCTTAAATGATTCTTTTGCTTCTCATTATTATACCCTTCTTTCAACCTTATGATCACTGAAAATAAACAAATTAATTTACACTATAAATTTATTTTCTGTTATACAGCAATGAAGGAGAATTTTTTTGTTACTCCAAAGATAAATGTCATTAAAAATTCCCAAAGAAATATGTGGATTAAAAATATATTTTTAAATATACAAGTTATTGTAATCTCACTTTGTAATATCACAGGATTATACATTTGGAGTTGGAAGGACCCCTAGAGTCAGCTAGTCCAACTCCCTCATTTTACAGTTGAGGTAACTGAGGCCTAAAGAGGTTTAATTTTTTTCCATGTCACTTTCCTTTGACACTGAAGTAAATGTGATGTTTAAAGTTCTTAAAAGGTTCTCTATAAATATCAAATTTTTGTAATAAATCTACTTATAATTGTGTATGAACCAAGGACTTAAATTCTAAATCATTAAGTATACAGAAGCCAAGATAGACACAGAATTCATGACTCATGTTCAGGAAGTAGGAATGTTACAGAATAGCAGAGTATACCTAGGGAATAGTAATATAGGAAACAAATATGCATAATGTGTTAGCTTATAGGGCCCATGGTACAAAAAATGGGATTGGTGCTAATCCCTACAATATGCTTTCCAACATCTTAATTTAACTAAAACTTGTCTCTCCAAAATTAATAATAATCTCTTAATTGCCAAATTCAATGGTCTTTCCTCAATCCTCATTCTTGACCTCTCTGTAACTTTTGACTTGTTGGTCACTTTTTCCCCCCTGATAGTCTCTTTTGATATTTTGGTACATCACTATTTTATGGTTTTCTCCCTGCCTATTTAACTGATCCTTCTCAGTCTCCTTTGTCAGAGATCCTCATTTAGGTTATGCCTGTTAACCATGGGTATCCCACAGGATTCTGTTGTGGGCCCTTTTCTGTTCTCTATCTAGTCTACTTCACTTAAGAGATCTCATGAGCTACCATGGATTTGCTTATCATTTCTCTGTTCATGGTTCTCAAACTTAACTATCCAATGCAGCCCTAACTTCTCACATCTCTAACTGCCTTCCACTCATCTCACTCATCTTTTAGACTTTAGATCTTTTTAGACACACAAATAGCCTATAAGAACTTAAGAGAAATAGTTTTCTCTCTCTTTGGGGTTTTGTCCAGTGCTTTCTCTCACTTGGACTTTGAGCAAGGAGGTAGAAGGGATTTTCTCCTGTCTTCCATAGCCTCAATGATGACTACAGGCACATGGCAGTGATAGCACATGTTTACCCAGGCAAGCCTGAATCTCTAGTCATCTTCTGTTATCTGTTTTCTCCTTGAGCACTGGTTTGCAAATGGCAATCCTGAGAAACTGAGTCCTGTTGGTAACCTAGCAAATTTCAGACAGAGGTCCAGAATATTATAAGTCAAGGAATAAGGCAATGGGTGATTCTATAACAGCAGAATCACTTTTCAAAAAAGTACATATACCTTTAGCTAAGTGAATACTACTACTGAAATGACTAAGAAAGTTCAACCTATTCCTTGACTGCAGAGAAGATATAGAGCCTGTGAGTTGCTTATTCCATGCATATCTGAGAGGAAATGAAAATCTATTTCAGTAGTTTCACAAAATTGCTTTTACTGTTTGGGAAAGAATAATATGCATGATGGTTTATTGGAGTATTTTTGTTTCTAGAATTGTTCATGAGAACTTATAAGTTTTTTATATGTTGAGCAATTTCAATGGTAGAAATAAAATGCTGTCTTATAATTGATATCCGTGATGTACATTTCCTTGAAGGGAAAGTGCTACTTTTGGGGAACCCTAGATACTCCTGTTATAATGATGAAAGTAGCAAAAAAGGGGAAGTCTATCAGTATCAAATATCAAAGTATACTACAAATAAGTAATCATTAGAATAATTTAGTACTGATTGAAAATAGAAAAGTTAGCTAGTGGGAAGGACTGGGTCCAAAGACAAGAAAATCTACCAGCATATATTCCAGTTACTAAGGTGAAAATTCACTGACAAAAATTACTGGGAAAACTGGAAAGCAGTCTGAGTATAGCCAAATATTTCACATTGTGTATAATAAAATAAACTCCAAAAAATATAATATATGACTTAGACACAAATCAAAAAACAACCTTTCAGATCTAAAATAGGGAAAGAGTTGATGATGAAATGATAGAATGAATAATAGAAAATAGAAAATGGACAGTTTTCCTATGTAAAATTATGGCATATAAAAAGCTTTTGTACAAATATAATGCAGATTAAAATTAGAGGGGAAACAAGGAATGGGGGAAAATCTTTACAATAAATTTCTCTGTGAAAAGTCTTGTATCTAAGAATTGATATAAGGAAGTGATTCAAGTTTTTAAGACTCAATTTTTCAAAGAAAGTATTCCAAGCTATCAATAACTATATGAAAAAGAAGGTTTCTAACTCACTAGTAATTAGAGAAATGAAAATTAAAAAAAAAAACCTGTTAAGTTCTCCCTCACAACCATCAAATTGGCAAAGATGACAAGAGGAAAATGATAAATGTTGGAGGAGCTAAGGGAAAACAGGGTCAATTCATTATTGGTAGAGATGTGAATTGGTCTAGCCTTTTTGAAAAGCAATTTGTAACTATGAAGAAATAGAACTAAACTGCCCATGTTCCTTGACCCAATTATACTTCTAGGCATACAGCTCCAAGTGGTCAACGAAAGAAGAAAAGGATCCATATGTACAAAATTATTTATAGCACCCCTTTTCATCCATACAAAAACTGAAAACTAAGAATGTTGCCCATCTATTGGGGAATGGCTAAACATATTGTGATATATTACTATGATGGAATTGCCACAAGAAATAATGAAATTGATAGTTTCAGAGGAAACTGAAAAAAAGCCTCTATGATGTGACATAGAGTTTAAATGACCTGAATTAGAACAATTTTGAAAATGACAACAATATAATAGAAAGGGGGGGCAGCTAGGTGGCACAGTGGATAGAGCACTGGCCCTGGATTCAGGAGTACCTGAGTTCAAATCCGGCCTCAGACACTTAACACTTACTAGCTGTGTGACCCTGGGCAAGTCACTTAACCCCAATTTCCTTACCACAAACAAAAACAAAAAATAATAGAAAGGGGGAAATTTGAAATTTAGAACTATGATTAATGCAATGGTAAATAAGTCCAGGCAACTAAAGTTGAATCATGTCACATATCTCCTGCCAGAAAGGTCATGACTTAAAATCTGGAATGAGATATGAACATATGGACATGGCCAACCTGGGAATTTATTTTCCTGGACTATTAATGTTTTGTTTTTATTGTCATCATCGTCATCATCGTTGGCATCATCATCACTGCCATCATTGTCATCAACATCATCCTTATATTGGGGGCAGTGTGTGAAAGGTGAAAGAGATAAATGCTTGCAAAATTTTTTAAAGAAATTTCCCTGGAGTTACTATGGGTTTCAGCAACATCCAAAGAAGAAAAGATGTATGACCCTATTCTTGGGTGTCAGCCCCTTCACCTCAAGATAAACCTAGGCAATGTAAATCAGAGTAGAATCTCTTTGTAGAAAGAACATTCTGGGTCATGTTAAATGTATGAGAAAATTTCCCTTGGAATAAATATAAAAGAAACACAGCTTATTTTTTAATTCATCATTTAACTAGGAGTGAACTGACATCTTGAGGCCTCATAAGTTGTGAGAGTTTACTCTTTAACCAATCATGTGTTTCCTCCTTTTTTGAGAGGCCCATCCATCTTTGTAACTCATCTGAATTTTTTTTTCTTAGTGAGTGTGACCCTTGCCCAGGGTCACACAGCTAGTAAGTGTTAAGTGTCTGAGGGCTGATTTGAACTCAGGTACTCCTGACTCCAGGGCCAGTGCTCTATCCACTGCACCACCTAGCTGCCCCCTGAATTTATTCTTTAAGAAAAAGAACAACTTGTATGCTTGTCCTAGTGCAGGCTGAGTCTGGCCATCCATTTGTATTGTCTAAAGTATGGTATGGATCCAATGGGCCCAATGGGCCTCCACAGAGAACCTTTGAAAGAATTTTAACACAAGAAACATTTCTCACCTTAAAATGAGAAGGTATCTTTCAGGTTACACCAGGTCCCCAGTCCTGGTTGGGAATGCCCCATACTCCTTGAGACCCCATTTGGGAACCACATTTTTTTCCTCTGGGGGAGGGATTTTTTTTCTTTCTTTTTCTTTATCCAATGGAAAAACTATTGTTAGTTCTTTTTTGTTTGGTTGGTTTTGTTTATTTGTTTTTGCAGGACAATAAAGGTTAAGTGACTTGACTATTGTTAGTTCTTATAGAACTTGGTAAAATTTTGTATGCTTGTTAAATTTGCATAACCATGTATTGGGATCTGAGCATAATCATAAGACTGGATATTTGTGGTAAGTCTGGATCCTCACAAAAGAATAATAATTTGGTAACTAAGGAGAATGCTGCAGGGACTTTGTTAGAATATTTTAATGAAATGCACTGGGAAAGACAATCCCAGTCTCTAGACCTGGTCTCTAGAGAGATATCCAGCATTAGGAAAATTAACCAATTAACAGCAAATTAAAAATTAACAGCATTACAGTTTGCTTTGCTGGCACAACAAATATTTAACTAGAATGATGGTGGAAGAATGCAGCAGGAGTAGAACAATGATCATTCTGATAAGATCCCCCAATCAACTCAATGATATTAAAGGGGGCGTACTTTAGTCAGAAGGGGTCATATATCATGGTGTCAGACATGTATCCTGACCCCTTATTGGAAAACATGTGCCCTACCTCCTTGCTGAAAATTCCTCAGATTGGTGCCTAGTGACTGGATTTCCTTCTTGATGTTTCTTAGACTATGGACCAGGAGGACAAATTATTATTAGAGGAAGTTCTCCTTGGTCTATGATTCATAAGAAGGATTGAGAAACTATGACCCCTATGCCAACTATGTCCAGCAGACCAAAATGAGCCCACCACATGTTTTCATATAGCCCACTAGCTAAGAATGAAATTTAAAAAAACATTCTACCATTCTTAGCTCATATGCCATACAAAAAAAAAAAAGGAGTGTGGCCAAATTTCACCCACAGGCGATCATTGGAAGACCATAGTTTGCCAATCTGAGGTCTATAAGAATGAACTGGAAATAGCTATGTCCCTGGGTTTGCTTCTGCTCTCATCCACACCCTTGGATTTCCAAACTGGAATACAGCAAGGAGGGAGAAGCGGGGAATCTTGACCCCTGTCCAGTAGCAACAGTAATGACTGCAGGGGCATGTGACAGTGGAAGATGTGCTTACTCAGAGTCCCTAGACCTCTAAGTTCTGGTTGTCTTCTGTCTTTAGGGTTCTTTTTTCTTTTTTTCTCTTTTTGAGAAAGAGACAGTGAGTAGTGAATTGGGGGTATAAGTGTTTCAAACCTAGGGAATTACTTTGTGCATAATGAGTTTTAGATTGAGGGAGACCTCCTTAACAGTATGCTTCTTAGTGAAGAAGGGATTCATCAAGAGGAAGACTGTCCTCAAAGACTGAAACCTTGTCAAAGCTGAGTAGGAGATCTGAACCTTGCTTATCCTTAATGTTAATTGCTAGTACTTGCTTGGACAGCTCAGGTCTGAAATAGGGAATATCTTTTTATCCATTCCTCAAAATAGCTTTACCTCCAATGATAGCATAATAAATATAATGAGCTACGTGAGTGTTTCATGTTTCCTATATTTTTTTCTGAGTCCTTTGGGTGGTACATGATTAAAATGCTGGTCAGTAGTCTGGAAGATCAAAGTTTAAATCTTTCTTGAGACACTAGCTACCTTTGAGCAAGTCATTTAAGCTCCATCCAATTTACATTCCTTACTTAGAAAATTGAGATAATAATAGTGCCTCTCTCACAGGGTCATTTTGAAGATAAATTGAAATATTATTTGTTAGAAGCTTTGCAAAATGTAAAGTGCTATCTAAATGATATGCAGGTTTCATGGTGGAGGACATAAAACTGTCTCATACCTGATATTCAAATTGTCCACCAAATAACTTCATTGGAGAAGACCTGATTACTCCTTTTTGGGGAGTTTCTGGATTTGAGCCTTATCTATGTTTTGGTTTTGAGTTTTTTTTTTGAAGAAATTTAGGTAGGGACAGTAGTGAACCAAAAAGAACTTTACAACTTTGGAGTTAAGTTCCCAGCATTGATCCTAGTTGGAATGAGCAAATTTATGTTAAGGAGGTAGGGGCTGTGGCCTTGGGTGCCTCTTTAACTCTTTCTCATCTAAAATCTAAGAGAACTTCACAAATGAGATTTTCATCAACATGAAGAGTTTAAAGTTAAACAATGAATTAATAGAATAGCCAAGAGTCTGAAATGGAGCTGCTTATTCTTTAGTTGAGTGGTCTTGCCTTCAGAATCTGTTCCCTGGAGCCTCAAAAAAGTTCTTTTTAACTGAGGGAAGAATCAAATAGCACCATCAGATGGTCACTGGATTAGTTTTTTATTCCCAGGAAAATCTGACTGCTATTGATGAGAATATTACTAAGAATATGTAATTATATGGTTCCTGGAGGGTACTTATAATTGAATTATAAGGTGCCTTGTGATCATTCTAGGCAGTGAAAGGACACTTTACAGATTTGTCACAGTCCAGAATGTGAACAAGATACCTCATAATTCATACATAAGTACACTTAAGAAACAATATGATTATATTAAAACATTCTTCTTTTATAAGAAAACGAGACCAGAGGTTTTAACTTTTATGAAATTTCATATTTTACTTAACTCCATCATGCCTAGGCTGTTACCACTCTAGAAAATAAAGTGGGGCAGCTAGGTGGCACAGTGAATAGAGCACCGGCCCTGGAATCAGGAGGACCTGAGTTCAAATGTGACCTCAGACTCATGACACTTACTAGCTGTGTGACCCTGGGCAAGTCACTTAACCCCAATTGCCTCATCAAAAAAAAAAAAAAGAAAGAAAAAAGAAAATAAAGGGAAAATAAGAGAAGAGAAAGTCAAAGAAAATACTTTGTGGACAGCAAGCAGATAACCAACCAAATAAGAGTTGTACAACAATGTACATGACTTTATTCTTTACTCCAAGTTTTAAGTTATATGTTTTCTTGGATGTGGAAGAAAATTCCCCATTGTGCTGTCCTTATATATTCTCCCATGCAACAGGTTTTTCATCTAGCCAACAGCCTGCAGCTTCATGCTTGCTACACAGCAGTCATGATGGCAAAACTAGGCAAATGCTTATAATTCTCTAACAATGTGCCAAGCTTGGCACATTTCAAAGCCTGGCTCCAGTATTGTTCCAGACTAATTTCATACTGTTCTCTTTCACATACTTTATGTTCCAGATAAACTGGACTACTTGCTATTGTGCAAACTTGACATTTTATCTCCCAATGATGTGCCTGGGAAGTATTCTTTTTCTGACCATTCCTCTTAGAATACTAAGCATCCTTTAAGGCTAAGTTCAGGTACCATTTACTAGATTTTTCTAATACCCCTATTAATAAATGCTACCTACTTATTTTAGCCAGTATTTATTAATCTGCATACTTTCTGTATCCCTCAGTAGAATGTAATATTCTTGAAGGCAAGGAGTGGTTTTTTTTTTATTTTGTCTATGCCTACTAAGAACCTAGTTATGTGGTTTAAAAAGAACTGGATCCACTACTTTCTAGGCATTTAATTCTATTTCAGGATAGCTGTAATTATCAGGAACTTTCCTCCTACTTTAAGCCTAAATCTGCTTATTGGAAGCTTTCACTCATTGCTTCTAGTTCTCCCA
Organism: Dromiciops gliroides; assembly: GCF_019393635.1. Taxonomy (NCBI): domain Eukaryota; kingdom Metazoa; phylum Chordata; class Mammalia; order Microbiotheria; family Microbiotheriidae; genus Dromiciops; species Dromiciops gliroides. Next base: position 119,333,502 of record NC_057864.1, on the reverse strand, counting down.
GAACACATTCAGTTCCTGTGTCTACATTATTCCCCTGATATATTAACTACTTACTGTATCAAAAAAGTAACAAAATTAGTGCTGGTGTTTATGTTTAAATTATTTTTTATTTACTTCATTAATTATTTCCCAATTACATTTAATATTTTAAGGGGTTTTTTTATATTTTGAATTCAAAATTATCTGCTTTCCTTCCACTGAGAAGGCAAGCAATATGATATCAGTTATTCATGTAAAGTCATAAAAATAAATTTCCATATTTGCCATATGGCCAAAAAACCCACAAAAAGGCATGAAAAACAAAGAAACTGGAAAAAAATATGCTTCAGTTAGGTACTCAGAGTTAATCAGTTCTCTCTCTGGAGGAGAATAACATTTTTTTGTCACAAGTCCTTCAGAAATGTCTTGGATCATTGTCTTGCTTAGAGTAGCTAAAGTGTTTCACAGTTGATCATCCTTACAATTGCATTTACTGTGCACGATGTTCTCCTTATACTGCTTGTGTCACTTAGCATCAGTTCATATAGGTCTTTTGGGGTTTTTCTAAAACTATTCTACTTATTGTTTCTTACAGAACAGTGGCATTCCATCCCAAGAATATATTAATTGTTTAGCCATTACCCAATTGAAAGGCACCCCTCAGTGTCTAATTCTTCTTTACTACAAAAAGAGCATCTATAAATAATTTTGTACACATAGGTCCTTTCCCCTTTTATCTCTTTGAGATACAAAACTACTAGTGGTACTATGGGGTCAAAGGGTATGTACAGTTTTATAGCCCTTTGAGCCCAGTTCCATATTGTTCCTTTGGGTAGTTGGACCAGTTTACAACTCCACCAACAGTTCATTAGTGAATTTATTTTCCCACATATCCTCCAGCATTTATTACTTTCCTTTTCTGTCATCTTAGCCAATTTGATAAGGTGTCAAGTAGCACCTCAGAGTTGTTTTATTTTCCATTTCTCTAATTGATAGTGATGTAGAGCATTTTAAAATTTTGATTATAGTTAGCCTTTATTTTTTCTTTTAAAACTTACTTCATATTCTTTGATTATCAGTTGGGGGATGGCTGTTATTTATATAAATTAGGCCCAGTTCCCTATATATTCTCTTTAACTAAGAAATTTGCAATAAAAGTTTCTTCCCAGTTTCCCACTTTTCTTCTACTTTTGGTTGCATTGATTTTGTTTGTGCAGAATACTTTAGTTTAATGTAATGAAATTAACAATTTTACCTCCCATGATTCTCCATCTTGCTTGGTCATAAATCCCTTCCTTATCCATAGATTGGACATGTTTTTTTTAATTCTTCCCTAACTTTACTTCTGGTTCTAGGATACCAGTGCAGTTTTCCTTTATAGTTTCTTGAAATGAGATATCTAGATTCTTTCTTTGATCATAGCTTTCAGACAGTCCAATAACTCTTCAATTATCTTGACTCTATTTCCCAAGTTACTTATTTTTCTGATGAGATATTTCCTATTTTCTTTTCTTTTTCATTCTTTTGACTTTAGTGTCTCTTAGTGTCTCATGTAGTCATTAGTTTCTACTTACCCAATTATAAATGTTAAGGAATTATTTTCTTCACTGAGCTTTTGTGCCTCTTTAACCATTTGGCCAATTTTGTTTTTAAGGTGTTGTTTTCTTCAGTGTTTTACTAAATTGTTACTTGTCTTTTCATCATTTTTCTTGCATAGCTCTCATTTGTTTCCCCAGTTTTTCCTTTACAACTGTAATGATTGGAATGACGCCACCTGCTGGAGACTTACTGTAGAAGAGTTCCGCCCATGAAGCGAAGGTCTTTGAGGGCAAGACCAGGAGTCTTTTCTTTGGAAAAGGAAGTGACGTGGGCTAGTGGGAGGAAGAAGGAAGAGACTAGCGCTCTGTCTGGCTCTCTTTCCTTTGGACTCTGGTGGAGAGTGGAGCTAGAAATGTGCTCTCCCTTTAATAGATAGGAATCTAGGCCTTCTCTCTCTTTACCAAATTCTTATTCTCCTTAATAAATGCTTAAAAATCTAACTCTTGCTAAAGCTTATAATTTATTGGCGACTACTCATTACATATTTTAGACAGACTAGCTAGAATTTTAGCCCTTAACACTACACTTATTTGACTTTTGAAATGACTTTTTAACTCTTCATGGAATTCTTTCAAGACTTCTGTCCAATTCACTTTTTCCCCCTTTGAAGCTTTTCTTGTAGCTATTCTGAGTTTGTGTCTTGATCTTTCCTGTCACTATAGCCACCTTTTATGGTCGGGTTATTTTTTTTTGGTTTGATAATTTTTCAGTCTATTAACTTTGAACCTTATGTTAAAGTTGCACTCTGTTCCTTAAGTGAAGGTAGGGGTGAAGGAAAACTGTCCCATGCTTCAGGTTGTTTTCTACTACTGTCTTCAGACCCAAATTGGGGGGTGGGGGTGTAATTTGGAAGTTTTCAGTGTTTTCAAGGTTTGTGTGATCCAGGGAGAGCTGTGGTCATTGTTATCCAGGTCTATGCTCTGGTGTTACCCAGGAAGGGCTCCTGCACCTTTAGGACTGGAAGTAATACTGCTTCTCAGGGCCCCTGTTTCTCTGTGACCTAAAATGCTCCTCTCCATATATCTTCATTTCACAACTGTGACCTGAAAGGGGATGTAGGCAATGAGGTTGCCAAACATACCCAGTCACGTACCCAGCACTAGTGTATGGGTTCCCTGTAATCTATTTTGGACAGCTACCTGATCCCCTTAACCATATTTGATTTGAGAGCTACTGAAGATGCTGCTGCTGTCACCACCCATCACGGGTGTTGCATCCATATGAACTCCAGGGCAGTTCTCACCCCAGGGTCACAGATCTTTTCTTCTGACCTCTTCAGTTAACTTGGGCTGGAAGAATGTATTTACCTTTTGTTGGCTCTGCCATTCCAGAATTTGATTTAAGCCATAATTTTAAAGTTGTTTGGAGAGGAACATGGGGAGAAATTGGATGAGTGCTTTTTCTATTTCACTATCTTGGCTCTACCCTGAGAAGTCACTAATGCTATTCTTAATGAAGTCACACTGGATGTTTGTGATTACACCTTCCTTTTCTAAATCCTCAAAACCCTCTCTGTTTTTAGGACAATGAGGGTTAAGTGACTTGCTCAGGGTCACCCAGCTAGTAAGTGTCAAGTGTCTGACGCCTGATTTGAACTCAGGTCCCCCTGACTCCAGGGCTGGTGCTTTATCCACTGTGCCACCTAGCTTCCCAAAGCCCACTCTTTTTAAGGACAGGTTCTAGAAGTAAACATTTATTAAGAGCTATGTTAATCATTGGGCAAACAAAGAAAAGGCAGAAATAATATCAGCCATCACGGACCTTACATTTCTAATCAAAGTCTAACTTAGGGACCTATAGTTTGTAGACTCTGCTCTTTTCTGATTATGCAAATCCAAGGGAGGTGTGATTTTGTCCAATCCTTGTGCACTTCTTTCCTTCTACAAATATTTCAAAGATCAGTGACATTGGTTCAGCAATTGTATCTGCCACTTTTTTAAGATCTTAGAATACAGTTTGTCTGAGGATGATGATTTGAACTCTGGTCCTGATGACAGAAAGCTAAGTGCTGATGCTTTTTTTTTTTTTTTTTTTTTTAGCGAGCAGCTGTTTCCTTTTTATTGCTTCAAGTTAGACAGAGGCTGTGGGGCTCAGGGAGGGTACAGAGGAGGAGAAACGGGAAGATACAAGTGGGCTGAACGACCCCTGGGTCTGCCAAAGACCCAGCAGCCTCCTGATGGTCAGGGAGGTGTTCTCTCCTCCAGAGAGTGTCCCTTCAGGGGATCTGAGAAGCGGCAGCCTTCAGAAGATGCTCTGTTTTGGTCAAACTGAGGCCTGAGAGGTTGTGGTGAAAAAGAAGACAGATAACAGGGCTATCCCTGACTGAAGAGAAGCCTATTTCTTCTGCCCTAATAAAGCTCTCACCACATATGTATCCACAAACATACCGGGGCATCAGATATTTCAGGGCCACAGGGCCAGGCAGTCAAGCAAGCTCTGGGACGAAGGGCCTCCCCTTTTAATTTTAATTCTTGCCACCAGATTCCTTTTTCTTGGCCCCCTTCTCTGGGGCCTTCAGCAGGGCCAGTTTCTTGGGCAAGCTGGTGCTGGCTTTCATCATAACCTCATGTTCAATCTTCTTTCGGATGCCAACCTCCAGGTCCTTCTTTAGTTTCCGCTGCTGGATCACCTGGGCCTTTTGGGGGGCTATTACTCGCCCGCCTTTCTTAGGGCCCGGGCAGGCCGAAGAAGCAGCCGCCACCAATGCCTTCTTGGCAGGCCTCCGGGCCTGAAACTTCTGCTTCCCTTGAGCCATGTCCATGCCGCCAGACCGCAGAAAAGTCGCTGATGCTTTCTTAACTTATTCTCTCTTTACTGTGAGTATCAACTCCTGATTAGCCATTTTTGTTGCGTTCTATCCAGTCTGAAGATCATTCAAGTTCAAAGAAATAAAATGAGTTGAATAATTAACTGTTCTGCTCTGTGTGTGCCTTTGTCTCCCTCTGCCTCTGTCTCTGTGTGTATGTCTCTGCTTCTCTGTGTCTGTCTGTTTCTTGTAGCCCTATGTCTTCTTTAAACTTCTACTTTCCCCGACTATGTATTCTTTTTTTCTTTCTTACTTTTTTTCTTTTTCTTTCTCTTTTTCTTTACTTTTTCTCATTTCAGCTCAGAATGAGTTTGAATGCACCCAACACTTTTCTTATAGAACCATGCCATGCTTGTGCCTTTGTCCTCCATTCTCTCACTTTGCTTCTATTTTCTCTAGTGCCTTTTAAAAATATATAGTTTGTGGGGAAGCTAGGTGGTGCAGTGGATAAAGCACCGACCCTGGATTCAGGAGTACCTGAGTTCAAATCCAACCTCAGACACTTAACACTTACTAGCTGTGTGACCCTGAGCAAGTCACTTAACCCCAATTGCCTTACCAAAAAAAAAAAAAAATATATATATATATATATAGTTTAGTCAACAAGTTCTCCCTGAAGAGAACATGATTCTTTTCAGACAACTCAAAGCAAAATTCAGCTTTAAAGGCTTTTTAAAAATTTTCAATATTTAAGAAAAATGCAAGGTCCCAGGGCAGATAGACTGGCAAATATGACTTTGTTCAACAACCTGAATTAACACTGAATGAAGCACAAAGTAGAAATTGTTCACTAGTTGCATGTATGATGTCTTTCTGCAGAATATAAACAGGAAATAGTTTCCTGTTTATGGCAAGGGCCTCCACATATTCCTGTTCTTAGCTGATATTAATTAATACTTTAAGGTCAGAATGCTATACTTCTGAAGTGCAGTATAATTATTCTTAAACAAAAAGTGAAAAAAATAATATTGGCATTATCGTGCAACTGGATGAATATATCCAACAAAATTTGCATCAGTCTGTCTGAATTTCTACTCAGTTCTCTGTTAGACATTGTAAGACAAAGCCTGGACCTAAGTATGAGTAGGAAAAGATCAGGCTGTAATATCATTTGGAAAAGGACTACACAGTGCTTTCTCAGATATGTTACCTGCTGCTAGAGAAACCCATCCCTTTAATACTAATACTCTATTCTACTATTAAGTTGAGAATAATAGAACTCCACTATCCCAAAAGGGAAAAAATGCAAATGACTTAAAAGTTAAAGGAAAAAACATGGTAGATTAAGAAGACTGCAATAAATTACCAAAAATTACTTGGACAAGAGGAATGGTATACAATACTTGGAAGTCTGCCTGCCAAGACAAACCCAGGAACTATATGACCAGAACTACAAAATACTTTTCACACAAATAAAGTCATATCTAAACAATTGGAAAAATATTAATTGCTCATGAGAAGTCTGAGGCAATATAATAAAAATTACAATCCTACCTAAGTTAATTTATTTATTTAGTGCTATAACAATAAAACTATCAAAAATATTTTATAGATCTAGAAAAAATAATAATAAAATTCATCTGGAAAAACAAAAGTTCAAGGATATCATGGGAACCAATGAAAAAATACAAAAGAAGGTGGTCCAACAGTATCAGATCTCAAACTGTATTAGAAAGCAGTAATTATCAAAACAATTTGGTACTGGCTAAGAAATAGAGAGGTAGATCAATGTAAAAGAATAGATAGAAATTACACTATAGTAAATGACTATAATAATCTAGTATATGATAAATCCAAAGATCAAAGCTTTTGGAATAAAAACTCATTATTTGACAAAAACTGCTGGGAAAACTGGAAAACAATATGACAAAACTAGGTATAGACCAACATCTCACACTGTATACTAAAATAAGGTCAAAATGGGTACAGGATTTATACATAAAGAGTTATACCAATAGCAAATTAAGAGAGCATGGAATCATTTATCTGTCAGATTTACGGGCAGAAGAAGAATTTAGGACCAAAGAAGATACAGAGAATAAAACAAAAAGTAAAATAGATCATTTTGATTATATAAAATTAAAAGGCTTTTGCAAAAATAAAACTAATATAACCAAGGTTTCAAGGAAGTAGAAAATTAGAAAGAATTTTTGAAACAAATATCTCTGATAAAAGCCTCATTTCTCAATTATATAGAGACTGAGTCAAATTTATAAAAATACAAGTAATTGCCCAATTGATAAATGGTTAAAAGATATGAACAGGGGCAGCTAGGTGGCACAGTGGATAGAGCACTGGCCCTGGAGTCAGGAGTACCTGAGTTCAAATCCGGCCTCAGACACTTAACACTTACTAGCTGTGTGACCCTGGGCAAGTCACTTAACCCCAATTGTCTCACTAAAAAAAAAAAAGAAAAAAGAAAAAAGAAAAAAGAAAAAAATATATATGAACAGGCAGTTCTCAGACAAAGAAATTAAAGCTATCTATAATCATGTGAAAAAATGCTCTAGATCACTATTGATCAGAGAAATGCAAATTAAAATAACTCTGAGGTATCACCTCATACCTATCAGAGTGGCAAATATAACAAAAATGGAAAATGTTGGATGTCGGAGGGGATGTGGGAAATCTGGGATGTTAATACACTGTTGGAGTTGTCAAAAGATCCAAACATTCTGGAGAGCAATTTGGAACTATGCACAAAGGGCCATAAAATTGTGAATACCCTTCGATCCATCAATAACACTACTAGATTTATATCCCAGAGGTATCCCCAAAAAGAGAAAAAGACCTATTTGTACACAAATATTTATAGGAGCTCTTTTTGTGGTGGCTACGAATTGGAAAACAAAGGAATGCCCATCAATTGAGGAATAGCTAAACAAATTGTGGTATATTGTGGGGACCAATTTTTAATTGGGGAGTGTTAGCTAAGTGGCTCGCCGCAATATTGGGGCAAGGAAGGAGACGGAAAGCCTCCCTCAAAACAGAGTAGGATTTATTTAACAAGAACGAACTTAAAAAAACACAAAGAGGATCAGTAGGATTAAGGGAAAGGAAATAAAATGGAGAAAGGGAAATTACACAACCTGAACAACACCACCGCCCAGGAATCAGCTGAGAACACATAGCAGTGTCCTGTCGCCTTCCAGTTTCAAGCTAGAATGGCAGAAATCCTCCCTTCTTCCCAGTAGACCCCAGGGTGACCACACACAGCCCCCAGCCAATTGGCTGGGCCGCTCTGATAGTCACATGACTGCCTTCACTAGGCTTCTAATCATTATAATTTTGCCAGGCCAGTGGTGATGATGTGAGGTGCTAGCACCATGGTGACAGCTACAACCAGTGGGTGGAGCACCATGCCACCCGTGGAGCCCCCAGGCCAGTGTGCGCACTGAGGTCTCCTCAAACTCCAGCCAAAAGATGGGACCATAAAAACCTCAAATAACAATTAATTCTTTACAATATGATGGTGATGGAATATTACTGTGCCATAAGAAATGACAAGCAGGATCATTTCAGAAAGGCCTGGAAAGATTTGTGTGAACTGATGTATAGTGAAGTGAACAGAACAAAGAGAACATTGTGCACAAAGACAGCAATATTGTTTGATGAAGAATTGTGAATGACAACTATTCTCAATAATACAATGATCCAAGACAATCCCAAAGGACTATTGATGAAACATACTATCCACCTCCAAAGAAAAAAAATTGATATTGATGGAACACAGACTGAAGCATGCTATTTTACACTTTCTTTCATTTTGATTTTTAAAATTTTTTCCTTTTATTCAAATTTTCTTGTACAAAGTGACTAATATGGTATTATTTTACATAATGGTATATGTATAACTCATATCTGATTGCTTACTGCTTTAGCTTATTATTTAAAAAAAAACAACAACAAAGGACAAACAACACCAACAACTCCCACATGAGTATGGTAAAGGAAGTCCATAGTGTAGCCTGGAGAAGTATAAAACATGACTGGCCTGGTAAATGTCTTTTAATGGAGGTTCTAGGAGTTACCAAATCAAAGGGAGAGGTCACAGGGGCATATAGTACCTCTGATGTGTGAATTTCAGGACTAGGGTGAGGCTTCAGAATAAAGAGTCAGGACATGGTGAAGGGCAGCCAGAGTGCAACCAGTGGAAGTCCTTTTGCCTGCTGAGTTTACCAGATTCCCTGCTCATTAATGTGCACTTTGATTTCTGCTTTTTGATGTTCTTCTAGGATGCATTTCTTCAGAAACTCAGTTCCAATAGGAATCTTTGCTCTGGTGAGAGCAAGTTGTTTGAGTTCTCCAGCAGAACATCCTTGTACAGCAAAGTGAATTCATAATCATTCAAATTTACCTCTGCAATATATTTGTTTTCTTTTGTGGGGCAATGAGGGTTAAGTGACTTGCCCAGGGTCACACAGATGGAAAGTATAAAGTGTCTGAGTCCAGATTTGAACTCCTGAATCCAGAGCTGGTGCTTTATCTACTGCTCCACTAAGCTGCCCCCTGCAATATTTTTCTAATATTTATTCTCATCACCCCTCATTTGCACCATTTTAATAGTTTCTTGCCTGGTCTCCTTGCTTTCAATCTCCCTTCTCAAATACATCTTTCTCACCCTGCCAGCAACACTTTACAAAAACACTTTAAACCTCTGATCACAAACCCTAAGTGGTTCTATATTGTCTGCCTAGTAAAGCATATAAGCTTTTTATCTGGGAACTCAAAGTCCTCTACCAACTGACTCAAATTTTCTTTTCAAGCTTCATTTCATACTATTCTTCATCATCTCTCATTATCTTCTTACATTTTTCTATTTGATACTTTTACTCTTGCCATCCTTCACATGCAGAATGAGTCTGCCCATTCCTGACTTCATGATCTAGCTCAGGTGTCATATCCCATAAAATCTTTATCGTTACCCTCAGTTTAAAGTATCTTTTTCCATACAATGCTTTATGACACATTTTTTTGTTCTTTGTACTTTTTAAATTTTTTCTTGTAATATCTATATCTGTATATAAACATACAGAGATATATTACAATATTATATATATATATATCAATAGATATAGATAATAGAATATAATATATATGTAATACATCTATATCTATACACCTTATTTCCCACCTCCATCACACTGAAAGTTTCTTAAGGGCAAAGATAATACTTTCTGTTATCTTTATACCTCTGGTGCTTACTAGGACCGTGACTTGAACATAATAAACACCTAATAAATATTTTCAGTACTGGCACAATTTTGGATTAGTTACTTCATGTCATCATCAACTTGTTCTTGGAATTGCAAAGAGATTTTAGATTCAAAGCAGTACATCAATAATTATATTCATTGAATAGTATAGATGATGGGGGGAAAAGACTTTTGAATTATATTAACTGAATGTACCATTGAATGATATTTGTAAGAATAGGTTGCAACTTATCAAAAATAAGGAGATATGGCAGCTAGGTGGCACAGTGGATAAAGCATTGGCCCTGGATTCAGGAGGACCTGAGTTCAAATCCAGCCCCAGACACTTTACACTTACTAGCTGTGTGACCTTGGGCAAGTCATTTAACCCTTATTGCCCTGCAAAAAAATAAGGAGATATGTAAGAAAATTGGTTTTAAAAAAATAATGTCTTCAAGGAAATTTATGAGTGAAAAAAATGGGCCACCCACATGGTAAGAATGAAGACACATGGGGGCAGCTAGGTGGCACAGTGGATAGAGCACTGGCCCTGGAGTCAGGAGTACCTGAGTTCAAATCTGGCCTCAGACACTTAACACTAGCTGTGTGACCCTGGGCAAGTCACTTGACCCCAACTGCCTCACTTTAAAAAAAAAAAGAATGAAGACACATGTAGATAGTCAGAGCTTATCAGATATGCTATTACTGAGGTGTGCTGGAGGCAGCTCAAACTAGCTCGTGAGAGCTGAGTGTAAAATTTTCAATGTGAGCATTTACACATAAGAAATCAATGAAAAATACAAATATGGACTTCATTTATTGTTTTGTTGATTACCTAAATTAAGTGACAAAGAAAATGTTAATAATGAAGATTAAATTTAAAAGTTATATATGTATGTATAACATTTTTTAACAGAAAGCTGGTTGTTAAACATTTACCAGAACACTACTGTCAATGGAGTATATGGGCACTCTATGACAGTGTGAGTAGAAAATCAGGGATAAACACAGATACCAACAATTAATTATATGTATATATATGCATGTGTATACTAAATATACCTAATATATACATATGAGAGAGAGAGAGAGAGAGAGAGAACTCTCTGGATTAAGAGAATAGGAAGTAGAAGTTTTCTAACTATAGGACAGGGAGGTATAACTTAATTGGCTACTTAGTTGATCAGATCAATAGTAATGGCTGTCCTGAAGATCATATAAAAAACAGCCACTAATTCCAGTCAGTATTATGGCTAGAGTGACTACTTCATTAATTCTTGTATAATTAGACCCCTGGGACCCCTTAATGCTATCAATCTCCTTAAACATTCATCTGCCTGCTCTCTATCACAGTCCCCACCTTACTTGTCTGAATTGAAACCATTATGCTCTTTTTTCTTTATTTTTATTGGATCTTCTTTTGCCCAGACTAGATATGAAAAATGTTCATGGGATTCTCTATTCTACCTAATCTTCTTTTATATGGATGAATAATTTTCATTATTCATGATTTTTACTCAGTTAAAAGAAATAGTAAGTTTCTTTCTCCTGCTCCCCTCTGCCCTTCCATAGGGTACTTTTCCTTTTTTTTTACTTTCCTTTATTTTTATTTTTGAACACCTAATCCCAAATTTTTTTCTCTGTACTAACACAATGACCCTTTGGGTGATAGAACTCCAAAGTGAAAGTATTCTCTTATTACTTCATTTATTCTTTCTAGGAAATTTTCCTATTCAAGTTTTTTATTTGTTTTATCATATTTCTCTGGGACCCTTATGATTCTTAAATTATCTCTTCTTCTCCTGCCCTACTTTGTCTTTTAATAGGTAATAGCTCATATGTTCTTCCAATTGGAGTTCCATTTCCTCAATTATTTTTTTCAGGGTACCCTTCAGCTTACTAAAGTTTCTCGTTTTCTTTTCTAAATTGTTGGTTTCAGTCCTTATATCTTTCTCCAAACCTTTTATAAGAGCCTCAACCATTCTTGATGAATTGGTGGAATTCCATTCTCTTTCATGTGTTCCAAATTGTAGGAATTCCATAATTAATCTCTTCTGGACTCTTACCCAGTTATATTTCTTCAATTTGTTAGGAGTTTCTCTTTTTTGTTGTTCATTTCCTCAGTCTCTTTGATGTTTTTTCCTCCTGTCCCTTCTCTACTATAATCACAAATAGAAAGTTAGTTCCTGAACTTTCCTCTATTAGGGATGGGGGTGGTAGAAGACACTGTTTTATTGGTTCCAAAAGGCTAGGCCATGGCACCCTAATGTTTCAGAATTGAAAGGTGGATGAGAGGTTGTTGCAAATAAAATAAAGTTAACTAATAATTTTAATACAAATTTTACTTGCTAAGCATATTTTGTATAGTAAATACACTTTATAAAATAAGCACACATATATATTAACCTCAAATGCAATACACCTTGAACATGAAAAGATTTCAACAAATCCTAATCTTCTTATTGAAAGAAAATTGCTCATATATGAATCTCCTGACTCTACCTAAATGTTGTCAACTTAAATCAGTCAGTTACCTAACATTTAAGTGGTTATTATGGGACAAGAGCTATACTAAGTGCTGAGGATGTTAAAAAATCCAAAAAGGGGCAGCTAGGTGGTGCAGTGGATAGAGCACTGGCCCTGGAGTCAGGAAGACCTGAGTTCAAATCCGGCCTCAGACACTTGACATTTACTAGCTATGTGACCCTGGGCAAGTCAGTTAACCCCAATTGCCTCACCAAAAAAAAAAGCCAAAAAATTATTCCTGGCCTCAAGGAGCTCACAGTCTAATGGGGGAGAAGGCACACAAAAAATATGTACAAACAAAATATATCAGAATAAATTAGAGGAATAATCTGAGAGAGAAGGCACCAAGATTAAGGAGGACTGGAGAAGGCTTTTTGCAGGAAGAGAGAATTTAAGTAGGCCTTGAAGGAATTCAGAGAAGGAGGCAGAGATAAAGAGAGAGAGAATTTGGAGGCAACGAGGTGGTGCAGTGGATAAAGCACCAGCCCTGGAGTCAGGAGGATCTGAGCACTTGACATTTACTACCTGTGTGACCCTGGGCAAGTCACTTAACCCTTATTGCTCTGCCCACCCCCCCCCAAAAAAAAGAGGGAGAGAATTCTAGGCATGAAACATAGCCAGTGAAAATACATGGAACTGGAAGATGTAATTTTTTGTGTGACAAACAGAAAGGAGGCCACAATCAGTATTACAGGATTGTATGGGGAAACTTTCTCCCATAAAAGAGGTATACAAATAAGTTTTTACAATAAATGTAAGCATGAATGTGAATGGGATAAGCTCACCCATAAAATGGAAGTGGATAGCAGAATGGATTAGAAACTAGAATCCAACAATATATTGTTATAAAAGACATACTTGAAACAGAAACACAGAGAGGTAAAATAAAGGGCTCAAGTGAATCTAGTATGCTCCAGGTGAAGTAAAAAAGGCAGGAGTAACAATCATGATCTCAGACAAAACAAAAGCAAAAATAGATGTAATTAAGAAATAATCAGGGAAATTACATTTTGCAAAAGGTACTATAGACAATGAAGCAACATCCAAAAATTTACAGCTAGTTTCTCTGATAACTCATTCCTCAAATATATAGGGAACTGAGTCAAATTTATAAAAATAAAAACCATTCCCCAATTGATAAAGAGGTCAAAGAATATGAACAGGCCATTTTCAGAAGAAGAAATCATAGCTATCTATACTCATTTGAAAAAATCAAAAAGGATCTATATGTAAAGAAATATTTATAGCAGCTCTTTTTGTGGTGGGAAGGAATTAGAAATTATGGGGATGCTCATAACTTGGGTAATGGCTAAAAAAAGTTGTGTTATATGAATAGGATGGAGCACTATTGTGTTATAAGAAATTCTATGGGGAGTTTCAGAAAAAAGTATGGCAAGACCTATATGAATTAAGTGAAGTGAAAAGAACTAGAAGATCACTGTGCACAGTAAGAGCAATGTTGTAATTAAGATCCCAACCATGAAGGAATTGGCTACTCTTAACAATAAAATGAACCAAGATAATTCCAAATAACCTCTGATGAAAAAAAAGGGCTATCCAATTCCAGAGAGAGAACTGATGAATTCTGAGTGCAAATTGAAGTATAATTTTTTAAACTGTTTTGAAATTAAAATAAATTTATTTTTTCTTTTTACCTTGTAAGTTCAGAATTGATCCCCTTCCCCCCTCCACCATGCACTAAAGAAGGCCATCATTTGATGCAGATTTATAAATATATTAAAAACATACTATGCATACTTCTATTTATCATATCTTTCTCTTGTGATGGATAGCATCTTCCTTCATAGGTCCTTTATAGTTGACTTTAGTATCTATAGTACACAGAATAGGTTGGTTATTCACTATTATTCTTCAAACAATCTTGCTATTACTGTATACAATGTTGTCTTGGTCCTGATCAATTACTTTTCATTATTTCATGAATCCTTCCATATTTTTTCTAAAATCAACCAGCTTATCATTTCTTACAGCACAGTATTACTCCATCACAATCATATATCACAACTTGCTTAACCAAGATAGATAAGGTTATTTAGTCTCCAATTCTTTTTGAATCTATGTTCCCATTGTCCCTAACAAATACAATTTTTATTGCATTATGATCTGAAAAGCATGTACTTAACATTTCTGCTTTTTCGAATTTAACTTTACATTTTTTATATCTAACTATATGGTCAGTTTTTGTAAAGGCACCATGTATCACTGATAAAAAAGTGTATTCCTTTCTATTCCTATTGAATTCTTTCAAGGTATCTATCATTTCTAGCCTATCTAAGATTCTATTTCATCTTCTTGACTTCTTATTTATTTTTGTTAGATTTATCTAGTTCTTAGAGGGGAGGATTTAAGTACCCCACTATTATAGTTTTGCTATATGAGAGGTGAGAATGGGTAATAAGTGAAGGCTGATGCAATTTATAAGACTGAATGACGAGGGTGGTAGTGGTACCTTTGACAGTGATAAGGAATTTGGGAAGGGAAGAGTTGGAGTACAGATCGTAAGTTCAGTCTTGGAATGATAGGTTTAAGATGTCTATGAGAATCTAGTTTGAGATGTTTAAAAAGTAGTTGGGAAATGTGAGACTGGAGGTTAGAAGCTATTGGCAGAGAGGTTAAGAGTAGAATTGAGAGTGATTAGCAAAGAGATGACAATTGAAAACATAGAAGGTGATGAGATCACAAAGTGAAATAATATAGAGGAAGAAAAGAAGAGAACCCAGGATAAAGTCTAAGGGGAATCCCACTGTTATTTGATGAAGATCCAAAAATGGAAGTAGAGAGGGGGTAGTCAAACAGATAGGAGAAGAACCAGGAGAGGGCTGTATCATGAAAACCTACAGAGAAGAAAGTAACAAAAAAAGTGGAAGATTCTATCAAAAGCTACAGAAAGTTTAAGAAGGATGAGGATTGAGAAAAGGACATTAGTTTTGGCAATTGAGATCAATGGACTGATGAACTCTGAATGAAGACTGAAAACATATTTTATTTTGACTGTTTTATTTTGTTTGTTTCCTCTAGCAACATGGCTAACATGGATGGTCAATGTGCTACAATTACTAAAAGCAAAAAAAGAGCTATCATCAAAAAAGTTTGAGACTGACTGATCTAGTTGAATAACTATGGAGGAGAGATTTCCTCTTGAGTTAGTCCTAAGCTTCTTTGAACCTAGTAGAATAAGGAGATGCTGTCACAAGGAGTCAAAAGCACAGGGCCATAAGCTGAAAGTGTAACTATCCCAGACAAATGAGCAAGTAGAGCTAGAAGCTGATCATGCAGACCTTTGCTGCTTTTATTTTTCCTTTTGAGCTGTGCCTGTGGCAGCAGTGTTGGTAGTAGAGGTACATTTACCCTTTCCTTAAAAGTATGGCCACCTCCATATAGTAGACCCTTGGTGGTGATAAAGGGGTCAAGTTTCTGTTTTCTTAGGTGATAGTCACTGGCAGCAGGCAGTGACAAAAAGCAGAGTTCCGCTTATGCAAATGGTAGGTGGGAGGGCTCTGTGTTATGCAGAACTCTAACCCCAAGTCCTGAGGGGTGCTGGAGTAAGGTCTAGAGCCCAGCATCTATTCTCCTGGGACCACTGATAACGGAGGAGAAAATGATACTCCAGTAAGATTGATTCAGTTATTTAATGTGTCAGCAGGAACTCCTCTCAAAAGTGGGAATCCCCATCTATCTGGCGTTTGGAAGCAATAAAGAGTTGAAGAGCACTTTTCTCTCTCTTTACTGTTAAGTGTTTTTCCTATCTGAGTAAGATATTGCCTGGAACTAATTGACAGATGTGGCAAATCCCATCAGAGAAACACTGTAAAAATATGGCTTAAATATAAGAAACTTGAAACATGTAGATACTAACTTTAAAGCATTCTAGGCTAGTTCCCTAAATAATTTATCAGATTATTAAGAGTCCGTGTAGGGGAAGCTAGATGGTGCAGTAGATAAAGCACCGGCCCTGGATTCAGGAGGACCTGAGTTCAAATCTGGCCTCAGACACTTAACACTTACTAGCTGTGTGACCCTGGGCAAGTCACTTAACCCCCATTGCCCTGCAAAAAAAAAAAAAAAAGAGTCCATGTAGATGGGGATAGGAAACTAGGTAGTGCAGTGGATAGAGCACTGGCCCTGAAGTTGGGAGGATCTGAATTCAAATATGATCTCAGACACATACTAGCTATGTGACCTTGGGCAAGTCACTTAACCCTGATTGCCTTGATAAATAAATAAATGAATAAAAACAAATAAAGTGAATGTTGCAAAATTATAAAGAACAAATGATAGCTATCAAATAGATATGAGCTGACACATATATTCCAACTTTTTGTAGCAATAGGAAGTCCACAAGTATTAGATACTGCACATATTTTCAGACTTTTCTGATGTATTGGTCAATTATGCTACCCACTCTTTATCTTTTTATTTTTGTCTTTTAAAACACTATTTGTTATATGATATGGCTCTGGGAGGGGAAGGAAGAAAGAAACTAGGGAAAACTGTGGTGATGTAAGAAACAAAAGACATTAAAAACTTATTTTAAAAAGTATAATATAAATGCTAGCTCTTAATATCTATCACATATTTCATATGACTTACTTATACTATTTATGTGACCTTGGGCAAGTCACTAAATGTCTCTGGACTTCAGTTTCCTCATCTGTTTGAAAGGAAGGGATTGGACTATAAATCTCTAAATTCCCTTGAGGCTTTAAATCCTATGATTCTATTATCATAATAAAACAATCATTATTATTATACTATTTCATACTCTATAATAATGTAAGCTTCTATCTCTGTAAGAGATAGAATTGTTCATCTGAAATATGTGTGTCATAAAATCTGAAATATATGTATATGTGTATATATATGTATATATATGTAGCTATATAGCTATACATATATACTATATATACAGCATGATAGATAGATGATAGACAGACAGGCTGATGTATAGACAGACATATAGTCTTTTAGGGTTTGACCACCAATAGTCAAAGCCACACTAAATTAAACAGTGTTAGTAAATTCATGCTCCATAGATTGTATATGTAAAGAATTATAAAAAAAATAAGTATGGGGGAAATAATAGCATGACTTTCCTTTGAACACAGAAAGGAATATTCTGTCACATTATTTTTGCAACCTATTTTTCATCATCTTTAAAATGATCAGATGCTACTCTCCATTCAAAGGATACTCAAGAAAATCAATTTTCTTTCTTCTAGATCTAATCAAATGGCTTATATAAAAACATTTATAAGATTTTCCATTTAAGATAAACACATTTCTTTGCAAAATGACTTAAATTTTTTAGTATTTTGGACTATTCTTTAACAAGAAAGAATAATTATATGTAATATGAAATAAGGAACAATTAAAAGAAACACCAAGTTAAGTACAAAAAGAGGAATAATAATATCTTGTATTTACATAGTACATTCCTTCTAAGGGGCTCAAAGTGCTTCACAGACATTAATTCATCCTCACAACATCCTAGTGAGGTTGGTAAGGGGCAGGTATTATTAACAAGGTCCCTGTTCTTCTTTGTGAAATGAAATGACTTTACAGATGGTGACTTTGAGACACAGCATGTGGGCTGTCCTGCTTGAAGGTAGATCAAGACACAGTGTTTTCCATTTCATTTGCATACTTTTGCAGTGATTCAGCTGTCCTCTACATTACTGTACTTGTGTTTTTGGTTACATTCACAGTTGGCTAAGATTAAGCCAAAATTCATGTTTTTGCAATGCAAAATTGCTATAAATTTCTTTGCAATTGCTCAAAAATCACAAAATATACCATATAAATGTTTTACTCTTATTTTCAAGTTATATAAACTCTACTTTTCCTTGAAATCTATTCCATATGGTCCAGTGACACTCTTCAACTGAACTTGATGTTAGTGTAAGAACATGCCAAAAGTATTTGAAATCTAAAGCATGATGTCAGTTCATTTTATAGATTGTGCTATATACAACCTTTGAAAGAATCCACAGTAGCTCTGGAAACCAAAGAATGAACAACTGTTTTATAAACAAGTCTAAAAATCATTACCACATAAATGTCAACTAGGGACCCAACCCTATTTCTTAGATAGGCTAACCAGCTGAACAATGAAATGGTGCTACCAGGAGTTTGAGATGAAAGAGGAAAAAGGAGTTAGTTTCCTTTTCTGTTCATGTCAATGTCATATCCTAGGAAAGGAAGAAAAGAACACAGAAGGAAGCAAGATAGGAAGGGAAACAGAAAAAAAAATGTTGTGTATTGCATAAGATTTTTTAATTTACTCAGAAAAGTAAGAAAATTAATTTCTTTCATAAGACTAACTAGAATTAATGCATTTTATAGCACATTGTTATTATAAAAGTTTCAACTTCATCAATTTCCCAAGCAATAAAGACAATAAGAAGGTTAGTTTTTGCCTAAGAAATAGAATGTGAATGGAATTTGTATTCTTTTGCTAATTTTATAACTGAAATTGGTTCCAATGGTGTGTTTCTCAGTGACAGCATTTTTTATGGATTAACATGATTTTGAAATATAAATCAAGATAGTTTGATCCTTTGACATCTTATACCCTTCCATTACGATATATCTGAAAGGTTGATCTTGTTCTTTGATCAATAATTTTATAACTTTTCTATAGTAGTAACAACCTGGATTTGGAATTACGAACTAGGAATTCACCACAAATAAAAGATGCTACAATGAGAAATAGTGAAAATAAAAAGAAATTAATATAATGAAAGAAAACAAATGGTAGTACAGTATGTTAACTTGTTACTTCTTTTTTTTGAATGATTGTCAAATTCATTAAATAAAACTTCACATTTTGCATTTCTTCAATGAATTAATTATATTACAGAATTTTCCTTTATTAGTTTCTTTTTGAGAAGTCTTTTTGTACTTTTACTTTACTTTTAGTTTTTACTCTATTTTTAATGTTATGATAGATGACTAATTCTTTAAAATAATAAAATCCTACATACATATACAAGTTTTTGTGAGAGTTAACAGTTATTGTTAATAAATTTGCTATGATTGAACATTATATACATAGGTATACTTATGCCTATATTTCTTATCAGACAGTATTTGAGCAGGAATATACAACCTATAAAATTATGACTTACAAATTACAATCAGCATCTTTTAAAAGTGAAGAAAACATGTTCAGTTTTAAAATAAGATAGCTAGCCAAGTAGGTATCTTACAGAAATGTTACAAGTATAATCTGCAAAAATTACTTCAGCTTCATAAGCAAAATCATGCTTATGGAAAAATGTTTGAATATATGTTGAAATTTTGGGCCTTGCAAACTAAAGTTTAGTATAGGGCTTTAAAAAAAATCTTGGAATAGTATTTAATATTCATAATCTGTCAGGTAGGCAGAATTAGAGAAAACCAAATTGTGATGACTAAATTGGTGGCAATCAGAAACTTATATTTTGAAAATTAAGTTTATTAATCTGTAATCTTTAGGTAATCATATTTATTCTCCTAATTTACACAATATTTATGATGCTCCACATGTCCTTGAAATAGGGAACAGGGACACTATAGTATGAAAAAGTGGCCTAGCTGCTGGAGTTCATAAATTTTGTTCAGCTTTGGATGAGTTCAAAGAATTGCCATGTAAGAAAAGCCTTACAGAGGGAATTTATCTGATTATGGCAGTAATAATTACCCAGCTGTTTATTGCAGATAGAGAAATAATTCATGTAGGCAATAGGCCGTGGTGGCAATGACACTCTGCATTTAGTAAATATGCAAACTGTTCACTTCTAATTAACCAAGCTAGAGGATGCCCTTATTAAATGTATAAACTAAAAGTGCCTTCCTGACAAGTGATGAATTGTTACATTGCACAAACTCTTGCCACAGAATTATTGGAGTGAACTTGGGGCTTAACTTCATTAAGAGATCTTGTGGGATAGTTAAATGAGGATGGACAGCATAACAAGGCCTACCTGACAGCCAATGATATGTGAGACCTGAAGGAAACTGCACCTTTTATTTTCTTCCTACTTTACTGTTAAGATGAACTACAGATAAATTGTGAACCTGCAAAGTTAATTTGATCAAAGGAAATAAACGAAATACCATATAAATTAATTTATTAAGAAGGTATGTTGAAAATATAAAGTTGAGGGGCAGCTAGTTGGCACAGTTGATAGAGCACCAGCCCTGGAGTCAGGAGAACCTGAGTTCAAATCTGGCTTCAGACACTTACTAGCTGTGTGACCCTAGGCAAGTCACTTAACCCCAATTGCCTCACTAAATATATATATATATATATATATATATATATATATATATATATATATATATATATATATATATATATAGTTGAAAATTTACCTTCCAAATTAATCTCAATGACCACCATATTATGATCATAGATATGTAACTTTATTTTGACATTTATTTTTCTTTATTTAATATTTCCCATTTAGATATACAAAAATAATGCTCATTTCTAAAAATTTTACGTTCCAAATTATTTCCCTCCATCCTGCTCCTCCCCTAACGTTGAGGAGGCAAACAACTTGATGAATATACACATGAAGTCATGTAAAATGTTTCCATAATAGCCATGTTGTGAAAGAAACCACAAACAAAATAAAACAATAAAGTGAAAAAGTATGCTTCACAATGCAGCCAAAATTAGAAGGGAAGCAGAAAGCTGGGAAACAATTTTTACAGCAAGTGTTTCTGATAAAGGCCTTATTTCTAAAATATATAGGGAACTAAATTAAATTTATAAGAATGCAAGTCATTCCCCAATTGAGAAATGGTCAAAGGATATGAACAGGCAGTTTTCTGATGAAGAAATCAAAGCTATCTATTGCCATATGAAAAAATGCTCTAAATCGCTATTGATTAGAGAAATGCAAATTAAAATAACTCTGAGGTACCACCTTGTACCTATGAGATTGGCTAATATGACAAAAAAGGAAAATAGTAAATGCTAGAGAAGCTGTGGAAAAATTGAAACACTAATGCATTGTTGGTAAAGCTATGAACTGTTCCAACCATTCTGGAGAACAATTTGGAACTATGCCCAAAAGGCTATAAAATTGCAAACCAGTTGACTCAGCAATACCACTATTAGGCCTATATCCCAAGAAGATCATAAAAATGGAAAAGGACCCACATGTACAAAAATATTTATAGCTCTTCTTTTTGTGGTGGCAAAGAATTAGAAATTGAGGGGATGCCCATCAGCTGGGGTACAATGAACCCAGATAATTCTGAAGGACTCATGATGGAAAATGTTCTCCACATCCAGAAAACAGAACGGTTGAGTCAGGAGGTAGATTGAACCATACTATTTCTACTTTTTTTGTTTTTTCCCCTTTTTTGAGGTTTTTCTCTTTTGTTCTGATTCCTCTTTAACATGATTAATGCAGAATTATGATTAATGTGATTGTACATACACAACTTATATCAAATTGCTGTATGTCTTGGGGAAGGGATGGGAGGAAGGGAGAAAAATTTGGAACTAGAAATCTTATAAAAACAAAAGTTGAAAACTATCTTTACATGTAACTGAAAAATAATAAAATAGTTTTATGATTAAAATTTTTTTGAAAAATTAAAAAGTATGCTTCACACTATTTTAGAGTTTACCAGTTCATTTTCTGGAGGTGGATTTCATCTTTCATCATGGGTCCTTTGGAATTGTCTTAGATCATTGTCTTGATCAGAGTAGCTAACTATTTCACAGTTGATCATCTTTACAATATTGCTGTTACTACATATAATGTTCTATTTATTCTGCTCACTTCATTTTATATAAATTCATATACATCTTCCAAGATTTTTCTGCAACCTTCCTGCTCATCATTTCTTATAGCATAGTAGTATTCTATTACAATCATATACCACAACTTGTTTAGCCATTCTCCAATTGATGGGCATCTGCTTGATTTCCAATTCTTCATTGCCACAAGAAGAATTGCTATAAATATTTTTGTACAAATAGGTCCTTTTCCCTTTTCTTTGATCTCTTTGGGATAGAGATGTAGTAGGGGTATTGCTAGGTCAAAGGGTATGGGAAGTTTTATAGGCCTTTGGGCTTAGTTCCATATTGTTCTCCACAGTGGGTGGTCTAATTCAGAACTCTACCAGCAGTGGAGTTTTACACAGCTCCTCCAGTATTTATCATTTTCCTTTTATGTCATATTATCCAATCTGACAGGTATGAGGTGATAACTGATTTATTTTAATTTGCAATTCTCTAAGAAGTAGTGATCAAAAGCATTTTTTCATAACTACTGATAGCTTTGATTTCTTCTTCTGAAAACAGTATATTAATAACCTTTCACCATTTATCAACTGAGGAATGGCTACTATTTTAATAAGTTTTACTCAGTTCCTAAATATTTGAGAAATGAGAACTTTATCAGGGAAAATTCTGATTAAAAAACCTCCCTATTTCCTACTTTCCTTCTAATTTTGGATGCATTATTTTTGTTTGTGCCAAAGATGTTTCACTTCATGTAATGAAAATTATCTATTTTACTTTCCATAATCCTATTCTTGTTTGGTCACAAACTTTCCCCTTATACATAGAGCTTAGAGGTACATTTTTTCCACACCACCCTAATTTTCTTATAATATCACCCTTTGTATCTATATCATTTATCCATTTTAAACTTATCTAGTTATAGAATGTGAGATGTTGATCTAAATATCATTTCTTCCAAACTGCTTTCCAGTTTTCCCAGCAATTTTTGTCAAATTCTGAGTTCTTATCCCCAAATCTTGGATCTTTCAGTTTATCAAACACTGACTTACTATAGTCATTTGCTACTGCATATTGTGTACCTAATCTATTACACTGATCCACCACTTGATTTCTTAGCCAGTCAGTACCAGATTGTTTTGATGATTACCACTTTGTAATATAATTTGAAATTTGGAACTGCTAGGCTACCTTTCTTAAGCTTTCTTTCATTGATATTCTTGACCTTTTCTTTTTCCAAATGAATTTTGTTATTTTTCTAATTCTCTAAAATAGTCCTTTGGTAGTTTGCTTTAAATAAGTAAATTACTTTAGGTAGAATTGACATTTTTATTCTATTGGATCAGCCTACCCATTAGGAATCAATATTTCTCCAGTTGTTTAGATATGCCTTTATGCGGGTAGATAGGGTATTATAATCAAGTTAACATAGTTCCTTCACTTGTCTTGGCAGATAAAGTCCCAAGTATTTTATATTGTCTGTAGTTATTTTAAATGTAATTTCTCTTTTATCTCTTGCTGCTGGGTTTTGTTGGTGGTATATAGAAATGTTGATAGTTTATGTGGTTCATTTTATATCCTGCAACTTTGCTGAAGCTGTTAATTATTTCAATTAGATTTTTAAATTGATTCTCTAGGGTCTCCTAAATATACAACCATATCATTTGCAGGGTGATAGTTTTGTTTCTTCATTGACTAATTGTATTCCTTCAATTTTTTTCTTCTCTTATTCCTATAGCTTGCAATTCTTATACAATATAGAATAATAGTAGTGATAATGGCCATCCTGGTTTCATTCCTGATCTTATCGGGAAGGCTTCTATCCCCATTGCCAATAATGCTTTCTCTTGGTTTTAGATAGCTACTACTTATAAGTGTAAGAAAGGCTTTATTGATTCCTATGCTTTCTCATCTTTTTAATAGTTGTTATTACATTATTATATTATAGGGCATTATGTTTTATCAAAGGCTTTTTCTGCATCTATTGATAGAATTATGTAATTTTTATTGTTTTTGTTATTGATAGTGTCAATTATACTGATGGTTTTTCTAATATTGAACCAGCCCTGCATTCCTGGTATAATTCCCACCTGGTCATAGTGTATTATCTTGGGGAATATATTGTTGTAATCTCCTTTCTAGTGCTTTATTTAAAACGTTAGCATTGATATTCATTCATTAAGGAAATTGGTCTGTTTTCTTTCTCTGTTTTTGCTCTCCCTTTTTTAGGTACCAAAATCATATTTGTGTTATACAAGGAATATGATAGGACTCTTTTACCTATTTTTTTTTTCAAATTGTTCATATACTATTAGAAGTAAGTGTTCCTTAAATTCTTGATAAAATCCCCTTATAAATCCACCTGGTCCTGGGGACTTTTTCTTAGGGAGTTCATTGAAGGCTTGTTACTTTTTCTAAGTTAGGGTTATTTAAGTACTCTATTTTTTCTTCTTTAAGCTCAGCAATTTACATGGTAAAGACTCATCCATTTCATTTAGATTTCAGTTTTATCGGCACATAATTGGGAAAAATAACTCTTCATAATTGCTTTAATTTCACCTTCATTGGTGGTGCAGTAACCCTTTTCACTTCTGAAATTAGTAATTTGGTTTTCTTCTCTTTTTAAAAAAAAATCAAATTAATGTTTTTTCCCCATAAAACCAGCTCCTAGTTTTATTTATGTACCACCTAGCTCCCCTTTCAAATGAATAGTTTCTTTCAAAATTTTCCTCCTCATAGTTCATGACCAAGTAAATAGTGGCTAGAAAAAGGTCACAGAAAATTAAATGGATGGTTTTAATTATATAAAATGTGAAAATTTGTGTGCAAATAAAACTAATGCAGATAAAATTAAAGGAGAAATAGTTACTAGGGGGAATAATTGCAGAATGTTTTTTGACAAAGGTCTTATATTTAAGATAGAGAAAGAACCAATTCAAATGTATAGAAATTGGCCATTCTTCAATGAATGGTCAAAGAAAATTTGTAAAGGAAGAAGCTATCAACAAGGATATGAAAAATGCTCCTTGAGGACCAGGGCTTGCTTTTATTTTACTAATAGAAAAATACAAAGTAAAACAATTATGAGTACTTCATACCCATAAGATAAATTTCTATTATAGTATATTTACTAAGAACCTGCTATATGCTAGTCACTGT
The DNA here is from genome assembly GCF_019393635.1 of Dromiciops gliroides. Lineage (NCBI taxonomy): Eukaryota > Metazoa > Chordata > Mammalia > Microbiotheria > Microbiotheriidae > Dromiciops > Dromiciops gliroides. The sequence goes on along the minus strand of NC_057864.1, from coordinate 119,308,472 downwards.
GCTAAGCACTGGGAATAGAAATAAAATCAAGTCCTAACCCTCAAAGAGCTTATATCCTAATTGGAAAAGACAACAAATAAAAAGGAACTAGAAAGCATGGATGGGAAAAGAATGGAAGTCCACAAACAGTGGCATGGCTGGACATGTCTGGAAATTGTGATGGAGGTCTAGATCCTAGTAAGACGAGGCCAATGTTAGGCCATTAAATACCAATATGGTTCCAGGGTGGTCCCATTCTTGGGTGAGGAGAGAATAGAGCTAGTAGCCTATGTGCAATGCAACAAGTATATGGAATTTTTTTCTGTTTGACTATATAGATTTGTTACAATAATTTTTCTTCTTTCTCAATGAAGGGAGGAGTCAGGAGAGGAAGGGTAGTTACGAATAGGGTTGCTAAAGAAAAGAAAGAGAAAAGAAAGGAAGAGGAAAAGGGAGGAAGGAAGGAAGGAAGGAAGGAAGGAAGGAAGGAAGGAAGGAAGGAAGGAAGGAAGGAAGGAAGGAAGGAAGGAAGGAAGGAAGGAAGGGAGGGAGGGAGGGAGGGAGGGAGGGAGGGAGGGAAGGGAGGGAGGGAGGGAGGGAGGGAGGGAGGGAGGAAGGAAGGAAGGAAGGAAGGAAGGAAGGAAGGAAGGAAGGAAGGAAGGAAGGAAGGAAGGAAGGAAGGAAGGAAGGAAGGAAGGAAGGAAGGAAGGAAGGAAGGATCATTGAAATGTTTTTGAATGGCACATAAATCCTTCCAAACAAAATCTTCCCCATTGCTTCCCAGGGCTTCCATTTAATTTTCTAAATGAATGGTTCAATTTTACACAATAAACTCTTAGAGACTGAAGGGATCTCGAGATATGCAAAGTATAACTAAATGGGAAGTTCCTTTATATCACAACATAGTCTTCTGCTGGAAGACCTCCAGTGAGAAGGAATCTAATACCTCCCAAAGAAAGGCATTTCATTTTTGAATAGATTAAACTGTTAGGAAGTCTTCTGTTACAAAATGGCTAAATCAGCAATTGACTCTAGTTTTATAGTCTAGAGCAGAGGTGCTTTCTCCCCAGCTGTCCCAAATACTGAAATGCTCTTCCTCCTTAGCTCTGCCTCCTGGCTTCCCAGGTTTCCTTCAAGTACCAGGTAAAATTTCACCTTCTATAGAAGCTTTTTCCCTTTGATTACTTCTTTTAATCCTGTCTATAGCTTGTCTATACATAGTTGTTTGCATGTTGTCTCCCATTAGACTGTGAACTCCTAGAGGCCAGGAACTGTCTTTTGCCTTTGTTTTTATCCTCAGTGTTTAGCACAGTGCCTGGTACATAGTAGGTTCTTAAATGCTTATTGATTTGCCAACTGATTAAAATATGTTCAGTCTTGAACATACAACTTAAGAGTTCCAGTGCATCTGAATTTTCCTCCCACGTCTTCTGCAGGCATCACCTGGTTGGCTTTAATTATAAAATGAAGAGACTAGATTAGATGACCCTGAGATCTCTTCCAGCCCTCATTGTACAATCCAGACATGGTCCAGATATGACTGACCTAGTGCTGGATGTTATGTGTCTGTGAAAGCAGCCTAAGATGATATTAACTTTTTTTTTTGGAGGAAGTGTCACAATGCTGACTAGTACTGAATTTATAGTTCACTAAAGTTCTCAGAATTTTTTTTTTCCAAACAACCTTGTCTCCTACATCTTGTACTCCTGAGGTTGAGTTTTATACCCTAGTGTAGGACTTTAGGTGCAACTACATTACAGCTCATTCAGATTTGTCTCATCTAGCCTATGAATCGACCAATAAGCATGTGTCAGGAAGTATTTGGGGCTGGGAATAAAAAGGGAAAAAAATGATCTCTGCTTTCAAAGAACTTATATTCTATCAAAAGAGAAAATGTGTAAGTATACAAGTATATACAAAATAAATACAAGGGAAGGAGTGAATGCTAGCAGCTGGAGGGTTCACAAAAGGCTGCATATAGATAGTCATACCTGAACTGAGCTTAGAAGGGAACTACATATTCTAAGCCATAGAAGTAATGTGGGGAGTTCTATCCTGGACATGGGGAACAGTCAAAAGGCACAGAGATGAGAGATAAAGTGTCACGTGTAAGGAGCAATTAAGAAGGCTAGTTGGACTGGACCACAGAGTATGAAAAAGGCAGTAATCTGTAATAAAGCTGGAAAGTTAAGTTGGAACAGAGTTGTACAGGGATTTATTTAAAAATTAAACAAAGGAATTAGAATTTGATCCTAGGGGAGATTGGGAGCCACTATCAGGGAAGTGACATAGTCAGACCTTAGTTTTAGGAATAGTTCCTTGAAATGGATATTGTAAATTTTGTCAGTAATTGTCAATAATTGACTCATGGGCCAATGTAGAGTTTGCAGATTCCATATGCAGAAAGTTTTAGGACATTATGACACCACTTGGCCTTCTCCAATACTAAGGCACCCTTTTAATTCTCTAGTGTCTTTCAAGGATCACTGATAGAGGCTCGGTAATGATACCTGCTGTTTGGCGTCTGTTTGTTTGTTTTTATACTTGAGGATGTAATTCATAAGGGCGGAGTGAGCAGAATTCATCCAGGGCATCTAGATGCTCTCTCACTAGCTTCCTAATTATCTTGGATTTCAATTCTCTATTCACCATTTTGGAAGCATTCATAGCCTAGGAATCATAGAGTCATTCTCCCTGACAGAGAATACAGAAGTAATTTTTTTTTTAAGTTGAGCATTTCCACTTTTCCCCAGTTGTGGATATTACCACTTAATCTACTCAAATCAGTGGCTCTATCCCCGGCTCTTCAACCCTTTTCCTAGTATAACTTCTTTTTCCCTTAGGTTTCTTGAGCTCATTCAGAGCTTTAGCATTCCTGACACTATTCCTCCAGGATAATGTCATACTTTTGAAATAATCTTCCATTTTTCTGCCTTTGATCTGTTTTCTGTACCTGTATTTTTAAAAATCCAGTTCCTTTTTAAAGTTTCTGCACATGTGTGTTGATCTCTGGGAAAGCTTCCTCTTTCCTTCTCATTGGAATTGGTTTTCTGTCTGTCTTCATAATTTTTTGTAACAGAGATTTTCATTCTTCCTGGACTTTGTCTATTGAATTTTAGTTCACAAGAGCCTATCTGTGCTTTCTCTGAATGCTTTGAAATCTGTCCTTCCTAAAATCTTGGGTGTATGTTAGACTATACCCAACTTTTTCCATTATCAAAAATTCTAAGATGGGAAGATTACTTCCATTTAAGTTTCTTATCATTTCTATCCCCAAAATCAGTTCCTCATTTTTGGTAAGAACGAAATACAGAGCAGAATTTCCCCTGGTTGGTTCTTCTGTCTTTTGAAGGATATAATTATAATTAAGGCAAGTCAAGAAATTATTAGCTACTCTGCTTTTGGCTCAGCAATCAATCAGCAAATGTCCAGATAATTGAAACCCGCTATCACTACTAAATCATACCTCCATGACAGGCTTGTGATCTTTTTTCCAAATTCCTCATCTACTTGGGCTGTCTTCCTAGGTAGAATTTTAGTTCATGGCAGTCAACCTATATTCTCTCTGAATCCTTTTAAATCTGTGCTCCTCAAATCTAGGATGTACATCAGATTATTTGTGGTTTTACTTTCCTCTATCACAAATAACAAGATGTTGTAGTTATGATAACAGCCATCATTGTGTCTTGGTAAATTTATGTTTCCTCTGGCATATTTCCTTTCCCACATGGAGAATACCAGGGCCTTAGAATTGTGTAAATTAAAAATTCACATTTATCAAGATTTGGTCCTGACAGCTTTCCCAGTGAAGGTATTTTATGAGAATTAGTACTTAAGTTAGAGCAACACTTATAAACTTCTGTTTGGTCCCAGAAGCTACTCCCTATACATCTCAAATCATCTTTTTGGGTACTCACACATACATCAGTATCCTTCATCTCATTCAAGTCCGAACATGGAAACAGTTCTAAGTATCCGCATTTGGATGTCCTTTGTTACTTATACTACAACCTAGCATTCTACTTTCAATCTGCATGAACTGGAAAACTAATCCATTCTCCATTAATTCTTTCACATTCTACTCTGATCGCTTAATAATTGTTTTATCTAGATTCTACTTCATTTACTGAGTAACTGTATCACACAATCAGAAACATATCTAGGGGCCAGATCTCACAGCAATGTCAAACCTTAATCATCTCTAGTATGTCTCCAGGCTGGGGCAAAGGAAGAGTCAAGGAATGGAGAGTTATAGGTGTAGCAAAATCCAGATTACAAAAGTTTAAGAGGTGAGTAGGAGGTGAGAAAGTAGAGGCAATGGGCACAGATTATTCCAAAAGTTTGGCAGTAAAAGGGAAGACAAATATAAAATGAGTGTTTAAAGGTATAGCCAGACAAAGTTATGGTTTTTAAAAATGAATTATGCCTAAGCAAAATAGCAGGGAAAACACTCAGTAAATGGGGAGAGATTGAAGAAGAAAAATACAATAATCCAATTAAGTACAAGGATTTGGTCTTGGAAAGGAGAAAAGTCATAATTTTCTCCAATATAAGGGTAAAGTGGGAGATGATGGCTGAGGCTCTAGAGGGATTTTGAGGTATATAGTAGGAGAGAAGAAACAACTATAGATGACCTCTCTTTTTTAGTACAGTCGGGGCAAAACATCTGAGAGATGGGATGGGATACAGGAGAAGCATTGAATATTTAAGGTTAGAAGGAAAAATCTCTAACAGCCATTAAAGAGCATGAGATAAAGGGTCAGTCAAGGAATGAAGGAAAGCTTTCCTATCTGTAAGTGAGAATCCCATGAGATTAAATAATTTGAATTTTTAGTAGTCCCATTTCATATGGTCTAGCTCGAGTAGGGGTTGAAGAAGATGGACGATTAAGATTACCCAGGGTTGGGGGCAGCTAGATAAAGCAGTAGATAAAGCACCAGCCCTGGATTCAGGAGGACCTGAGTTCAAATCCGGCCTCATACTTGACACATACTAGCTATGTGACCCTGGGCAAGTCACTTAACCCCCACTGCCCACCAAAAAAAAAAAAAAAAAGAGATTACCCAGGGTTGATGATTGCTATACAAGGATGGTAATAACCCAGAATACCTTCAGAAGCACCCCATTGGGAAGCAGTATTGGGCCCTAAGAAACTGCATGGTATATTGGAAAGAGTAACAGATTAGAAATCAGGATGCCTTGGTCATAATATATGTCATGCTAGTTTTGGCTCAGCATTCCAACCTATTGAGATCATCTAGAATCTTCATTCTGTCATGTATCATATTAGTTATCATTCCCAGATTTATTAGTATGTTCCATTCCCAGCTCACTTTTTAATTACAAGGAGAAAAACAATTGACCTATGGTTTAAATGCCACAACATGCAGATAGCTTTAGTCAAAGAATCACAATTTAATCATGCAGTTGGCAATTGACATTCTGTGTAAATTCTTATGATATAATGACACCAGCAAGCTCATTCATGAGAATTGATGTCCATTTGCTTACCAAGGATTGAAAACTGTCTCACACAAAATAGAATGTTAATTCGCCTTTATCATACAGAGTTATAGTCCATGTTAATTGCTTCTGATATATCTTCTCATGGTTCCATTTTGCTAACCAACATAACTTTTATATATTTGCCATAAAAATTCTGGACATATTTAACCCTATTCTTCAATTTAAAAGAATGAAGGTATTGCTTTCAAATACTGTGTTAAGAAGTTAATTCACTCTTCTATTACCTGAGGATGATGGAAACAAATATATATAGTAATGGAATTTATTAAAATTAACTCAACTGTTTTTAGGTTTTGAGCCTTAGATATTTTTTAATCTACATTGTCAATAGAGGCTGTGGTATTTGAAAACTACTGCTTGAATATCTTGGATTCTTTTTTAAAATTCTAAGAAGATTTAAGGTCACTGTGTAGGATTGATACATGAATTCATTCAACAAATATTGATCGAGCATTAAATCCTATATGCAATCCCTGTGTACAGCCATAAGCGTGACACAAAGAAGAGTAAGCCATGCCTTCTTCCTTCATGAAACTTAAAAGTATATTTTAATATCAGGGAATAAAAAGGAAATGTAGAACTTGTCACAAAGTAATTTTACAAAAACAAATAATAAATAACCAGACATCAATTCATTAGTCTATTGCTTATGGTGCTCCTGGCCCCAACTCCCTTCCACCCATGCAGTGCTTGCAGCCAGCATAGCTGCTGAATGGTCTTAGTAGCTGCTAAAGTTTAAGGAACAAGATTTTGGAGTTAACAACTTGGAAGTGTTCTGAGTAAACACTACTCCCAAGACAAGCTGAGCTCCTATCTCTCCTGAAACTCCCATTTCCACTTCTACCTCTTTTATAGCCCACAGTTATACAGACCCAAAAAGCTCTGTATCCTTAGAGACTCCTGAAGTTTGGGGCATTGAGTATCATAGTTAACCTCTTGGCACTGTCCTAAGTAGGATGAAGCTAATGAATCAGACTGGTCCAATGGGCTCAAGGCAGAAGAAAAGCGGACAATTGTGGAGAAGAGTTGAGCCCAGAGTACAAGATTTTTGAGGAAGAGGATGAGAAGTACAACACTGCTTATAAAAGATTAATATGATATTTTTTAAAAAGGCAAAAGAAGAGGTGTTAGAAAAAAAGAGGGAAGATCCAATTGGTCTCCTTAAGGACTCCCTCTAATCCCCTTCCTGATCAGTCTCCATAGGTCATTCTAGGAACTGAGAAATGTCAGTGTCAGAGAAGAGGGTAGAGTCCAGGAGAGTAAGATGGGTAGAGCTTAAGAATAGGACAATCTACAGTGGGTTCTTAGTCTTCCTGACATAGTATCCTAGACTCATTCCTTGAGGGACAGCAACATACTTCATTCAGTTCATGATGAGAGACATTATCAAATTGGTAACAAGGGCTGGGGGATAGTTTGGGCATTATAGCACTAGACTCTCAGGAGGAAAAGTATTAGTAGATTAAAGCACATTTACAGTAAGGAAACTTGAAAAATCAGCAGAGAGATTGATAAAGAAAGATAAAAACATGTTTGAGGAGAAATAATAAACATTTTAAGGAAAAAGCCATGTCAATGAACACATGCTTTTCTTTTCTTTTCTTTTCTTTTTTTTTTTTTGGTGAGGCAATTGGGGTTAAGTGACTTGCCTAGGGTCACACAGCTAGTAAGTGTCAAGTGTCTGAGGCCAGATTTTAACTCAGGTCCTCCTGAATCCAGGGTCAGTGCTCTATCCACTGCGCCACCTAGCTGCCCCTGAACAGATGCTTTTCATTTTAAAAAAGGGTCAAAATCCCCTGTAAAATATGAAGGTTTTATATCAAATATTCCAGATCTCTTTATAATGACAATTGTGAGAATCAGAGCACTGCCACCCTCCTGAGAAAGACATCCTAAGAACCAGGGCAGCTCCGCCCTGAGAAGAAAACATGTGATTTGGCATCTGGCAGTTGCCTGGCATCCAGAAGTTACGTCTATTCATAGACTGCCTGTAAGTCATGTCAATCAATGGACCAGCCAATTAGCTTGGAGCTGTGTGTGGAGATTGTCCCTCTTCTGGTCCCACAGGGAACTTCTACTGGATGCTGTGGAGTATCAGCCTTTTCATTGGGGAACCAGCTGTTGGCGGCAGGGGCAGGGAGAGTAGACAGAGTAGACAGATCTTCTTTCTCCACGTGTTTCTCTTTACTAACCCCTAATATACTTTAATAAATACTTAATGCCCAAAGATGGTTCTAGATGTTTCTAATTTAAGGTGACCACTCATTAGCTTTTTAGACATAGCAATTAGATTTTTAACTATCACACAATGCAGAACCCCCAGAATGGATTCTGAAGAGCTATCAAAGAAATAAGGAAAAAATTATAAAATTTCAGGGGACAATTAGCAAGTCTACCAAAAAAAAGTAGAAAATTTGTATAAAAAATCCACTATTCATAGTTATAATAAAGATATATAGATATGTAGATGTCAGTTTCCTTGTAATAATTTTATTTAAAATTGTTGTGTCAATATTCATTAATGAATTTAGTCTATATTTATCTTTCCCTGCTTTGTACTTCTCTGGTTTGTATATCAAGATCAATAAACAAACTTTATTTTAAAGAAATAAAGTTTTTTAATTTCAAAGAAAATAGTGAAGAAAAAGGAGAATAATGAAGGGGGTATAGCATTACAAGATCTCAAAGTATATTATAACAGTAGATTCTCTGAAAAAAAGACAGAACACAAAAATTCATAGATGGAAAAAATGGAGGAAATACAAGATTAGAAAAGCATATGAAAGCTCTATAAAATAAGAATGCTGAACTTGAAGATAGAATACTCAGAGATAATAACCTAAGATTAGATATCTTCCTAAAATACTCATGAAAAAATTGCAAACAAGGATTTATAAAGAAAAATTGCCCAGGAAATACTGGAATCATATAGTAGAGCATAGAGCAAGATAAGGAAGTCTGTATTTATGAAGAAACATCATAGTTAAGCCTCAGAACTGCAACATTAATAAACAAACTTTGCAGCCAGAAAGGAGTGAGGAAAGGCTTTATATTTCAAGATGAGCCAATCAAAATAACTCAGGGACAGTCTGTGTGTACAAGAAACCAAGGGGGGAAATATGAATGTATTCAGAGCAAAGAAAAACGTTTAGTATTCAATAACATCCTAAAAAGCAGAGCTTAAATTTCAAAGAAAATAACTGAGCATTCAGGTAAATAAAAGAATTCAAATATTTTCTTAAAGAAAATCCAGAACTATACCAAAAGGGCTATAAAACTGTGAATACCCTTCGATCCATCAATAACACTACTAGGTTTATATCCCAAAGCATTTCCCAAAAGAGAAAACGGCCTATTTTCACAAGAATATTTATAGAAGCTTTTTGTGGTGGCTAAGAATTGGAAATCAAAGGAATGCGCATCAGTTGGGGAATGGCCAAACAAACTATGGTATATTATGGTGATGGAATATTATTGTGCTATAAGAAATGACAAGCAGGATGATTTCAGAAAGGCCTGGAAAGACTTATATAAACTGATGTATAGTGAAGTGAGCAGAACCAAGAGAACGTTGTGCACAGAGACAGCAATATTGTTTGATGAAGAAATGTGAATGACTTAACTATTCTCAACAATACAATAATCCAAGAAAATCGCAAAGGACTATTGATGAAACATACTATCCACCTCCAAAGAAAGAAGTGATACTGATAAAACACAGACTAAAGCATGTTATTTTTCACTTTCTTTCATTATTTTTCTTTTATTCAAGTTTTCTCATACAACATGACTAATATGGTAATGTTTTACATAATCGTAGGTGTATAACCTATATCTGATTGCTTACCGCCTCAGAGAGTGGGTAAGGAGAGGGAGGGAGAGAAGGAGGGATAAAAATTGGAACCCAAATCTATAAATAAACATGTTCATTATTTAAAAAAAAAAAAAGAGAGATGCCACAATATGAGAACAGTCCCAATGAGGGTTAGAGGCAGTGAAAGTAATGGCTTCCAAACTGTTTTGATTATATATCTCATTAATAAAAAAATTTTGAGCACACAAAAAAAGAAAATCCAGAAGTGAGTGTGAGAATTGGAATGACACCCCCAGCTGGGAAGGACATTGTGAGCTCTGTCCTGAAAAGAAACCAGGTGACTTTGGCGTCCAGAAGTGATGTCTGCTGTCCATGGGTCCTGTCAATCAGTGTTACCAGCCAATTAGCTTGGAGCTGTGTGTGTGGATGGCCCTGTTTCTGGTTTCACAGGAGGCTTCTGGGAGAAGCTGCTTAGGAGTGAGGCCCTTTCATTTTCGGGACCTCAGCTTGGCAGGAGGATAGATGCTAGGCTCTCTTAGATAGTAAGATCAAGTTTGCTTTTTATCTCCCTCTTTCTCTCTTCACTAATTTCTAATGCACTTTAATACTTAAAAGGCTAAACTCTAGCTAAAGCATCTAATTTAAGGCAACCACTCATTAGATTTTAGACATCACAGCTTGAATTTTAGGCCCTTACATGAGCCAGATATTCAATGTGAAAATTGACCAAACAGATAAAAATTAAATATTTTCAGATAACAATGAAAGATTAAGCAATGAAATGTTTGTTTTCATGTGGCCAGGGCCAGACAAGGCCAGGAATGTAGGGTTGGAAAGTCTTTTTATTAAGTTTCTCATTGTTTTCAAACAAACAAACAAACAAATGTGCGTAGCTAAAATGTAAAGAGTAGAACAATGGTTTCAAAAACCTAGGAAGCAAATGGTACTATGGGAAAAGTTACCAAAATATAAAATGAAAAAAGTGAGTTCACATAATTAGAGGAAATTTTTAAAGAATTGGCATAAGCTACTCTACACAATTATTTACCAACAAAATTAAGAGTTCATAAGTAGATAATGATTATGAACGAAAATATAAAATATCCAAACTAACAAAACAAAAAATACCACTTCAAAATAACTCTATCTTAGGGAAAACAAAAAAGGATATAAATGAATTGCTGATGAACTTACAAATGATGTGTCAAACATTCAATATATATGTTAAAATAAAAATTTTTCAAAAGTAGAAATAGCAGACACTACCCAATTCCTTCTATGAGACATGTATGGCCTTGATATTGTCAAAAACAGATAACTTTTCCCCCACAAAAACAGAAACAGAGTGAAGCACAGTTGTCAAGACATAAACTTGTTTATTCTGATCAGAAAGACAGGCATGCAATACATGAGAACTTCTCAAGAGAAGTTCAGTCCAGACTTGAGGAAGGAGAATATTTTAACAGTTGAAAGTGCTTGGACAGTTAATATTTATTGATATGTCAGTTACCTCTGGCTTGATTAACTCCCTGATTCCTGGTTTGCAACAGAATGTTCTTAATTCCATTTGCACAATACAAATCAGCCTGAAAGTTCAAACCGTGAAAGCAAACAATGTGATAGAGGATATGAATCAAGAAATCTCTGTGAATCTTTGCAGAAAAGAATGTCTCCATAAACTGTCAAATGGCTTAGGGAGGGAAGTCTCTACAGAAAAAGAAATTCCTACATGTCTCTAGGTCTGCTTGGTTTGTGCTTTTTATTGGTCTGAGGATTTTTGATATGTTAGGCCAGGTTTTCATACAGTTCCTCTGGAAAATAAGGGAGTTCTAATAAATCCAAAAAGTTTGTAAAATAAATTATGTACAATACCAAACCTGAGAAAGAAAAAGCAGTGAAAGATAACTATAGACTCCTAACTATTGATAACAAAAATTTCAAGTAAAATCTTAGCAAGACAATAAACAATAAACATTTATTAAGCACTTTTTATGTACTAGATATTGTATTAAACACCATAGATACAAATGTAACCAAAAAAAAATGTCCCTGCCCTCAAGGAGCTTAACTTATAATGGGGTAAGTCAACACACTAAATAAAGAAAGATAAAAAAGTAAGGAAGGGTGGAGAATAGAGTGCAGAGGGAGAGGAAAGGTATCCAAATGAAGGGAAGGGTATTGATTTCCAGAAAGTCATAGGGGCATAACAGCTGTGATGTAATAGTTTTCAAGTATTTGAAGAGCTATCATGTGGAAGGAGTGGATTTGTTCTTTTTGGCCACAGAGGGTAGCATTAGAAGTTATAGGTTGAAGTTGCAAAGAGGACCATTTTGATTTCATGTTAGGAAAAACTTCCCAACAATTAGAACTGTCCCAAAGTGGAATTGACTACCTGTGGAGCTCATGGGTTTCCCATCATTAGAGGTCTTTAGGCAAGGCCTGGATGACTTCGGCCTAGACTTCAGACTTCCATTATGCCATTCTCTCTCAAAGCATGGAAGCAGGAGATTAAATGTGTAACTGGGAACACTTTAGCTACAATGTAGAGTGTATAGAGTGGAAAGTAAAATGAAATGTCTAGAAATTGCTATACTGAAAAATGTTTGGAGGACTTTAAATGCCAGATTGAGAAGTTTATATTTTATCCTAGAACCAAAAGGGGGCACCAGAAAGCTTTTGATAATGGGAATACATGGTCAGATGGATTATCCAATAAGAATAAATAATTTTAAATATGGTAATTAATTCTGTCAAGATGATTATAAAATTTAAAACATAATACATAATACATATAATACATAAAAATTGAGGTAAAGTGCTATGTCCAGAATATTTAATTATCTAAACCCTATTACAAAATTAATGTGTTCAAAATATCAACCTACTTTTATTAATAACAATTTCAAAGCACCATTACCATTAGGAGTTATTAACAATCAACAACTATATTTCCTTAAACACTAAAGGAATGTTATATTCAGTTTGAACCCTCTTCAAAAGTAAAGAATGTTAGTTTTTTTCCATACAACAAAGTAATAATATTTTATTAATGTGACCTATCTGTAACTCTGTACCTAATTTTTAATTTCACATCATCATTTTCTTGTTCATAACCTGGGGCACTTTTTGCATATTAGGCTAGAGGTTATAAGTGTACAAGTCTACCAAGTACATACTCAGCCTTTAAATTAATCAAACCAATTTATCTTTGTAAAAGACCCAGGCTCGGTAAGAAAATATCTTCTCAGAAATATGTTGCATAATTTACTATACTATTAACTATAGAGTAGATGAACTATGCCTATTAACTATACAAAGTTTAAGCCCAAGGTCAATGGATGCTTGCAAAATTTGAATAACCTCATGTAATCTACTTAAATAGGGCAGCTTGGTGGCACAGTGGATAGAGCACTGGACCTGAAGTCAGAAAGACCTTTATTCATATTTGGCCCTCAGACACTTACTAACTCTGTGACCCTGGGCAAATCACTTAACCCTATTTGCCTCAGTTTCCTTACCTATAAAATGAGCTGGAGAAGGAAATGGCAAACAAGTCCAGTATCTTTACTAATAAAACCCCAAATGGGGTCACAAAGAGTTGGACATTACTGAAGTCACTGAACAACAATAAAAATTAAATATTTTCAAAGAGTTGTAGTTTTACCAGGACTATTACTTTCTCCACCAATGTAGATTGTAACCCCTCCACATGATGGAATCCACTGTGGTCAAAAATATTTACCACATAATCACCAACCTTTTACTCATTAAGTCCCAAAACTTATCTAAGCTTGTTCTTTGATAAGAAATAAAGACAACCATTGGTTCAGAATCCAAAACCTTTCCACTTTTTAGGAACACATAAAACTAGTGTTTTATAGCCATGACCTTTGAGATTCATGCCACAAAATGGCATTCAATATGGAGTTGAGTGGAAGAAACTCTTACTTAGCCTATTTTCCTTAAGCCTATTGCTTAAATTTGTCCAAAGGTAAGAAGCTGGGTTATGTGACCTCTGGAAAGTACTTCCAAAAAATTCATTTCATAGTTTCTTAATACTTGCTTAAAGTTTTAAAAATAAAGTCAATTAAAAACAAGTAAAAGCAACCAACATAAACAACAGATCTGGCCTGATATAAAAGGTTGAGCAATAATCAATCAATAAGCAGCAACAACAACAAGCACTTATTAAGCTCTTAGGCCCTAAAAATACAAATATGGGGGTGGGGGTGGGGCAGAGCCAAGATGGTGGAGGAAAGGCTGTAACTTTCAGAGCTCCCCACAGGATCCATCCACATACCTCCAAATAATGCCATAGGACAATTCCTGGAGCAGCAAAACACACAAAAGAACAGAGTGAGATAATTTTTCAGCCAAAAAAAAAGGCTTAAAGGGGTGCCAGGAAAGGTTTGTTGTACTGGGCTGAGAGGGGAGTGCAGCCGTGCCACTCAGATCCAGTCGCAGGCAGGCTGCACCGCCAGAGCCTCAGAATCATCAGTATCAACAGCTACTTCTGGAACTCAGCTCACAAAATGGTGAGGGGGTCCAGCAGTTGGCTGGGGGAAGATAGCAGGACTCTCTCCCGGAACTGAGACAGAGCACTGTTGTATTTCCCATGTTCTGAACCAGGAAGCCAACTTGAGTGGCATTGGCCCAGTAGGGGAAGGGCATAGTCATGCCAAGCTTGTAATCACAGTGAACCAGATTTCTGCTTCCAGGTTAAAGAGCAAGACTTTGAAGGTAAAGTAAAAGAATTAGAGGGAAAAGTAAGAGAGGTAGAGGAAAAAATGGAAAGAGAAATGAGAGTGATGGAGGAGGGTCATGAAAAAAGTCAATAGCTTGAAAAACAATTTCACATTGCCCTCTATATTTTTTATTTGTTTGGATTTGCTTTATTGTGTCTTGATTTCTCATAAAGTCATTAGCTTCTATTTTCTCAATCCTAATTCTTAAGCAATGATTTTCTTCAGAGAACTTTTGTACCTCCTTTACCATTGGCCAATTTGGCTTTTCAAGCTGTTGACTTTTTTTCATGACCCTCCTACCTCACTCTCATTTCTCTTTCCACTTTTTCCTCTACGTAAGGGGCTAAAATTTTAGCTAAACTATCTAAAATCTAATGAGTGCTTGCTAATAAATTATAAGCTTTAACAAGAGTATTTAAATGTTTAAGTATTTATTAAAGAGCATTAGGATCAGAGAGAAAGGTAAAAATCTAACTATTTCTAAGAGACCCTATCATCCGACCCACCATGGCGAGGTCAGGAACCAAAAAGAGACAGCACCCCTCTACTAGCGTCTGCTTCCTACTTCGTGTCCTCCTCCCAGAAACAGGAGGTTCCTCGAGTTGATTGGCTGGTAGCCTTGAGCAAACACCACTTCCTGACGCTAAGGACCTTGACCACATGGCTTGCCTTCAGAGGCCTTCTTCTCATGGCGGAGCTTTGCTACAGTAAGTCTCTAGCAGGTGGTGTCATTTCAATCATTACATCTACCTCTCTCACCTTTTCTTCAAAGTCCTTTTTGAGTGCTTCTATGGCCTGAGACCAATTCATATTTTTCTTGGAAGCTTTGGATGCAGGAGCTTTGACTTTGTTATCTTTTTCTGAGTGTGTAACATCTAGTTACTTTAAATGATACTCGTATGGAATGATCTCAGGCTCTTCTGCTTCCTAGGGGTGCATCCAAGAGGTTCTAACCGCCAAAGTATCAGCGTCCTTATGAAAATGTGGTATTCAGAGCTTGACAAAAGTTTCTAGTTGTGTTATAACCAGGACATGATACAGTGGAACTCACAGCTCCCTTGTTATAGCAACAAAATCTCTTTTTAAATGTAGCCTAAAATTGCATTACTTTTTTGCAGTCATGTCACCTTGGTAATTTATATTAATCTTGTAGGCCACTGAAACCTCCAAATCCTAATAATATTAAAACTAGTGCTCTAAGTGAGACTCACTTTTTAAAAAAAGTTAAAATAAAGTAGAATGTGTTTAGTATTGCTATCTGTGGAGAGTAAAATTAGCTTTCCTAGGGATTTTGTAAGATAGAGATGATGACAATGTTAATATCTAAACTAAGCATTCTGAATTCTTATACTGAATTAAAGTGATTTGTAGCCAAGTTTGAATTCATATCTTTAATGAGAGAATATCTGTAAAGTGCTTAACATGATACTTGGTACATAGAGGGCATTTAGCATTAATAAATGTTTGTTCCCTTCCCTTTTACCTTCATAGTCATATAAATAAACACCACCTAGAGGATGAAGGAGTTTGCTGTGTTAGAAATAAGAGACTTGGGTCCGCTAGGTGGTGTAATAGATAGAGCACCGGCCCTGGAGTCAGGAGGACCTGAGTTCAAATCTGGCCTCAGACACTTAACACTTACTAGCTGTGTGACCCTGGGCATGTCACTTAACCCCAACTGCCTCACTTAAAAAAAAAAAAGAAAAAGAAATAAGAGACTTAAGTTTTAAGTCTAGCCCCACTACTAAAATGAGGTTATTTTTCATACCTTAGTTACTAAATTCCACATATGGGGTAAAAGATAGACCTTTCATGGACTGCATTCCACTCTATATTCAACAGCATAATAATGATGATGATGATAATGTATGTAGGTGTATATACATATATATATATACACATGTTAGATATGTGTATGTGTACATTTATTGTGTTTATATGTACATGTAAGACTGTGTGTGTATAAGATATATTTTCTCATGGGTTGTCTAAATGTGGTTCACAGATGACATGAAGAGATAGATATCTCTGCAATCTGGCCCATAGCTCTCCAAAGAAGACTTGATGATAGGAGGAGAAGGAATTCTAGCCTATCTCTAAGAGAGGTATCACAACAGAATTTTATTTGTCTCCTCCAAATATTGCTAGTTTAGGGGTACAAGTCTGTTTCTAAATAAAAGTAAGTTACCTGGTTGCTAGCCCTTAGTTTATACTTGCCCTCTTAATTCCTTACTACTAAATGCTAGTTAAAGAAATGACTATAGCAAATAATGAGTAAACTCATTTATCCAAGGAAAAAGAAATCAGAGAAAGTATACAAATTAGAATATGCCAGAAAATAAATAATAAACATGAGTAAAGGTTATCTTTAGATGGGACCAAGAAAACCTCTCAGCTAAACCAAGAGGGAGGCCCCAAAATTTCACCCCAGGATAAACTATCCAAAGTTAAAGGGGGGGTATAAAATAGGAAATCAAGGATATGTTAAGAAGCCAGCTTCTGTTATAAGTCTGTATACTCCCCAAGAGTACATATGTATGGGGCAGCTCAGTGGCACAGTGGATAAAGCACCGGCCCTGGATTCAGGAGGACCCGAGTTCAAATCTGGCCTCAGACACTTGACACTTACTAGCTGTGTGACCCTGGGCAAGTCACTTAACCCTCATTACCTTGGCAAAAAAAAGAGTACATATGTACTACCCAAGAGTATCTCAAACCACCTTGTCTCTCTCCCATAATGCTCCAATACAACCTCACCCCTTCTGTAGGTCAATATAGCATTGTGTCAGCATACTCTCCATTAGAGTCAGCATTTCCCCCACAAATGCAGCAGCACACAAAGTACCCCAAGCTTTTGTTAAATTCCAGTTACACAATCTATGTATGTTTCTGCATGTGATATGGATGCATGTAGTATGCATGCATGTTCATATATGTATGCAATCTAGCATGGTCTAGAAGCCAGAGGGCCAGCACTGGAGTCAGGCAGACCTAGCTAGATTTAATTCCTCCCTCAAACACCCAGTAGCTGTGTGACCAAAACCAACTCATTTAATCGTGTGACTATGAACAACTCATTTAATTTCTCAGTGTCCCAGACAAACTATGATTGTAAGTCAAAGAAGAGTTGCCAACATGCATGAATGGAGGTAGTGTTCTATATCAAGAAAGCCACAGATACAAGCAAAATATGTGTACCTAATATTGGCAGGGGAGCTGTCAGGAAGGGTAATTTTTCCCAGCTAGGAGGAGACTCTGAAACATCATGAGAAGCAGGATCCATATGGGGAAGACAAGGATGGCAGATCTAGGTGAGAAGAGGGGAGGAACTGACCCATGTAGCAGAAGTGTAAGTCCCATCTAAGGATGTTGCTGTCCTGAGAAGGTCAAATAGAATCAGGAGCAATGGAGTCTTTTCTGCTCACTGATCTGCTTAAGGTGTAATCTGTATAGACAAAACTTGCTATATGTCTGAATGTACTTCCCTTACTTGGGACAGCTAGGTGGTACAATAGCTAGAACACTGTGCCTGGAGTCAAAAGGACCTGAGTTCAAATCTGAACTCAAGACACTTACTAGCTGTGTGACTCTGGCCAAGTCACTCAACCTTGGTTGCCTCAGTTTCCTCATCTATAAAAAGTGTTTGAGAAGGAAATGGCAAAGCACTCTAGTATCTTTACCAAGAGAACCCCAAATGGGGTGGCAAAGAGTTGGACATGACTGAATAACAACACTTCCTTTACCATGCTACTGAAACTTGGTGAATTGATTCATTCTCATTTCTACTCCTTCCTTGGCCATGAAGGCAAATGTTTGAAAAATGTCTCCTTTCTCTAGAGACCCACACCCTTCCCCTTCTCCCTCTCAACATTTAGATTGGGGCCTAAATTTTTTTTAAAAAATGTTATTTTTGCTGTCACCCATTTCTGCCATTGGTTTGTAAGCCCAGTTCTCTTTTTAAAAACCAGTTCGGGGGCAGCTAGATGGTGCAGTGGATAGAGCACCGGCCCTGGAGTCAGGAGTACCTGAGTTCAAATCCGGCCTCAGACACAACACTTACTAGCTGTGTGACCCTGGGCAAGTCACTTAACCCCAATTGCCTCACTGAAAAAAAAAAAAAGAAAGAAAGAAAAAATAAAAACCAGTTTGTTCCCTTTATCTGTAGATATGCCATTAGTTGAGATTAGAGTATGCATAAGTGCTTCATTTAATTTCCCAAATTTATCCTACTAGGATTCTGCAGTTCTGTTATGGGACATTTAAAAGTCCTCTTTAAGGGTTATTGAGTCAGAGTTAAGTTTCACGAGTAACCATATAATTCTCCCAGGTAGAATTTTAAAACTTGAATTCAGAGCCCTTTTGGATTTCCCTGGAAGAATGAGCTAACTGAAGCTATGGTGCTGCTGAGAGATGGTCCAAGAAGGTAAGGTCTCCTCCTCCTCTTTTTACCTGAAAGAGGTAGGGGGTTAGGAGTATCTAGACCTCTTGTGCTTCAAAGAACATCTAGTGTTACATGTATATAGGGGAAGGAAATGAGCATTTGTAAATCACACAATACATGCATAAGTGTGTATGTATATGTATGGGCAGCCCTGGCTTAAAGGTTTAGGTCTATCCCACACAGGCTGTGTGACCCTTGGTAAGTCACATACATTTTCACTGCCCTAGGCAAGTCTCTAAGACTATGAATTGTAGAACAGTTGCTTGTCTGAATTGGTAGAAGAATTTTTTTAAATCAAAGGTCCAAACTTACACACACACACACACACACACACACACACACACACACACACACACACACACACATATTCACTGTGATAGTACAAACACTGGAATGATTTTTAATTTTACATTTAAAACCTATCAATGATATTCTTTTAAAAACAATACATTTTCTAAGCTAGCATAAGATTATATGTTAATGGCATGTTACTGATGTTAATATTAATTTCATCTTCAGTCTGATGACATAATCAGACAACTTACTTAAAACATTATTAAAAATTCATTGGGCAATTATTCAGGAGCAAAATAGATCACATTTAATATTTTTGATATTTTTAAAATTTTTATAAAGGTAATAGGTAGGAAACTAGGCAGGACAAAGTGAAATTTTTGTTGTTATTTCAATCAGGTCCAACTCTTTGGGACCCCATTTGGGGATTTCTTGGCAATGATACTGGAGTCCTTTGTCATTTCCTTCTCCAGCTCTTATAGATGAGTAACTGTGGCAAACGGGGTTAAATAATTTGCCCAGGTCACACAGCTAATAAGTGTCTGAGGTTAGATTTGAACTTAGGTTTTCCTGACTCTGGGCACTGTTCACCACCTACCTGCCTGTAAATTGAAATTACTATTATCACTTATTTTCAGATAAAGTTTCACTACTTTTGTTTTCATCACCTGATTGCTTGATTGGTGTCAGATATAGCTCTCAGATATTCCTTCAAGTAATAATAATTGAAGCAGTACTTCCGGATCTTATATCCTCGCCACCACTTCTGAATCTGTCATAAAAAATACATATGTATATTTTATTACATTCAATATTGTAGGGAAAATAATGGTGCTCAAATATTTGTTATGTTAAATCAAAATCAAAATCAACATGGATTTGAATTTATAGCCAATATAATCATGACTTTTCATTTATAAAGTACTACATTAGTTTGACCAAAGTTTGAATTGGTAGATTTATTAAAAATATTAGATAGATAAAAAGCAATTATTGAATATTATGAATTCAAATTTTTTCTAATAAGTTTCAGAGTATTCTAAATTCCTAAATTAATCATTGAAAGTTAGGAAGAGGAGGAAGAGGAGAAGATGAAGGAGGAGGATGAAGACTAACATTTATATATCACTATGTTCCAGGCACTTTGCTAAACACTTTATAATTATCATCTCATTTGATCCTCATAACAATCCTGTAAGGTAGGTGCTATTATTATCCCCATTCTGCATGTGAAGAAACTGAGGCAAACAGAAGTTAAGTGACATTCCCAATCACACAGCTAATAAGTGTTGGAGAGTAGTTGCTAACTTGGGTTTTCCTGACTTTGAGTCAGGCTCTCCATCCACTGCATTACCTAACTGCCCTAATAACAAAACTAATGTAGCAAAGATTAGAAAGGGAAATTAGTTACCAGGGGGGAAAATCTTTGTATCAAATTTTAATAAAGGACTTGTTTCCAGGATATAGAGGGAACTGATTAAGATTTCTAAGAATGAGTCATTCTTCAATTGATAAATGGTTGAAGGATATGAATGGTTTTCAAAGAAAGAAATTCAATCAATAGCCATATGAAACAATTCTCCAAATAACTAATTATTAGAGAAACAAAAATTAAAGGACTTAAAAGGTTCTATTTTATAGTCGTCATATTGGCAAATTTGGCAAAAAGGAAAATGACAAATTTGGGAGGGGTTGTGGGAAAAGTCATATTAATGCACTGCTGGTTGAACTGTGAATTGCTACAGCCATTCTGGAAAGGATCCATGGCATCATATACTAAACTGTTCATACCTTTTCACCCAATAATACCACTACTAGGCCTATACCCTAAACATATCAAAGAAAGAGACAAGCTTCTTCTCAAAGCTATCTCCTAATAACCATGGGACCAATTTGATCTCTAAGCTTCTGCATACTTTGTGACTTCCCTGCCCTATCATTAGGTAGTTTCTAACTCTATTTACCTAACCCCTGTCATTCAGAGTGTGATCTGCAAAGGCTTCAAAAAATATTTTACCTTTCTTGGAATTTCATTCTTTTCCAGTTTAGCTTGACCCTATATAACTGTTTTCTCTCTCCATTTTGAGAACAAGCTTAGCTCCAAAGAAGAAATATGAGAAAACACCTCCCCTCACTCCTTTATAGAGATGGAAGAACCATCAGTGTGGAACATTGCATATAATGTCATATTTTTTTTGATGCTGGTTAATTTTGCTGAATTTTTTTCTCTTCTTTTTCTTTAAAAAAATCATTGGAATGGTTCTCTATGAGGGGGAAGTTGATAGACACTAGAGAAAATCTAGGCAATGCAAAAACAAAATATATGAATAAAACCTATTAAAAACAAAAATAAATTTTAATAGATAATTTTTTGAAGGTGCTTTTGCAATACTCAGGTGCAGCCCTGGAGTAGACCATGGGAGACTATTGGGAGGAACACCCTATTGAAATTCATCCGCTTTAAAGTACAATCCAGCAATCATCAAGTGAAAAAGGCATAACAGGGTCTTTGTTTTGTTATATAGGACTAGTGAAGGGATTGGGGGATGGAGGTGGGGAGGAGCACATGAATTTAAAGCCAAGATAGATGATATGGAGAGTAAATGTATAGAAAAAGTAGTTAAAGCACAAAGAAGAACAACTGAAAACTTTAAAACTTGGTCTAAGGTTTTCCTATTTATCTTTAATAGTGCAAGTCCCAAAAAGCTGTATGTAGAAGTGTTTGGACTTTTGTGGATTTATCTGATGATAGTTCTGTTTCACAAAGTTTATACATTTTAAGAAAATAAAGACTTGACAATAAGGTAGCATATTTTCTTGAGGAGTCATTCATGTAGGCAATCAGCACTATAATTTGTTGTCTTTCAGAAGACCTGATCTATCTAACAACATCTAACCTGATGCTGTATTGTAATAAGGAGCTACCTTATGACAGAACTTCTATTGTACTACTTCTTTGAAGAATTTGTGACTTCTTGGATTTTTAATACGTGTTCTTGTACCATTGATATTCAAGTACTTCATCAACACCTTGAATGTAAATTTTACTTTTGCAAGACTACAAATTTTAACAAGGGTATTTCTTTTTGATTCCAAGGTGAATGAGTTAGTATTTTCAAAAAATGACTGGTGTGCATGCCCTTCAAAGTAATTAGCAACTTTCAAAAGTGATTGGTACAAAACAATTATTATCATTGATCAGCACTGAATAGATAATTTTAAACAAAGTCATTGTGTGCTCAGCAGATTACAGCTTGTTAACAGGCAAGTTCTAAATGACCTCTTAAGCTAGTCAAATCAATGATGCATATTCCTCATTAAGTAACATCAAAATGTAAGTGGTCTTATAAATAATGTTTATTTTAAGCACTAAAACAAATGGCAAAACCTTGATACACCAAAAGCCATCTGCTCATAGATTCCCTCCCTCACTGAGTTTAGTTTTGTTGCCAAAAATTAATAATCAATAACTGAGCTGAAAGCAAAAAAGAACGTACCCCCCAATGTTAAAATTAAAGTAGAAATTACTCTTTCGCAATAACAACTAATATTTACAGCAACAGGTACAAGGTCAAAACCACCAACAAGGGATCAAAAGCTAGAAGAAGATTTAAAGTTCCCTCCCCCCCCCATCTCTTTTCCTTCCTGCTTATTTCTATTGATTGCTGTATTCTCCCTCTCAAATTGTCTTTCTGTTATTTCTTTTCTTTTCTTTTCTTTTTTTTTTCTTTTTTTTTTTTTTTTAGTGAGGCAATTGGGGTTAAGTGACTTGCCCAGGGTCACACAGCTGGTAAGTGTTAAGTGTCTGAGGCCGGATTTGAACTCAGGTACTCCTGACTCCAGGGCCGGTGCTCTATCCACTGCGCCACCTAGCTGCCCCTGTTATTTCTTTTCTCTTCAAAATTCTTCTTGATTGGGGTGGTGGTGGTAGGAGAGGAGAAAGTGAAGGAAGAAGAAAGAAAACTTCTCATTTCTAAATCCTCATGAGTAAAGCCCTTTATGTTGTTGCTTATTCATTCAGTCATGTCCGACTCTTTGTGATCACCTGGACCATAGCATGGCAGGCCTTCTATCCTCTACTAACTCTCAAAGTTTTTTCAAGTTCATGTTTGTTGTTTCCATGATACTATCCATTTCAACCTCTTCCCCAATATCAGGGTCTTTTCTAATGAGTTGCATCTTCTTATCATGGGGCTAACGTACTTAAGCTTCAGCTTCCATATTTGACCTTCCAGTGAGTAGTTTGAATTAATTTCTTTAATTATTGACTGATTTAACCTCCTTTCTGTCCAAGGGACTCTTAAAAGTCTTCTCTAGCACCACAGTTCAAAAGTATTGATTCTGCAGGTGCTCAGCTTTCCCTACAGTCCAACTCTCATAGCCATATATTGCTACTGGAAAAAGCATAGCTTTGACAATATGAACTTCTGTCAGCAAGGTGATGTCTGCTTTTTAGTATGCTGTCCAAATGTGCCCTATCTTTGCTTCTAAGGAGAGTATTTTAATTTCATGGCTGCAGTTGCCATCTGCAATGATCTTTGAGCCCAAGAATATAAAACTTGCCACCACTTCCATTTCTTCTCCCTCTATTTGCCAGAAAGTAATGGGATCCATTGCCAAGATCTTAGTATTTTTTATGTTAAGCTTCAAGTCAGCTTTTACACTCTCATCTTTCACTCCCATCAAGAGGCTTCTTAATTCCTCCACTTTCTGCCATCAGAAAGGTATCATCTGCATATCTGATATTGTTGATATTTTTCCCAGAAACCTTAATTCTGGCTTTTGATTCATTTAGCCTGACATTTTGCATGATGTACTCTACACATAAGTTAAATAAATAAGGTGACAATATACAGGCTTGTCATACTCCTTGTCCAATCTTAAGCCAATTGTGTTCCATGTTTGATTCTAACTATTGCTTCTTGACCTGAATACAGGTTCTTCAGGAGACAAATGAGATGATCTAGTACTCCCATCTCTCTGAGAACTTGCCATGTTTTGTTGTGATCCACACATTCAAAGACTTTAATGTAGTCAATGAAGTATACATAGATGTTTTTCTGGAACCCCCTTGTTTCTCCATTATCCAGTAAATGTTGGCAATTTGGTCTTTTGTTTTTCTGTCTCTCCTAAAACCATCCTGCTCTTCTGGTAAATCTCAATTTATATATTGTTGAAGCCCAGCTTGCAGAATCTTAAGCATAACCTTGCTGGCGTATGAAGTGAATGCAATTGTTCAGAAATTTGGACTTTTCTTGGTAATTCCCTTCTTTAGGACTAGAAGATAAACTTACCTTTTCCAATCCAGTGGCCACTGTTGAGTTTTCCAAATTTGGGGCATACTGAGTACAGCACTTTAACAGCATCGTCTTTTAAGGTTTTAAATAGCTAAGCTAGAATTCCATCACCTCCACTAGCTTTATTGTTAGTAATCCTTCCTAAGGCCCACTTGACTTCATTCTCTAGGATGTCTGGCTCTAAATCAGTAATCACACCATCATAGTTATTGGATATGTTAAGATCTTTCTTGCATAGTTCTTCTGTGTATTACTGCCACCTCTCCTTAGTCTCTTTTGCTTCTGTTAAGTCCTTAGTGATATCTTAAAAGAGTGATCAAGGATCAATGTCATGATTTTTACTTATTCTGCTTTCTACAGAGAAATGTAACTGAAGAAGGCATCAGTTCAGTCTTTCCTAGTCAATATTTTTAAGAGTCATGGACGGGGCAGCTAGGTGGCGCAGTGGATAAAGCACCGGCCCTGGATTCAGGAGTACCTGAGTTCAAATCCAGCCTCGGACACTTGACACTTACTAGCTGTGTGACCCTGGGCAAGTCACTTAACCCCCACTGCCCCGCAAAAAAAAAAAAAAAAAAAAGAGTCATGGACTATCCATTCTTTTTAAATTCTAAGAAAGCAAATACTGGACTTACCGAAGCTCACCCAAATATTATTCAGCAGCTCTGAGATTTGAATATAGGGTGCCCGATTCTAGATCCAGTCTACTGTCTCTTGTGCCTTGTTTCTAATAGATAGTATACACAATACATGGACACTATACACTTATGCCTGCTCTATAGGATTTGGAGCATAATGCTAACATTCCAAATGATCGTAGAAGTTTACAGCTGTATCTTTGCTTTATGACATTCTAGGTCATATCTCTGATTTTTTATGTTGAATTGCTTATCATGAATTATACATTCTGTATTGTGATGATCTTTATGTTAGGGTTTATTCAAATCCATTGCTATAAAAAGTGTGAGCTTTTAAAAAAAAAATTTGAACTTGAAAGAGCTTAATTTTTCCTGTGTTTTTCTGACATTACTTGTCAGGTTCACTTTCATATGCCTACATCCTTTTCTTTTTGAAGTGCTTAATCCATAAACATATACCAGTCATTTATGTCACTACCTAAGTGCAACCCACCTCCATCAGTACAGAGCAAAAATCCAAGTTCTTCAAGATCTCCTCAGGAGAGTGAAATGAACATTTGGAAAAGTTATTACAACTAGCCCATCATTGACTGACTAGGTTATGTTTCTTTCTTCTTAATTTAGATCAGAAAATGGTGTAGGACAAATGGTCAGAAGACATGGGTTTTAATCCCAGACCTGCTACTTTTTAACTGTGGCATTATGAGTAAGCCAATTCATCCCTCTGGGCCTCAGTTTCCTCATTTGTAAATTGAGGTCATTGAACTAATTGACTTCTATGGCACCTTCCAGCTTTACATCTATCATCCAATGATCCTATGTATCATCTGAGGAACTTTCTTCTATGTATCATCAGAAGTTTCAAAAGACTTCTGAGGAACTTTCTTAAGAAAAAAAATTTCCAGAAAGAAACATTAGGAGATGGAGGGCAATCTGATCTAAGCACCCTGAGAAGCAGTGTTTTCAGGGCCCAAGATTTCTCTGATACAGTCTAGACCTCAACAATAACAGCAAAGGGACTGGGGCTTCTATGATCTTCCTATGGCTATGCCAAGAAACCCAGGATATCCTATGCTGATATGGACACTACCCTAACATTCTGCTTGCCATAACCAGTACTAAATGAATTTGGATTGGGCAATTTTGAGAAATAGGTGGTGAGAATATTTGCACCTTATTTTCAATTCCTTCCTACTTACCTTAGATTCTATTTTTTTTTACATTACATATTTTGCTATTTGGTAGTCATGGTGAAAATTCAAAGGAAAATAAAGGGATGGATGGAGTAAGCATTTATATCTACTAGGTGCCAGGCATTGTGCTAAGCATTTTTTTTTTTTAGTGAGGCAATTGGGGTTAAGTGACTTGCCCAGGGTCACACAGCTAGTAAGTGTTAAGTTTCTGAGGCCGGATTTGAACTCAGGTACTCCTGACTCCAGGGCCGGTGTTCTATCCACTGCACCATCTAGCTGCCCCTGTGCTAAGCATTTTTACAAATATTATCTCAATTGATCCTCACAACAATCCTGCAAGATAAGAGCTATTATTATCCCCATTATACAATTGAGAAAACTGAAGCAGACGATGTTAAGTGACTTGTCCAAGGACCACAGAGTCCTTTGGTTTTGTCCTATTCAGTATCTTTGTCAGACTTCCATGAAAATATAGGTGGCATGTTTATTAAATTTATGGAAGACACAAATCTGAGAGGGGCAGATAAGACACTGAATAACTGAAAAAGGATCCAAAACAAATCTCAATTGAGTGGAACAATAAATAGACTAAATCCAACAAGACAGAATGTCATGGGGATAAATGTAAATAAAGTTTTGTGCTTAGCTTCAAAAAACCAGTTACACAAACAGTTATAGAGGGTAAATCAGAACTTTTTTTAAAGAGATCTGGCTATATAACTCATGAGAAAATTATTTTGTAGTGTCAAGTTAGTGGCACAAGAGTTTCATTTAATAGGGTGAAGTATTTTTTAAAAAGCTAATTTCCAGACCAACAATACTTGTGATTTTCATATTTAGCTATGGGGATATACTATAGTAGAGGACAACTCTTCAATGCTTTCAAGTTAGTCTTTAGGAGTTGCTATGGTCAAACTTCAACAGTACGTAGCCAAACTTCTAATGACACTACTTGAATTTAGGCTGTTACACAGACAAAATACATGAAGTCCCAGGCTTTCCAGCTTGGTAGGATGCAGCAGACCTTGCAGTCTACTGACATAGCCTTTAAGAAAATGGGGTCACCTCTGTACCATACTGAATCATAAGAATAGATTTTTAGTGGTTGGTCCAGAAAAAGGTAGGTCTATTGTAAATTGCTCTTGGTTTAATAACTTCTGGATTATTGCATTCAGTTCTGGGCTCCACATTTTATGAGGTACATTGAACAGTTGTAGCATGATCAGTGGAGGCTGACCAGGATAATGAAAGGACTTGAAATTCTGCTATTTACAGAATAGTTGAAGGAACTGGCAGTATTTAGCCTAGAGAATAGAATGCAAGGAGAAAGTTAACTATTTTCAAATATGTGAAGAGTCATCATGTGATAGAGGGATAATTTTATTCTGTGTGACCTAAGTTATAGGCTGGTAGGTTGGGTCGAGTATAAGAAGGAAGAAACAAGCAATTAGAGCTGCCTAAAAAGTGGAATGGGTTGCATCATCATGGAATAAGGTGATTTTTTACCACTTGGAATAATCAAGCTGAATGATTCTTGTCAGGAATGTTTTGAAGGGGACATTTATATTGAGTATAATTTGGAGCCTATATGACCTTCTATTTCTTCTATTAAAAGAAGCTTTCTTTCTCATATTTAGGGTATTTCTCTTTCTGTGTCTTAAAAACACAACATATTAAAACACATACATTTATATGATTTATGTCTTGCCATAATTTTTAACAATGCTCAGATTATTTAGTATAACTTTTAACTTTTAAACTATGTGATATTTCCTCTCCTTACCATCAGCATATCAATCAAGTTTATATTATTCTGGTTTGCTCATTTTATTAAAAGCAAATTCAGAGCACAATTGACTTTTCATTTGTTTAACAAGTGAAGAAATATTTACCCTGACAGCCATTTCATTGTAGAAATTCATCTTCATAGTCAAATATGCTGTCTGTGAATCAAGAAAAAAAAAAGATGGCATACATTTCAGTTACACAAAGACAGTGCTCTTATTTTTACATATAAAAGATAAGAATCTTTATACATAATACATAATAAGAGTTCTAGGCTTAGAGAGAATAAAATCAAACTTTGTATTGAAGAGATAGGCTTCCTAATACATAATGCAGGCTTAACCAGAAAAATCTATGGTAGTCAAACTAGGAGCTAATGGAGATATATGATCATAAAATGCTCTCCGCTGAGTTTGATAATCAATGGTGCTCTACTGAGAATAGAATAACAAAGCAGAAATATTCACAAGTGCTGGTGACATGTAGTATTGTATGATTTATTCACTGGGGTTCTTTTAGCCAAAACTCACAGAAACATAAAAGGAATTCATATTTCAAGACGTCTGGTTTAATGAAAAATTCAAAGAAATGCTGTCTTCAGTCGAAATCGTTCAAGGATACGGATGCAGTGATGGAGCAAAATTGTGCCTTCCAACCATCTGTACAAAATGTTATGTACTTAGCTGCCTCCTGAGTAATCCTTGGGAATTTTGTTTCATTTAATATTCATTTTAACACCATAAAATCATAAATACAGTGATATCATGTTATAGTGAATCCCCTGATATAGAACACTTCCTAAAGTCCTAGTTTCTTTCTGGTAAAGTCAGATCTCTCTACTAGTGTAAAAAAAAATCATTGGTACTGTGAATATTCATTTGGTAACATAAGTTTTTCTAATGACCACATATCTTTAAACTAAGTCTTAACATCTGTTCCACCTTCTAATTACAGATATTAAATTAACATAATTCACAACTGTATCATAAAAAGTAAGACATAAGTAGTTAAACTCTTGTGTATGTCCTTTTCAATGCTATATACAACTTTATACATTTTTATTCATTCAATTTCTCCTCACTCAACAAATTAAATGTCTAGTATGTGTCTTGGGTGTCTGGAAACAATGAGAAAGGGAATGCTTTAACTCTTATACTGGGGTGCTCCCCCATGGCAAACAAGAATTCACTATAAAAGGGTTTCACTATAATTAGTGTTATTTGAATTGCCTGGTCTGATCGAAAGCAAATTGTCTGTGGAGAGCAGCAGGACTGGATTATTTATCAACAGTCTGGGCAATTAAGAAACAGTTGGCTGCAATATGTTATTTACAAATGAACACAATGATGCTACTTCATTTTAAATTCTCTTTCTTCATTACATCAAACAAAGCATAATTCTTGTAGCTTAATTAAGGTGAATTTAAAATACTCCCTTTAATATTGTATTACTTCAACTAATATTGAAACAAACATAACAAAAACATGAAATATTTTTAAAAGAAGATGCTTGTTGGAAATCTGTGGTCATATGTATTTTTTAAAGTTGTGTAATGAAAAAAAAACCCCACTTACCAGAGTTAACTGCTAAATTCTAGTAAATAAAATTGGTGTGTGTGTGTGTGTGTGTGTGTGTGTGTGTGCTTAGAGAGGGTAGTATTGGATAGTTTGGTGTTTTAAATGTAAATATCCAAACACTGAAAGCTCTTAGATTCTGAAAAGTAGAAAATGTTCTTGTATTCTATACTACTAAGATTAAAAGGAGATATGACCTTGGGACTTTGGAACTCTATTTTCCTGTGCTTATGTTGAAAAGGAAATTTTATTTCTGTATATCCTTCTAATATTACCCAGTACAATCAGACTAAAAGAAGTATCTCCATTTAGTTCTTTGGCACAGATGCCTTGGGATGAAGGCTTGGGGGGGGGGATAACTATTAATTTTATTAGATAAAATATAAGTGAGTTGTTCTGATAAGCATGGAATCATGCATTCATCATTTCAGAAACAATTCTGACTAAAAGGAAAAAGAGTATTAACAAAATACTTCCTCTCTGAAGTTTTCCAAAACTGCATTAAAGTTTAAGTATCCCAATTCTAGGGAGTAAAAAACAGCAAAGACAAGTAACAGTTACATTTCCCTTCTTCTCTCTGATAGAAATCTAATAATAACTTTCATTTATGTAATATGAAGCATTTTCCTTACAACAATCCTATGAGACTGTTTGTGTAACTATTATCCCCATTATGTAGTTGAGGAAACTGAGGCACAGAGAGGTTAAGGTGAAACTGGTATTTGAAGCAAGTTCCTGATTCCAGTTATAACATGTACAACTCATCTTAGCTAAAATATAGTTAAATATAAAATATAGTTAAAATAGAATTCTTATTTTCTCATACTTTTTTTTGAGACTGTCTCCCTGACTGAGTCTTCTAGTCTTCCCAACTAGAAGTGCAGAGGACATTCATGAAGCATCATCTCACTGATCATGGGAAGCTTTGAAGGCTTTGACCTTCTCCAACTTGGGATGGTTCATCCCTTCCTTTGGCAATATCAGTGCCTATTCCTTACCCCCATCCTGGAAGCCTGCCACATTGAACTCAGCATGGACACCCAATCAGGTTTAGTCCTACTGCAGCTCAGAGCTCCCAAACTTAAGCAATCTATGAACCCCAACCACCCCAATACCAGGGATTGCAGATGTGTGCTAGCACACCTAGCAATTTCTCATACTTTTTCAAATTCTTCCTCCAAATTTATGTACTAAATGTTCTTCTCCATTCCACAGTCTCAATTAAGTAAAATGTATATCAGCCGGGGCGGCTAGGTGGCGCAGTGGATAAAGCACCGGCCCTGGATTCAGGAGTACCTGAGTTCAAGTCTGGCCTCAGACACTTGACACTTACTAGCTGTGTGACCCTGGGCAAGTCACTTAACCCCCATTGCCCCGCAAAAACAAAAACAAACAAACAAAACAACAACAACAACAAAAAAACAAACAAACAAACAAAAAATGTATATCAGCCGTTATTATATAACCAATTTCTCCAAATAATTAAGAGGTTTATATTCCCAAGCAAGAGACAGTATAGGTAGTCAGAGTAAGGAAGACTGGAGTCCAAGTCTAGCCTCCTATACATGGTGGTTATGTGATAATGGGACAAGTCGTTTAACCTCAGTATTCTAGGCAACTTTCTAAGATCATAGCTTGGAGAGGAGGTTTCAGACTGCCTTGGTAGAGGGGTTTTTCTCTTCTCAGAACTCCTATGTTAATGAAATCACAGGTCCAGTCCTAATACCACATAAACAACGTGGGCTTTTCTTTCCAGATATTCACAGAATCATGTTCCAGGGAAGAATAAGTTTCAAAGCCATCTACAACAAAATTCCCCTGGTTGAAATTCCCCTCTATATTATTACCAAGTAATCATCCTGGCAGCACCTAAAAACCCAGAGCAATGGAAGAACATACCTCTTGAGGTAGCTCATCTCATTTTTGAATAGCTCTAATGGTTAAGAAGTTTCCCATTCATCAATATTAATTATTCCTCCATGTAACTTCCAACCACTGCTCCTGGTTCCTTCCTCTGGAG
The DNA here is from genome assembly GCF_019393635.1 of Dromiciops gliroides. Classification (NCBI taxonomy): domain Eukaryota; kingdom Metazoa; phylum Chordata; class Mammalia; order Microbiotheria; family Microbiotheriidae; genus Dromiciops; species Dromiciops gliroides. The sequence goes on along the minus strand of NC_057864.1, from coordinate 119,277,166 downwards.
TCAAGCAGAACAGTCTAATCTTTCTTACACAGGACACTTATAAAACTTGAAGACAGATATCAGGTCTTCCTCTCTCAAGCGTTCTCTTCTTCAAGGTGAACATCTCCTTCAACTTAGGTTCATGTGGAATTTTTTACTATTTCCTCATCATCTTAACTCCCCTCTTCTGAATATACTGTAATGTCTTCTCTTAAAATATAGCACTTAGAACAAAACCCAGTACTCCAGGGAAGAATACAATGCAATAAGCTCTATGTGGACAACCCAGAAAAGTACAATCCATCTTTCATTTAAGAAACTCCAATGATAGGGAACTAATTGCCTCCTAAATCAATTTGTTCCACTTTGGGAAGGCTTTGTAAGGAACTCTTTTCCTTACACAGAGATTCTATTTGCTTTCTGGAACTTCTACCCATTACTCTTAGTTGTACCAAAAAGAAAAGCCTAATTCTTCAAAGTGGAAATCCTTCATTAGCTAAGGACAGCTATCTCCCTCACCCTCTTCCCCAAATCTTCTGCTCTCCAAAATAACCATCACCCCTCACAGTTCCCTAGCTCCCCCAGGCCATGAACCTTGATGCCATACTTAATTAACTCTTCACTATTGCTTCCCCACCCCATTCCCACCCCAGTCCAATCTGTTGTCAAAGCCCACTGAATTAAGGGTTTTTTCTGCCATATCACACACTTTGAGCTTTCATCCACATAAAACACCCTGGTCTTTTTTTAGATAAACTACAATCTAGGCATTTCAACTAGAAAACGTTACATTTAGTATTATTACATTTCATCCTATTAGATTAAGTTAAATGTTCAAGCCTATCAAGATTGTTTTGGATATGATTCTTATTTTTCTGTATATTAGCTATGCTCCCCCAGCTTTTCATAATTTACAAATTTGATAAGGATGGCACATATTAGGCATTTATCCAAGAAACTGATGAAAAAATATTAAACAGTAGAGGGCTAAGCCCGAGAAAATTCTATTAGAAACTTCCTTCTACTCTGACATAAAACTGTTAATGGCTACTCTTCAAGTATGATCATTCAACTATTTCTGGATTCATCTCACTATGTTATGATTCTTCCCAATTGTGCATCCTTTCTATAAGAATAGCATGAGAGATTTTATCAACCACTTTCTAAAATGAAGGTAAAGATTATTTTATCTATTAGTTTGGCGATCTATTTTTAAAAAGGAACTGGTTGGTCTGCAGAATTTGGGAGCTCCTTGAGAGCAGGGATTCTTTGGTTTTCCTTTGCAAACACAGTGCTTAGCACAGTCCCTGAAATATAATAGGTGCATAATAAATGCTTATTAACTAATTGACCAATGAAGCAATGGTAGCTATCTGGGATACTACTTCTATTTCCTCATTCTGCATTAGATTGTGGTAGGAGTGAAAGAAATAAGAAGGACTTGAGCTGAATAAGAAGGAAATTGTGTAGGTGATTTGTATATACTAGTGAAGTAGGTCAGTTTTTGTATTTAGGGAGGAGAAGATTTGGTGAAATCTAGGAGATACAGAGGAAAATGTAAAGGAGAAAAACCTCTAGGTACAGCTACTGGTCCATATTCTACTTCCAGGTCGAGAGCTGAGTTAGATACTGGACATTTAAGTAGAGCATATAAAGATTAAGGAGATATAAAACAGATCAAAACAAAATGGACAATTTTGATTATCTAAAATTTTAAAATTTTTGCACAAATAAAAATAAAAACAGCTTCAGTTGCAAGAACCTCTTAGACAGCTAAATAAAATAAAAATTTTGTTAATACAAAATATTTCTAGGATGAGCATTTCTAGGACTGTCAAATATTAGTGGTAACAAAAGTCATGCTTTGCCACTAATCTTATTAGGAAAGCTTATAGTACTTTAAGATAGATATTTCTGTTCATATTAAGAAAAAGTCCTTCTATTTTTAGGCCTTCTATTGTTTAAAAAATAAAAATGCTTTCTTTTCCTTGTAAAATAAAAGTGCCTGTTATATAATTATCCAATTTCTATTTTTTTAATTGATTAAATTATGCTAATAGTTCTCCTGATGTTGAATCTTCCTTACATGGCTCATACAAATCCATTATAGAATTATGATTTTTGAAAAATATGTTGCCATGACCTCTTTTTTTTTTTTTTGCCCAGCGTCACACAGCTAGTAAGTGTCAAGTGTCTTTGGCTAGATTTGAACTCAGATCCTCCTGAATCCCAGGCCAGTACTTTATCCACTGTGCCACATAGTTGTCCCCCAAGACCCCTTTACTAGTATTTTATTTGTATCTTTATATTAATGGTCTTACTGATACTGGTTTATATATTTTTCTGCTTTATCCCACCCTGGTTTGGAAATCAGGCACATATCTGTCTCATGGAGTTTCATAAAATGCCTTTCTTTTCTATCACTTTTCACAAACTGTCTAGGTAGCATAGCAACTAGGAATACAAGTGAATAGTGTTAGGCTTGGAGTCAAGAAGATCTGGTTAAATTTCTGTTTCAGACACTTACTAACTCAGTTATAAAATGTGACCTCCATCTGTAAAATGGGTAACTACCCAATTCAGAGGATTATAGTGAGGATCAAAAGGGATAAAATGTATACAAAAGTATATTGAAGAACTTAAAGCACAATATCAATGTTAGAGGGTACCCAGGCCAGAAGAGAAAACTAAACAGAGCAGCTGACGGCAAATGAAGAGATATCTGGAATTTTGAGTACTCTATGATGGGAAGTTTTTTGTTTGTGGCCTCCAGGACCCCACACAGAGGGGGAAGAGTAATTGAAAGTTCTTATGATGGAAGTTAATTTATGAAAGTGATATTTTGGATGGTTGATCTTTGAGACATCCTCCTGTGGTCTTAAGGAGCAAGAAAGAACAATCATTGAAGTCATTGATCCTAGAAGTTAAGAAAAAAGTCAGCTATCTCCATTGGCTTGTTCCCTTGCATTTTCTCCAGAAAGCACCAAGATGGGGAGATGTCTCTATCCATTCCTAACCCCCACCAGTAATGTCATCTTGAACTAAAGCAATTTAGCTACTTTGCCCAATAGAGAGCAAACCCAGAAAGTCTAGCTGTGGATTTGAGTTCAGTTGCAGAGTAGTCCCAGGGAGCCCAACAAAATGACATGCCCCACAGAGACATTGCATCCAGGGAGAGTAACATAAAGATACCAGTAGAGAAAAAATGATAGGAGCCCTAAAGAACAAGAAGCATGACTTACTGTAGATGAATATTCACTATGTCTGCACCTCTCTACTAGTGTGTTCTATGTATGTGTCCATTTTTCTCACTGATGTTACACTGATATTATGGGAATAATATGGTCATGTTTACAGGGGACTTATTTGTTCCTAATGTATACTATTCCATTCTGGTAAATGCCTTTCACTTCAAGTTAAATATGTCAATTGGCACACTATTAAAGGTACAAATACAGTGAGTGGGTGGTTGGAGCAAACAATAAGTTTAGGAGTATAGATCCATAGAATATCTCAAACCTGGGGAAGTCACCCCATGGGATAAAAAAAAAAAAAACCCAACATGAGCCAACACTATATAATAATAATAAATTAATTTTTAAAACCTAGCATTTATGTAGTACTTTAAAGTTTGCAAAGCACTGTACATTTGTTATCTCATTTGATACAAGGACCCTGTGATGTGGGTGTTATCATCATTACCATTTTACAAACTGGGAAACCATAAAAAGAATACATCTCCTACCCACAGCTGTGAGGGGCATATGATGTGATGTACTCTGATCATTAATACTAAGATTGTGTATCCATTTAGAATATATTGTGGAATATGGTATAAGGTGTTGATCTTAAGTCTGATTTGTGACAGATTGCTTTCCAATTTTCCCATCTAGTTTTATCAAATATATTTTTTCCTAGATAATTTATTTTCCATTTTATCAAACACTTGGCTGAATTCCATTCTGTGTTTCTGATTCTCCCTGGTTTGATCTGTTCCATTGATCAATCTAGATCTTTATTTTTAAACTAATACCAGATGGGTTTGGTGTTTGCTATTCTCTCATCATCCTTACTTCTTTCCAACATTTTCCTTGATAGTCTAGATTTTTATATGAATTTTCTAGAAATTCTTTCTCAAGTAATTTGGTTAAGTATCCTATTACCTCTTCCATTTATCAAAGCAATGTTTTTATATTCATCCATTTCACTTTGATGATCAGTTTAGTGGCATATAATTAGGCAAAATAACTCCTAATAAGTGCTTTAATTTCATCTTCATTGGTACTGCATTCACCTTTTTCATTTTTGAAACTAATAATTTGTTTTTCTACTTTTTAAAATCAAATTAACCAATGATTTATCTATTTTGTTTTTTCCCATAAAATCAGCTCCTAGTTTATTAGTTCAATTTTTAAACTTTCAAATTAATTAATCTCTCCTTTGATTTTTAGAATTTCCATTTTGGTATTTAATTGGGGAAATTTATTTTGTTTTAATTTTCTGCTGTGTTTTTGTAGATGCATGTTCAGTCCATCGATCTGCTCCTTTCTTTTCTTTTCTTTTTTTGTGGAATCTGCTCCTTTTTATTGATGCATATGTTTACAGATATAAATTTTCCCCTAAGTACTGCTTTTGCCGTGTCCCACAAATTTCACTGTATTGTCTCACTGTTACATTCTCTTTAATACAATGATTGTTTCTATGATTTTTTCTTTGACCTGCTCATTCTTTAGAATTAGATTATTTAGTTTACAGTAATTTTTAATTTCTGACTTGAAGTCCCTCTATGGAATGTAATTTTGATTTCATTATGGCCTGAAATTTGCATATTTATATTTCTGCTTCACTTCATTTGTTTGTCAAGTTTTTATGTCCTAGTATATGGTCAGTTTTCACAAAGTTGTCATATACAGCTGAGAAAAAGGTATACTGATTTCTATTCCCTTCATTTTTCTTCAGAGGTCTATCATATTTAACTTTTCTAGGATTTTATTCATCTCTTTAACTTCATTCTTATTTATTTTATGGTTAGATTGATCTAACTCTAAGAGGAGAAAGTTGAGTTCTCCCACTAATATATTTTTACCATTTCCTCCTATAATTCATTTAACTTTTCCTTCAAAAATTTGGATATTATGTCATTTGGTACTTTTAGGTTGAATATTGTTGTTACTTGATTATCTATAGTTCCTTTTAGCAAGATATAGTTTCCCCTTATCTCTTATATTTTTGCTTTTGCTTTGTCTGAGATTATGATTGCTACCCGTCTTTTTTAGTTCAGTTAAAGCACAACGGATTCTTCTCTAGTTCCTTATTTTAACTTTGTGTGTGTGTTTATGTTTGAAGTGTGTTTCTTTTAAACAATATATTATTGGATTCTTCTAACCCATTCTGCTATATGCGTACATTTTATGGGTGAGTTCATCTCAATCACATTCACAGTTATGATTACTAACTGCATTTTCCTTCCGTCCTATTTTCTATTTATCCTTTTCTTTCTCTTTATATCCTGTCCCTCTTCAAAAGTCTATTTTACTTCTAACTTCCTTTAATCTGTCTTCTTTTTTATAACTACATCTCTTTCTCTCATATCTTTCCCCTCTTAATTCCCTGTTGATTAAAATAGATTTCTATATCCACTTGAGTGAGTATATGTATTCTTCCCTTTTTGAACCAATTCCAATGTATAAGGTTCGAGTGCTGTCTCCCTTCCCTTATTATCCCTTTCACTATAAAATCTCTTCCTATGTGCTTCTGTTATGTGAGAAAATTTCTCCCATTTTTTCTCCCTTCTCCCTTTACCCAGTGCATCTCTCTCCATTTTTTGATCATCCCAATATAATCAACTCCCACACCTTCTTTCTGTATGGAATCCTTCTAAGTACCCTGATAATGATAAAGGTCTTAGAAAATTCATGTATCATCTTCCCATATTAAAAGGCAAACAGTTTAACCTTAGTGAGTTCCTTATGATTTTGCTTTCACATTTACCTTTTAAGTCTTGTACTTGACAGTCAAATTTTCAGGGGCAGCTAGGTGGCACAGTGGATAAAGAACCAGCCCTGTATTCAGGAGGAACTGAGTTCAAACCAGCCTCAGACACTTAACACTAGCTGTGTGACCCTGGGCAAGTCACTTAACCCTCACTGCCCCACAAACAAAAAAAGAAAAGAAAGAAAAAAGTTTAAAGAAAGAAAAAAGTTAAAAAAAAAAAAAAGAAAAAAGTCAAATGTTTCTATTCATCTCTGGTCTTTTCATCAAGAATGCTTAAAAGTGGGGCAGCTAGGTGGCGCAGTGGATAAAGCACTGGCCTTGGATTCAGGAGGACCTGAGTTCAAATCCAGCCTCGGACACGTGACACTTGTTAGCTGTGTGATCCTGGGCAAGTCACTTGACCCTCATTGCCCTACAAAAAAACCAACAAAAAACCCAACAAAAAAAGAATGCTTAAAAGTCCTTTATTTAATTAAATATCCATTTTTTTTTAAATTTGAAAGATACTCAGTTTTTCTGGTTAGATTATTCCAAGTTGTAATGCTACTTTCTTTGCCTTATGGAATATCATATTCCAAGTTCTCTTCTACTTTAAGATGGTACCTGCTAAATCTTGTATAATCCTGACTGTGGCTCTATGATATTTGAACAGTTTCTTTCTGGCTGCTTTTTACTGAACTAGGAGATTTGGAATTTGGCTGTAATATTCCCATGAGTTTTCATTTTGGGATCTATTTGAAGAGTTGTTTGATGGATTCTTTCCATTTCTATTTTACCCTCTGCTTCTTTTATATTTTTCTCAAAATATGATTTCTAGGCTCTTTCTTTGATCATGATTTCCAAGTAGTCCAAAATTCTCAAATTATCTCTCCTTGATCTATTATCTAAATTAGTTGATTTTCAAATGAGATATTTCACATTTTTCTATTATTTTTCATTCTTTTTACTTTATTTTATTGTTGCTTGCTCTCTCATGGAGTCATTACTTTCTACTAACTCAATTCTAATTTTTAAGTTATTACTTTCCTCAGTGAGCTCTTGTGCTGCTTTTTTCCATTTGGACAATTCTTTTTTTTAAGGAATTATTATCAACAGTGATGTTTTGTACCTTTTTTCCATTTGGCCAATTCTATTGTTTAAGGTGTCATTTTATTCAGTGATGTTTGTGCCTCTTTACAAAGCTATATTGTATTTTCATAATTTTTTGCATTCCTCTCATTTATTTTCCCAATTTTTCCTATACCACTTTTATTTCATTTTAAAGTCATTTTAGTTTGTTCCAGGAAATCTTGTTGGGCTTAAGTTCAATTCACTTTTTGTTGTTGTTGTTTTGTTTTGAGGCTTTGCTTGTAGCTGTTTTCACATTATCTTCTTCTGATTTTGTGTCTTCATCTTTCCTGTCACCAAAATATCTTCTTATGGTGAGGTTCTTTTTTGTTGCTTGTTTTTGCCTAATCCTCTTACTATTTCTGGTTTGAGAGCTCCCAAAGCTGCTGCTACTGTCACCACTGCCTCTGTGACCCACAGCTGGTGTTGATGCCATTTATACTGTAGACCAGCTTCTCTCCCAGGGTCATAAATTTCTCTTCTGATCTCCTAAGTTGTCTAAAAGGTCTCACCCCAATCTTTTGTTTACTCTGCTGCTTCAGAATTTGATTTGAGGTATTAGTTTAAAAGTGTTTAGAGATGAGTGTTAGAACATCAATGTAGCTCTGCCAAGTCTCAACTTTACATCATTCCCACCATCTGTTTCATAAGCAAAGATGAAGAAAATCATGAAATTGTGCTGACTGGATCCCATACAAATTTTCTTCACATTTGGCTGTCTTGGCTCTCTTCTGCAAGGCAATGCTTATACCTCACTGATTACCTTAATAATCCACTCACTAAAGTGGCTCTTTCAAACCTTGTCATCCCTTCTGAAGCTTTCTATGGCTCCTTAACCCTTGCCAACCCCCAGATAAAAATCATAACTCATGTTTTACTGTAAATTTTGAGACTGTTTACCAAGTTTTCTCTTCTACCCTTACATTACTCAGTTGCCTTTTGTCACTATTTGTTCTTTTACCTCCTATTTCACACAATGCGATGGCTTTTCTTTGTCAAGGCAAACCTTTCTACATGCACAAGTGATCCCATTCCATCCCATCTTTGTCAACAGATTGTCTCCTTTATAATCCCCATTCTCTCTTTTATCTTCAAACTCTCCCTGTCTACTGGTTGCTCCCCTACTGTCTACAAACATGTCCATATCACCCTAGTTCTCAAAATAAATAATTTGATCCATTCAACTCCACTAGCTATTTTACCCATATTTCTCATTCCTTTTGTGGCTAAACTCCTTGAGAAGGTCATTTACAATGGGTACCTCTATGTCCTTTTCCTCTTACTCCCTTCTTAACTCTCTACAATCTGGTTTCATTAAAATGAAACTTTTCTCACCAAAGTTACCATATCTAATGATCTTTTCTCAGTCCTTAGCCTTCTTGATCTCTTAGCTACATCTGACATTGTCAATTACTCTCTTTTCCTTGAAACTCTCTTATTTCTAGGTTTTTGTGACACTATTCTTTCCTGGTTCTCTTCCTAACTATATGGCTGCTCCTTTTGAGTCTCCTTTGTAACCACTGGTTTTACCCACAGTTCTGTCCTAGGCCCTCTTCTCTTATTTCTCTGTACTATTTCATTTGGTGATCTCACTGACTCCCATGGATGCAATTATCTTCTATAAATTAATTATTCTCAGATTAACTTATTTATACCTAATATCTCTGCTAACCTCTAGTCTCTAATCTCCAAATGCCTGAAAGACATCAAAAGCTGGATTTTTCATAAACATCCTAAATTCAACATGTACAAAAAATGAACTTATTACCTTTTCCCCAAAGTCTCCCCCTTCAAACTACTCTCTTACAATCAAAGGTACCCAGCCATCCAAGTTTCTAATGTATGTGTTAATCTCAATTCCCCTTATAACTACAATTGCCAAGACCTGTTGATTTTGCATTCATAACAATTTCTTGCTTAATCCCCCTTCTTTCCCTTGATACTGATATCACACTGGTCCAAACTCTCATCACCTCATGTCTGAGTTATTACAATAGCCTGCTGATTGGTTTCCTTGCCATGTCTCTCTCTACTCTACTCCAGGCTCCATTCAGCAGTCGACATGATCCTCCAAAAGTACAAATCTGACCATCTCCATTCTATTCAATAAACTCCAATAGTTCTCTATCATTTCCATGATGAAATATAAAATCCTCTGTTCAGTGTTCAAAGCCTTTCAAAACCTACACACACTTTTCCAATATTCTTACACTTTACTGAATTCTCCCTACCCTTGTTCTCCAAGATCCAGTGACAATGATCTTCTTGTTGTTCCTTGCATAAGACACTCCATCGCTTGACTCCAGTCATTTTCACTAGCTCATGCCAAAAGTTCTTATTCCAGAATTTTGTCTCTCTTCCTCTTCATCTGTGCCTCCTGGCTTCTTTCAACTACCAACTAAAATCTTACCTACCACAAGAGAGCTTCAAAAATACCTCATATTTAATTATTTATATGCTTTTTTTTAATAAAAAGCAGGTGATGTGTAATAGAGATTTACATTTTCACATATAATCCTCTTTTTCTGTTCTACTTTGCATATGGAAATGTTCTATTTAATTTTTATTGTTTGTCGAATACACAATAAAAATAAAATTAGTAAATTTTAAGGTGATAATAATATAAAAACAATCTATACTTTCAATATATTGTGAATTTATTGACAATAAGGAAATCAACACAACTCTTGTATTAACTGCATTTGACAACAGCAAGTTAAAATAGAGTAAATATAAATTGGGATTGTTTTCATCCTAGGAAAAATAGTGCTAAACATTAACTGATACTATGACAGTGTCCAAGTACTATGAACATTACATTGTTCATTATTTAGAATTATGTGAGTGTTAATAACTAAGCAGTGAATTTAGATTTCAGATGCATTGATGTCAAATATTATAGAAAGCTGAAATCTTTGTGCATCCCTCTGGGACACATTCAAAATAAGAGTGATGAAAAATTATTGATTGGGATATAGTAAAAAATGTTCAGGCATTTGTGCAATTTGGAAGGCCTCATTTTATCAAAAGCTGGATTTAAATAGTAATTAAATTAACAAAAAATAAGAAAAAAGGTTTAGTACTAAGTAAAAAGAAAACAGGAGCTAAAATAGTAGAAAAGAATGGCATAGAAACTTAACTGACAGAATAATCAAAACTACTGATCAGATCTTAATTTTCCTATATTCACAATGTTAAACTGGAACACCATGTAAAGAATGATAAACCCATAAAAATATTGCTATTGGATTTTTAGCCAAATACTGAATAATTATTACTAATTTTTCAAAAAAGTCAGTTAAATTGAGACAGTACTGAAATATGTGATAATACATTTTTTAAAAATTAGTGTAATCAAATTTATGCTGCAGGTAATGAAATTATGACATAATGTCCAGAAAATATTGCAATCCTCCTTTAACTCTGATGCCATTGTATCCTTCCAATAGTATTAAATTCCCCTCAATGGATCTTTGTCAAATATCTGAAATTGTCTCTAAAACTATCAAAGAATTCTCAGACAATAATTGCCTCTACATTTTCTTTAATCTTCATTAGATGATCTCATACTTCCCTTCAAGGTGATGTTCATTTTTTTAGTGAAGTAATACATAATGACTTATGCGTGTCCATGTAAATTATATCAGTTTTTGAATATAAGATGTGAAACAACTAGAACAATGGTAAGAATATATGTGTTCCCAATAAATAATGCTTGGAGGTCATCTATATACTTTAACCTTCTTTTAAAGCATTCAAATGCTGTATTCTAGAGGTTTGAGTTTAAATGGTGATTTAAATGGATCAGTGACATCATCAGCTCACATCTCTCTATATCCTCTACAAATACATAGTGTGAGATTGTCAAATCCTTAGCACATCTTGAACTGGATGTTCAGTACGAATCTGCAACTCGACATATCCAAAACAAAACTAATTATCCTTCCCCAAAAACCCTTCTCTCTTGCCAACTTTCCTATTACTGTCAAGGGTACCAACATCTTTTCAGCTTTGCAACTTCAGAGTCAACTTCAATTCTTCACTCCATGGTTCAATCTACTGTCAAAACTTTTTTTGTCAGAAATTGAATCTTTGCTTTTTGTTTTGATCTATTAACTGTAGCTTCAGAATGAAAGAGTACATTAACCCATTAATTCTGAGTAAACAATTAAACTATTTCTCTTTTTCAATAATCTATTCTTGAAAAAAATTCCAAAGAATCTGATTTTTTACATGAGCCTGTCTGTCTTCCCCTTTTTAGTCTCCATAAGCATCAGATTTATATTTGGAATGGAAGCCTTAAAAATAGATATAGTCTGTTTCAAACAGGCTGAAAAACCTACAATGAAAAAAACCCATGTACCTATAGAGTTTAAACAATATTAAGTTTAATGCAATTCAATGGCAAACATAGAAAATAGAAAACACCCAATTAATAAAATTATAGAATGTTAATGTAGTAAAATATCTCAGGGGGTGCAGCTAGGTGGTGCAGTGGATAGAGCACCGGCCCTAGAGTCAGGAGTACCTGAGTTCAAATCTGGTCTCAGACCCTTAACACTTACTAGCTGTGTGACCCTGGGCAAGTCACTTAAGCCCAACTGCCTCACTAAAAAAACAAAACAAAAAAACAACTCAGAAATCAGGTAATTTATCCAGTCCAAACTATTCCAGGAGTCCAATAACTCATTCAACAAGTGGTCATTCAGAATCTTCTAAATGACCTTCCATGAATGTGAATTTGCTATTTCTGGAAATAGTCCATTTCAAGTTTGAATAGCTCTACTTAAGTGTAATGTTTAACTTATGTTAAACTAAAATTTGTCTCCCAGGGTTTCTATCCATTGATCCTAGGTCTTCTGCCCTCCAGAGACAAGCATAACAAGTCTTCAATAAGAAAGTACTTTAACATATTTGAAGACAGTGATCAAATATCGCCAAAGACTTCCAATTCTCCAAGTATAGTATCTTCAGGTTCTTCAATCAACTTATGGCAAGTTTTCTAGTCTTCTGACCTTTCTAGGTCGCCATTCTCTATATGTCCTCTAGTTTTACAATGTCTCTGCTAAAACACAAGCCCCCAAATTGGGCACAATATTCCCAATATGGCCTAAATTTTCTTGGGCAGAAACCAAATAGTTCAGTAATGCTTCCTAATATCACATGTAGCTTTCAAAGATGCCCTTGTTTGTGTTTCCTTCTGGCCTTCATTCTGTTCATTTTATAAAATGTTTCAATGACCTCCTTTCTTTTCCCTTTCCCTTTCCTTTTATGACCCTATTGCTAGTCTCCTCATCCTCCCAATTCTCATAGTCCTAATATTGGAAAAACATTCTTATAACATATAAAATAGTGAAAATTTTTCATCTCATTCTGTATCTTTAGTGCATTATTTCTCAGTTTAGAAGAATTAGCATACTCTGGTCATGGCATTGATCAGAGTTCTTAAGTCAATCAAAGTTATTATTTGCAATAGTCATATTCCAGTATAACATGTTCCCTGGGTTTTGCTCATTTCATTTTGCATCGGTTCATACATAAGATTTCTATGAATTTGTCCCTTTTATAATTATTTGTAGCATGAAAATATCTCATTACATGTTATAATTTGTTCAACCATCCCTCATTATTATCCAGAAATGTAGAAATTTTATTAAAACATTATCTATGGGGGCATCTAGGTGGCACAGTGGATAGAGCACTGGCCCTGGAGTCAGGAGTACCTGAGTTCAAATCCAGCCTCAGACACTTGACACTTACTAGCTATGTGACCCTGGGCAAGTCACTTAACCCCAATTGCCTCACCAAAAAAAAAAAAGTTTATATTAAAAAAAAAACACAAAACATTATCTATGGGGGCAGCTAGGTGGCACAGTGGATAAAGCACTGGCTCTGGATTCAGGAGGACATGAGTTCAAATCCGGCCTCAGGCACTTGACATTTACTAGCTGTGTGACCCTGGGCAAGTCACTTAACCCTCATTACCCCACACAAATAAAACCCCAACCCCAACTCAAATCTGTTCTCGGTATAGAAAGTGGAAGGAAAAAATATTACAAAACATTATCTGTGCCCAAATACAAAGCATTGATTAAAAAATATTAAGCAAGGGAGCAGCAAATTCCACAGAAGAATGTACTGAGATAATTTTCCAACCAAGGACGGCTTAAAAGATCAGAAGGAGAGAGGTGCTATGCTGAGACAGAAGTAGAGCCCAACCCCACAGTCACAATGACACAGATCCAGTCCCAGGAGGGCTTTGCCAAAGAAAGAGACATACCCCCCAGAGCCCCTGAATAAGCTGCAGTGCCAGTGTCATCTGGAACTAAGCTCACAGGCTGGTGAGAGGGCTGAGTCCTTGGCAGGGGAGAGATTACAGGTGTTTCTGTTGGTGCTGAGGCAGAACGTGGGTTTTTCACCCCTGCTGGGAACCAAGGGGTAGGCTTGAGTAGCAGTGGCCCAGGTGGGGAAGGGGCACAGGCTTGTCAGAGCTGAAAACCACAGCACACAAAGCTGGTTGATTAGCAAGCTGGTCTGGGGTTATGTACAGACCAGGGAACAGGCCAGGCGAGTGAAGAACCTTGCCTTCCTTAAATCATACCACCTGGGAACTCCTGAAGCTTGGGATACTGCAGCCTGGAAACAGTGCCTCACTTTAAGGAGCTAAAGTCAAGTAAAAGAAAGGCAACATGAGCAGAGAGAGAAAGGTGAGGACCACAGAAAGTTTCTTTAGTGACAAGGAAGATCAAGGTGCACCCTCAGAGGAAGATGTCAACATCAGGGCCCTTACATCTAAAGCCTCCAAGAAAAATATGAATTGGTCTCAGGCCAATTTGAGTGCCTCACTCCAAAAGGACTTTGAAGATAAAGTTAGAGAGGTAGAGGGAAAAAATGGAAAGAGAAATGAGGGTGATGCAGGAAAGACATGAGAAAAAAGTCAACAGCTTGAAAAGCCAAATGGAAAAGCTCTCTGACAAAAATAATTTCCTAAGAATTTGGATTGAACAAATGGAAGCTAGTGACTTTATGAGAAACCAAGACACAATAAAGCAAATCCAAGTGAATAAAAAAATAGAGAGCAATGTGAAATATCTTCTTGGAAAAACTGTTGACCTGGAAAATACATTCAGAAGAGATATAATTTGAAAATTATTGGACTAGCTGAAAACCATGAGAGCTCAGACATCATCTTCCAAGAAATTGTCAGGGAAAATTGCCCTGATATTCGAGAAGCAGAAGATAAAATAGAAGTTGAAAGAATCCACCTAACACCTCCTGAAAAAGATATCAAAGGGAAAACCCCCAGGAATATTATAGTCAAATTCCAGAGCTCCCAGGTCAAGGAGAAAATATTGCAAGCTGCCAAAAAGAAAGAATTCAAGTACTGTCGAGCCCCAGTCAGGATAGCACAAGATCTAGCAGCTTCTACATTAAAGGAGCCAAGGGCATGGAATATGATATTCCAGAGGGCAAAGAATTTGGGATTACGACCAAGGATCACCTACCCAGCAAAAATGTGTATAATCTTTCAGAGGAAAAAGTGGGACTCCAATGAAAAAGAGGACTTTCAGGTATTCATGATGAAAAGACCTGAACTGAATGGCAAATTTGACTTTCAAATAAAAGACCCTAGAAAACCATGAAAAATTGGAGCTGGGGGACATACCTGGGGTCATGCAGTGGATGACTGTCTTTTGTCTGAGGCCAGGCTTTGGCTGGGGTCCCCCTGAGTCTGGGGTGGATGCTTTGTCCACTGTGTCATCTAGCTGCCCCATGATGACATCCTTAAGGTAAAATTGAGGGGTTACAAGAATGTATTGGGGGAGGGGGAAGGGCAGAGGTAGCATGGGTTGAAATCCCAAATGAAAGAAACAGGAAAGGGCTTATGGAGTGGGGGAAGAGATGGGGGAGGAGCAGGGCAGTAAATGAACATTATATTCATCAGAATAGGCTCAAATACCTTAACTTCATCAGAGTTGGCTCAAGGATGGATTAACACATACACCCAATTGGGTGGACTAATCTATCTAATCATGCAGGAAAATAGGAGGGGAAGGGGATAAAGAGAGAGGGGCAAAAGAAGGGAGGGCAGATTGGGGTAGGGGACAGACAGAAGCAAATCTCTTTTGAAGAGGGATAGGGTGAAAGAAGATGGATAATAGAGTAAATATCATGGGGAAGGGAATAGGATGGAGGGAAACAGCTAACAATAGTAATCATGAAAAAGAGAAAAGGGGGGAAATTGTACAAAAAATATTTATAGAAACTCTTTGTGGAGCCTAAGAATTGGGAATCAAAGTAATGTCTATCAACTGATGAATGACTGAAGAAGCTGTGGTATATGATTGTAGTGGAATGGTATTGGGTTATAGGAAATGACAAACAGGATGATCCCAGAAAAACCTGGAAAGACTCATATGAACTGATGTATAGGGAAGTGAGCAGAACTGGGAGGACATTGTGCATCATGACAGCAGTGTTCTATGAGCAACTGTGAATGACTTAACTACTCTCAGCAGTGCAATGATCCAAGACAATCCCAGGGGACTAATGGTGAAGCACACTATCCACCCCCATAGAAAGAACTGATAAAAAGAGCACTCATGGATTGTACATATATAACCCATATCAAATTAGTTGCTGTCTTGTGGAGGGGAGAGGAAAGGGAGGGAGGAAGAAAAATTTGGAACTCTAAATCTTATGAAAATGAATGTTGAAAACTACCATTACATGTAACTGGAAAGGGGGCAGCTAGATGGCACAGTGGTAAAGCACTGGCCCTGGATTCAGGAGTACCTGAGTTCAAATCCGGCCTCAGACACTTGACACTTACTGGCTGTGTGACTGGGCAAGTCACTTAACCCCCATTGCCCTGCAAAAAACCAAAAACCAAAAAACAAAAAAAACATGTAATTGGAAAAAATAAAATAAATGTTTGTTGCTTTAAAAAAATTAAGCAAAAGTGAGGTAATGACAAAGCAAAGAAATATTCCAGTAAAAGCCAGCTTTCAAAGAGAGATTAATTTATTGTTGGTTGATTGATTGATAACATTCTCTGGGTCTGTTACATAAGTCAGTTATGTAGCTCCCTGACTAAATTATCACCTAGCTCACATCTCTCCATATCATTCACAAGTACATGGCATGAGGCTGTGTCAAATCTGGAACTGAATGTTCAGTGGGTATCTCAAACTCAACATATTCAAAAAGAACTCATTTTGCCACCACCACCACCACAACTTCACCTTGACTTTCCTGTCAAGGATACTAACAGCCTTTCAGCTTTGCAACTTCAGGGTCATCTTTAATTCTTCATTCTATTATCCATTATTTCTATCAAATCTTTCTTGTTTTCTGCTTTCCTAATATCTCTTGTATATATCTCCTCTCCAATCACATAGCCACCATTCTACTAAAAACCCTCAACACTTCTTGCCTGGACTGTTGCAGCAGACTCCCTGTTGGTTTCTCTTCATCAATTCTCTCCTGCTCCACGTTATCCTCTACTAAGTTTGAAAATTAACACTTAAGCAAATAATTGGGAGAATCATTTAAGTCTGTGGCAAAGGTGGGATTTAATTGTTATCTTTAGATCCTCATTCTCCCTTCCTCTATATATCCCATCAGTTGCCACATCTTGTTCATTCTATCTCCATAATATCTCTGAAGTCAATTTTCATTTCTCTATCCAGAGGCCTAACACCCTAGTCGGGCCCATACATCCCTTGCCTATATTATTACAATAGATTCCTAATTGATCTCTATGACTCTGCACACCAATCCATTGTCTGCTCAGCTGCCAAAGTGATTTTCTTAAGGCATAGATCTGATTGTGTTACACACCTACTCAATAAACTAAAGTATTTGGGAAAAGTAGAACAGCCAAGCAGTGCTCCTTGGAACACAGAAAACACAGCATAAAGCAGAGATAGAAAACAGAGTATACTTCAAAGTGAGACAAAAGACAGAGATGATGAGAGACAGAAACAGAGAGGGAAAGTGTTCCCCTATTATAGTATAAGAGAAGAAAGTGAACCAAGGTAACTAACAAATTCAAGTTTCACCTGCTATTTGTCAAGTCACATGCTAAGCTCCAAGTCTTCTCAGCTCTACACTCTTGAGACCAGGGAGTAAAATCAGAGTTTATACATTGTAAGCTCTGTCATGTGTGAAGATAAGTGAAGGCACTCTGCTCCTTTTAAAAAGAAGTCAGGGGGCAGCTAGGTGGCACAGTGGATAGAGCACCGGCCCTGGAGTCAGGAGTACCTGAGTTCAAATCCGGCCTCAGACACTTAATACTTACTACCTGTGTGACCCTGGGCAAGTCACTTAACCCCAATTGCCTCACCAAAAAAAAAAAAAAAAAAAGAGTCGGCTTAACCAATTCACAATTAAAAGTAAATTCCTTAATCTATGACCCAATGAAGAGGAATTTTTCCTCAGAATGATAGATTTTTGTTAGAAAAGTGAAGCAGAATGAGTAATTCTTCCAATATCCCCACTCCCCAAACTAAACAATTACTAGATAACAGGATCTCTGAGTTAGATGTTACTTCAGAAATCATCTAGTCCAGATCATAACTAAATACTCTCTTTACAACATATTCGAAAAGGGTTCATCCATAGGATACCAATACTGTCATCTCGGAAGGAAATTCATTCCATTTTTAGATAGACAGCCCTATCGTTCCTCCTTACATGAAGCCCATTTTATAACTTCCCTCCCTTGCTCCCAGTTCTGCCCTCTGGGAACAAACACAACATATCAGATTGCTCTAACACACAACAGACTTTCAATAATAAAACAGACAGGGTGTTCCCTGGCTATTTCACAGTGTATACAATGAAGCTGATTTTTTTTGAAACCAAGCATAAGAATTTACATTTTTACCGATTAACTTTCATCTTGTTTGATTTAACTCACTATTGAAGCCTGTCAAGGACTTTTTGAATCTTAATTGTCATCCAATGTGCTAGCTAACCCTCCTTTATGTCATTGGTGAATTTTATAAGCCTGCCATCTGTATTCAAATAGACAAATACATTTGTGATCTCATCAATTTCAATTTAGCAGTCTTCTCTAATGACACGAATTTCAAAGCATCCATACCTGCTCATACTGTGTGATGCCTGTCTATGTTCTCTAGTAAGTTCATCACAAGCATCCACTCAAATTTCTGGAGATCTTCCTCACTGTCTCCTGACATCACAAGGGTATCAGTGGGGTACTCTGGCTATCCACCTGCCATTCTTCACCCCTCACCACATCTTTTCTTCCTAGCATGCAACCTCTTGATGACATTTTCCACCCTTCTTCATCTCTGAAGTCCCTCATTGGTTATATAATAAAGGCTCCTCACAAACCTACTGAAAATTAAACCGACATCTTGACCATGAAACCAAGAAAAGTGAAAACATCATTTATGCCTTTATCCAGATAAAATATGCTCAGTAGCCTAGATACAAATTCCTAGGTACACCACCAAAAATACCCTTTAAATTAGACATCTAACCATTAATAATAATTTTTTTGATTTAGTCATTCAACCAGTTCTGAATCTATTTAATTGTTCTATCATCTACTTCACATCTTTCCATCTTTATTCATGTAATTAGTCAATAATTAAGTGCCTACTATGTGCCAAGGTAGTGTTAAGAATACAAAAAAGGCAAAAAAAGTCTCTTTTCTCAAGGAATTCAGTGGTGGACATCATAAATACAACTCGGTACAACATGTGTGTGATAAATTGAAGATATTCAACAGAGGGAAGACTATCATTAAGGGAGATTGAGAATGGCTTTCTGTAGAAAATGGAGGGGCAGCTACGTAGTGCAGTGGATAAAGCACCGGCCCCAGATTCAGGAGAACCTGAGTTCAAATGTGGCCTCCGACACTTGACAGTAGCTGGGCAAGTCACTTAACCCTCATTGCCCCACACCCCCCCCCAAAAAAAATGGATCTTTAGCTGGGACTTGAAAGAAGCCAAGGAAAACTGACAGTAGAGATGAGGATAGAGAATGCCAGGCTTGAGGGATAGCCAGTGAAAATGCCTTTTCACAAGGACTGCATGCTAAAGTCTAGGGAAACAACATCAACAGCATTTCTCTCATATACTAATCTAGTAGTTCTAAAGTTTGTGTGGCACTGGAATCAGATTGGCCTATGACATATACCGTACTGGGTACACCTGACCTTTCAGTACCACACACAGTTCTCTGAGACCATAAGTGACAAAACAGTTGCAAATTGCATCAATGGAAATAGTTTCAATATGTGAAATTCTCTACTTACTTCAATTAGATCACAGGTATAGATAAAAAGAAATATATAAACAATATTGTCAAAAATTAAATAAAGTTAATGTGGCATGATCTGCTCTTAATAAAGCCACGTTAGATACCTATTAGCAAGGGTTCCTTTAAATGACACTCCCTAAATATTCTTTTCTTAACATGTACAAGGATTTTTTTAGGAATCAAGTGTTGATATATAATCTATACACTCCACTTTTTTGTAGCAGGGAAATATTTCTCTTTCTCCAAACCTTCAATACCATCCATTCCCATTGAACTCTCAAGAAACATGGACTGTGGCTCAAAAATCATGTCTACCAGTTCTTTGAATTTTAGAAGATACAGTTCAGCTAGTCCTATTGACTAACTTCATCAAAGGAAAACTAGGAATTCTTTTAAAATATCTACTTATCTAGAGTATAAATAGAAATAGCCATTTACATTTTGTTCTTCCAGTCCACAGATCATTTTCCTTGGCAGAGAAAATAATTAAAATAAGAATTGAGTACTCCTGTCCTTCTCTCTGGTAGTCCCTAATTATCATCAATTCTGAGCAGAATTCTTTCTTTGGTCCTCCTCTTTTCCAAACACTTTTTTTAATATCCTCTCCTTTGTTGTTTTCAAGTTTTCATCACCAATTTCAGCTCATTCCAAGTTTTAGCATTCTGAATATTATTCTGACAGGAACACACCATATTATTGTATTCATACTCTGTTATCTTTCTGTGCTTCCATATTCTGTATAACTTTTAAAAATCTCTTAGCTGGTGAGTGTCATTTGCATCTATATCAATCACTTTTAGACAACTTCTTTTCCTCTTCATTGTATTGCTTTTCTTTAAGTCTTCAGAATTTGATTCCCAAGGATGTTCTATTCTGCTTAAGTTGAGTTCCCTTTCCAAATTTTAGTTTGTTAGATCCTACTTCTCCTTTAACTGAACACTTTGAAATCAGATCCCTCAAAATCTAGGGTATATGACAAATAAACCCCAGCTTCTCTCTCTTCAAACAATTTTTTTTCAAAAATTGTAAAATGAAGTAATAATATCTTGCAGGTTCTCATTATCACTATTTCAGTCACTAGTTCTTCCTTGTTGGTGAGAATTCAATCTAGAATAGAATTTCCTCTTGTTGGTGGTTCTATCATTTGGAAGTAAGACACTATCATTAAGAGACCTATTTGTGGGGCTAGAGCCAAGATGGTGGAAGAAAGGCAGTGACTTCCCTAAGCACTCCCCAAGACCCCTCCAAATACCCTCAAATAATGCCATAAGACAATTCATGGAAAAAATAATTGAAGCAAGTTTGATAGGCCTCAATTCTCAAACACATGGAGAGCTGAGTCAAATTTGTTAAAATAAGAGCCATTCCCTAATTGATAGATCATCAAAGACATGAAGTTTTCACATGAAATAATCAAAGCTACCTATAGTCATATGAAAAAAATGCTCTAACTCACTATTGATTAGAGAAATTCAGATCAAAACAATTCTAGGAACTACCTCATACCTATTGGATTGGATAATAGGACAGCAGAAGAAAATGACAAATGTTGTAGGGAATATGGGGAAAATGGGACAGTAATACAGTCTGCTTAAGTTGTAAACTGATTCAAACTTTTTTTTTTTTTGCGGGGAAATGAGGGTTAAGTGACTTGCCCAGGGTCACACAGCTAGTAAGTGTCAAGTGTCTGAGGCTGGCTTTGAACTCAGGTGCTCCTGAATCCAGGGTTGGTGCTTTAGGTACCACCTAGCTGCCCCAATTCAAACATTCTGTAGAGCAATTTGGGACTATGGCCAAAGGGCTATAAAACCACACATACTCTTTGACCTAGTAATACCACTACTAGGTTGGTATCCAAAAAGAGTTTGAAAAAAACACAGTGAATTCAAAATTAGGGAGATGCCCATCAACTAGGGAATGGCTGAACAAATTCTGGGAAGAGATTATGATGGAACCCTATTGTGCTGTAAGAAATGATAAGCAGGACACTATCAGAAAAACCTGGACTTATATGAGCTGATGCAAAGTAAAACGAACTATATACAAAATAACAGCAATATCATAAGATGATCTACTGTGAATGACTTAGTTATTTTCAGCAATACAATGTTCCAAGACAACTCTGAAGGACTTATGAAAAATGTAATCCATCTACAGAGAAAGAACTGATGGTATCTGAATACATATTAAAGCATAATTTTTTGTTAGGTTCTTTTTCTAAAGTTTTTTGTCTTTTTTCCCCCTACAACCTGACTAATGTGGAAATGTTTTGCATGACTACACATGTATAACTTATATTGAAATGCTTGTTTTCTTAAGGGGTGGGGTGGGGAGGGAGAAAGAGAATTTGGAACACAAAGTTTTAAAAAACTGATGTTAAAATTTGTTTTTACATGTATTTTGGAAAAACTTTAAATTAAAGAGTTAACAAGTAAAATTTAAAAAAAATAAAAGAAACCTATTTGTACAAAAATATTTATAGTAGCTCTTTTTGTGGTGGCTAAGAATTAGAAATCAAAGGAATGTCCATTAATTGGGGAATGGCTGAATAAACTGTGGTCTATGATCAGAATGGAATATTATTGTGCTATAAGAAATAACAAGCAGAAATATTTCAGAAAGGCCTGGAAAACCTTATATGAACTGATGTATAGTGAAATGAGCAGAACCAAGAGAGCATTGTGCCCAGTGACAGGAATATTATTTGATGAAGAACTGTGAATGACTTAACTATTATCTCCAATACAATGACCCAAGACAATCCCAAAGGACTAATGATGAAGCATACTATCCACCTCCAAAGAAAGAACTGATATTGATTGAACAAAGAATGAAGCATGCTAACTTCACTTCACTAATTTCTTTCATTTTTTTATTTGAGTTTTCTTATACAAAATGACCAATACAGTAATGTTTTACATAACCATACATGTATTTGATTGCCTACTGCCTCAGGAGGGGAAAGGGAAGGGAGGGAAGGAGGAATAGAATTTGGAACTTGAAACTTTAAATAAAAAAGGAGACTGGGAAAGAGCAATTAGATCAGCAAGAGAATCAAGAGATAACAGGTGGCAGTTAGATGGCACAGTGAAAAAAAGGCCTGAACCTTGGGCCTGGACTCAGGAGGAGCTTAGTTCAAATCTAGCCTCAGAGACTTCTTAGCTTTGTAATCCTGGGTATGTCACTTAACTTCTGTTTGCCTCAGTTTTCTCAGCTGTAAAAATGGGGATCATAATAGGACTTCTATTACAGAGCTGTTGTGAGAATCAAATGAGATTTTTGAAAAGCTCCTAGCACAGTACCTATACATAATAGGCATTTACTGAATGTTCCTTTCCCCAATAAAAACCTAGAAAGGAGAGAATAGGCAGGAGGAGAGGGTAGTTTAGTTAACAGTGTCTAATACATCAGAAAAGTCAAGAAAGAATTGAGGACTGAAAAAAGATCATCGAATTTGATTTTGGAAGCAGCAGTTTTAGTTGAGCAATGAGGTCAGACACCAGATTGCAAAGTGGGCAGATGGTAAAAACAAAGTGTAAATCTTTCACTCTCCACCTAGTATTTGGTTAAAAAAACAGAGAAATAAAGGATGATAGCTTCAAGGGATATAGTATAACCAAGTATGAGGGTGAGAAAGAACTAGGGAAATGTATAGGCAGGAAGGAAGAAGAGATAATGAAATATTAGCTTCCTCAGTCTCTTAAGACATATAAAGGAGAAGATGGTGGAGGAAAAGCTGTGACCCCTGGTGGTTCTGACACAAACCATCCACTTACGTTCAAAATAATGCCATAAGACAATTCTTGGAGCAGCAGAACCAAGAAAAGAACAGAGGGAAACCATTTTCCAGCCAAAGATTTCTTTAAAGGGTGACAGGGAAGGTCTGTGGAACTAGCTGAGAGAGGAGTGAAGTGCATGGTGCAGATCCAGCCCCAGGCAGGCCGTGCCTCTAGAGCCTCAGAAACATCAGCATCAGTGGCTACTTCTGAAACTCAGCTCACAGACCAGTGAGGGGATCCAGTGGTTGGCCAGGGGGAACAGCTGCAGTCTCTGCTGGAGCTAAAGCAGAGTGCCCATATTCTGAACAAGTAAGCAGGCTCGAGTGTCAGCAGCCCAGTGGGCGAAAGGCACAGGCACACCAAGCTTCTGACCATAGAAAATCAGGTTTCAATCAAATTTCTGCTTCTGGGTAAAAGAGTAAGTGGGCAACATAAAGTCCAGTGGTGGAGCCAAGAGAAAAGGCAGTAAAACCTCAGATTTCCTGACACAATTATTCCAAAAAAGCCTCCAAACACAGCCAGAAAACAACGCCTGGAGCAGCAGAACCCACAAAAAGACGGCTGAGATTATTTTACAGCCAAAGGCATCTTGGAAGTTCAAAGAGACTAGACCCGCAATCCCGCCAACCCAGACCAAGCCCCAGGCAGACTGTGCCTGAGAAACTTACCCCCAGCCTCTGAATCAGCTGCAGTAGTGGCGTCTTCTGGAACTAAACTCACAATCTGATGAGAGGGCTGAACAGCTGGCTGTGGGGGAATCTACACGGGTATATGCAGGAGCTAAGGGGGGATTTGGATGTCCTACCCTAGTGGGGAACCAGGAAGAAACCTTGAGCAGTGGCAGCCCAGGTCAGGGAGGGGTGCAGGCTCATCAGAGCTAGCAACCATGGCACATAAAGTTTTGCTGCCCGGTTGATTGGCAAGTTGCCTGGAATTAGCTACAGACCAGAGAAAGGGCCAGGTGAGTGAAGAAACTGCCCCTCATTCAATCATAACACCTGGGACCCCTGAAGCTTGGGACAGTATATCCTGGAAGCAGGACCCTACACTGAGAAGGAGTTAAAAATCAAGTGAAAGATGAGCAGGATGAGTAGGCAGAGAAAGTTGTGAACCATAGATAGCTTCTTTAGTGACAAGGAAGACTGAGGTGCACCCTTAAAAGAGGACAGCAACATCAGGGCCCTTACATATAAAGCTTCCAAGAAAAATATGAATTGATCTCAGGCCATAGAGGGACTCAAAAAGGACTTTGAAGATAAAGTCAGAGAGTTAGAGAAAAAAAGGAAAGAGAAATGAGGGTGATGCAGGAAAGACATGAGAAGAAAATCAACAGCTTGAAAAGCCAAATGGAAAAGCTCTCTGACAAAAATAATTGCATAAGAATTTGGATTGAACAAATGGAAGCTAGTGACTTTATGAGAAACCAAGACACAATAAAGCAAATCCAAGTGAATAAAAAAATAGAGGGCAATGTGAAATATCTTCGTGGAAAAACTGCTGACCTGGAAAATACATCCAGGAGAGAAATAATTTGAAAATTATTGGACTAGCTGAAAATCATGACCAGAAAATAAACTTAGACATCATCTTCCAAGAAATTGTCAGGGAAAATTGCCCTGATATTCTAGAAGCAGAAGATAAAATAGAAATTGGAAGAATCCACCTATCACCTCCTGAAAGAGATCCCAAAAGGAAAACTTCCAGGAATATTATAGCCAAATTCCAGAGCTCCCAGGTCCAGGAGAAAATATTGCAAGCAGCCAGAAAGAAGCAATTCAAATACTGTGGAGTCACAGTAAGGATAGCACAGGATATAGCATCTTCTACATTAAAGGAGCAGAGGGCATGGAATATTATATTCTTGAGGGCAAAGGAATTGGGTTTACAGCCAAAAATCATCTACCCAGCAAAAATGAGTATAATCTTTCAGGGGGAAAAAATGGGACTTCAGTGAAAAAGAGGACTTTCAGGTATTCATGATGAAAAGACCTGAACTGAATAGAAAATTTGACTTTCAAATGCAAGACCCTAGAGAAGCATAAAAAGATAAACAGGAAAAAGCAATCATGAAAGATGTTAAAAGGTTAAACTTTACATTCCTACATGGAAAGATGATATGCCTAAATCATAAGAGCCTTGTGAGTATTAGGACAGATGATAGGAATAAATGTAGACAGAGGGCAGAGGTTGGAATTGATTATGCAAGGATGATACCTGTAAAGCATTTTTTTTTTGTTTCTCTTATTTTGGGGGCGGGGCGCGATCAGTCAGGGTTAATGAGTGTCTTGTATCCGTGATCCAAATTTGGGCTTGGGTCCTCCTGGGTCCAGGATTGGTGCTTTGTCCACTGTGTCACCTAGCTGCCTCATGATGACACCTTTGGGGTAAAATTGAGGAAGGAGAGGAATACACTGAGGAAGGGGATAGGGAAGTGGCATAATGGGGTGAAAGTCAAAACTCCTACTTCCAAAGCTTCCAAGAAAAATTGGTCTCAGACCATAGAGGTGCTCAAAAAGGTCTTTGGAAATAAAGTAAGAGAGGTAGAGGGAAAAGTTAGAGAGGTAGAAGAAAAAATGGAAAGAGAAATGAGAGTGATGCAGGGGGGTCATGCAAAAAAAAGTCAACAGCTCGAAAAGCCAAATTGGCCAAATGGAAAAGGAGATATAGAAGCTCTCTGAAGAAAATCATTGCTTAAGAATTAGAATAGAGCAAATAGAAGCTAATGACTTTATGAGAAATAAAGATACAATAAAGCATCCAAATGAATAAAAAAAATGGAGGGCAATGTGACATATCTCCTTGGAAAAACAGCTGACCTGGAAAATAGATCCAGGAAAGAGAATTTGAAAATCATTGGACTACCTGAAAACCATGACCAAAAAAATGAGCTTAGACATCATCTTCCAAGAAATTGTCAGGGAAAATTACCCTGATATTCTAGAAGCAGAAGGCAAAATAGAAATTGAAAAATTCCACTGATCACCTCCTGAGAGAGATCCCAAAAGGAAAACTTCCAGGAATATTATGACCAAATTCCAGAGATCCCAGGTCAGGGAGAAAATATTTCGAGCAGCTATAAAAAAGGAATTCAAATACTGTGTAGCCACAGTCAGGATATCATAAGATCTAGCATCTTCTACATTAAAGGAGTGGAGGGTACGGAATATGATATTCTGGAGGGCAAAGGAACTGGCACTACAGCCAAAAATCACCTATCCAGCAAAACAGATTATAATCTTTCAGGGGGAAAAATGGGACTTTAATGAAAAAGAGGACTTTCAGGTATTCATGATGAAAAGACCTGAACTGAATAGAAAATGTGGCTTTCAAATGCAAGACCCTAGAGAAGCATAAAAAGATAAACAGGAAAAAGAAATCATGAAAGATGTTAAAAGGTTAAACTGTTTACATTCCTACATGGGAAGATGATATGTCTAAATCATAAGAGCCTTGTGAGTATTAGGGCAGATGATAGGAATAAATTTAGACAGAGGGCAGAGGTGGGAATTAATTATGATGGGATGATATCTGTAAAGCATTTATTTTTTGTTTATCCTTGTCTTTTGTGGGGCAGGCAGGGTGGGGTGGCTTATGTCTGGGGCCGGATTTAGGCTAGGGGCCTCCTGGGTCCAGAGCTGGTGCTTTGTCCACTATGTCACCTAGCTGACTCATGATGACATCTTTAAAATTAAATTAAGGGGTAAGAGGAATGCACTGGAAGAAAGGTAAAGGGAGAGGTGGAATGTGGTAAAGTAGCTCACATAAAAGAAACCAGAAAAAGCTTATGGAGTGGAGGGAAAGATGGGGAAGGAGTCGGGGAGTGAGTGAGCCTTATTCTCATCAAAATTGGTTCAAAGAGGGAATGACATGCACACTCACATGGGTATAATAATATATTTTGCCCTGAGGGAAAGTTGAAGGGGAAGGGGATAAGGGAAGAGAGGCAAAGGAAGGGAGGGCAGATTGAGGGAGGGGGCATTAAAAGGCAAAACACTTTTGAGGAGTGATAGGGTGAAAGAAAATAGAAAAGAGAGTAAATATCAAGGGGAGGGAATAGGATAGAGGGTAATACAGTTAGCAATAGTAATTGTGAAAGAAATGATAAGCAGGATTCTATCAGAAGGACCTATGAAAAATGCAAACTATCAATAGAGAAAGAACTGATGGTAACTGAATACAGATTGAAGTATAATTTTATTTGTCAGTTCCTCTTTCTAAAGACATTTTGCCTGTTTTATTTCACAACCTGACTAATGTGAAGATGTTTTGCATGACTACACATGTATAACTTATATTGAATTGCTTGATTTCTTAGGGAGGCATGAGGAGGGAGGGAGAAAGAAAAAATGAAACAGCTTTAAAAAATCAATGTGAAAAAAAAATTGTTTTTTTTACATGTAACTTGGGGAAAATTCTAAATAAATTTTAAAAAAAGACACATAAAGCAATCAGAATTGTTAAGGTTTAGACTGATCAAATCTGGGTTAATTTCTGAGTCAAGGACACGTTAAGGAAGAGGTACCACTAGGTATATAAGATCTTATGTGAGTGCCAAAACATGCTGGAAATCTCTTGAACCTCTTTATCTGTTTAAAATGTGAGTGTCTTACCCTCAATATCTCTAACTACATAATTCTCTTTCTGATCTTGACTCAGTGACCTGGCCAATATGAGGTAATAGAAAAATAAGTACTGGATCAGGCATCAAGGAATTTGCACATTTCCCATTTTACAGGTGTAGGAAAGAGAAACTGTGAGTTGCACATAGATCTTTTGGTGGTAGAACTAGACATTAAAAATGCCAACTGCAAATTTCAATGAATCCAATAACTTTATTCCAGTAACTTTGATTTTGTTTTGTGTTTAGATTTAAAACTGGTAACCTGACCTTGATTCCTGCATTCTTGCTTTCCTTTCTGATTAACCAGACTAAAGCTGCTCAGAGAGAAGTGCTTGAGCCCTTTTCCTGTCAGAGACTTTGTTGTTGTCAATTACTTATTACTTTGTACTGCTAAAAATCAGTGCCATAACCTGCAAGTCACAGGATAACTGTGATGAGGGCAAAATCAAAGGGAAAAAAGTTACAACTTATTAAATAAGATTGACATATTAAATTAATTCAAGGACCTAGCCCTTTATCAATATTGAAGCCTCTAATTGTGGTAAAATTGAAAGTCACTCTGAGCAGTCAATTAAATGAATGACCTGCTTCTAGAAGTGATTCTCTAAAAATGGGGCTATTTCTGGGACAAATTATAGTTGGGCAAATGAAGATGATTAAGTGAATAGGAATCATCAAACAATGGTATGAGAGATTTAAGAAGGGAAACATCATTTTTGGTTGGGGAGAAGACAACCAGGAAAGGCATCACATATTCACAGAATTCATTGTTAAAAGGGACTTCAGGGGGAGCTAGGTGGTGCAGTGGATATAGCACCAGCCCTGGAGTCAGGAGACCTAAGTTCAAATCTGGTCTCAGACACTTAACACTTATTAGCTGTGTGACCCTAGGCAAGTCACTAAAACCCAAGTTCCTCACCAAAAAAAAAAAAAAAAAAAGGACTTCAGAGGTTATCTAACCAGACCCATACTGTAATAGGAATTCTACCATGCTACCACAGATAAATATATGTTTAGCCTTTGCTGGAAGATGTCTCATTCATCACCGTCTAAGGCAGCTCATTCCACTTTCAGACAATTCAAAAACAAATTTAATTCTTTTTCCATATGTCAGCCCTTTCAAATGTCTGAAATGACAGTGGGTGCATTATCATTCTCTTCCCCACTCCAACCCTAACTAGGAACCAATATTTTCCTATGGCTAGATATCACCAATTCCTTAAACTGAATCATATGGCAAGGCCTTTAGTCATGTTACCATCCAAATCAGCCTTCTTTAGGTGGCCACAAACTTATCAATGTCATTACAAACATGGGGTACCCAGAAATGAACACAAGACTCAAGATGTGTAGCACAGAGAAACATATCTCCAGCCCTTTTCTCAAATAGGGAAACTGACCTACATTTGTGTCCACATGGGGATTAGTTGGTAGTGACAGAATCACAAACATAGAGCACTCTTTGTAGGTCAATGGAAAATCCTTCTTTGGTCTACATACTTACTAGAACTAGGCTTCACAGTGTTTTCTGGCTCTTTTTATTATCTCTTGTAGTCAATTACCCTGGCTAATTGTTAGTCTATTCCCTGCACCACAGGTTTTGATTGTTAGGAACTACTTAGAAAGGAACTCTATTATGGACATTTCTTTCTTTTTCTGGGGGCTTTCTTTGACTTTTCTTTTGGATCAGATAGATACATGCTATCAAACTAAACTTCATTTGATTTGCAAAGAAGTAGATTCCCTCACCAAAACTTAATGTGAATGTTAAGTGCCTTCAACTATTGTCTGCAAGAAATGTTTATGTAGAAATACAACTTACAGTCACTTCTCACTTCTTCCTTTCTCTTCTCTTCTCTCACCACTTGCCAAACTTCAGATACTTTCTACCCCTGTCTTATCTCTTCACTGTCTCATAGAGAAGGTGGCACCTGAGCTGAGCCTTGAAGGAAGAGATGGATTTCAACAGTCAGAGATGAGGTGTAAGTCCATTTCAGGCAAAGGGCATAGTATCCATGAGAAGTGGCCAAAGAAAATTGGATGAGTAGTCCACTTTGATTAGAAAGTCAAATGTGTGGAGAGAGAAGTGTGAAATATGTCTGGGCTGAAGGTACATTTGGAAATAATCAGGCTAAAATAATGGTTGAAGCTGGAATAGCTAAATTCTAATTGGAGATTACACTTATTCCAGTGATGTATGTATTCTCTTCATACCCTCAGATCCTTTTCACTTCTTACTGATATTTTCTCATGAAGCCTCTATAGAGAATTAACCCAATTCACTACAGTTTACTCCTGTTTTCTTAGCATTTTGGTCATACCAATGTGCTATTCGGACTATTCTTTTATTGTCTCTCAATCCTACTACATTATTGGCCTAACTGTTTTTTGTAATAATGTCTTTTATAAGGGGCGGCTAGATAGCACAGTGGATAAAGCACCGGCCCTGGATTCAGGAGGACCTGAGTTCAAATTCGGCCTCAGCCACTTGACACTTACTAGCTGTGTGACCCTGGGCAAGTCACTTAACCCCCATTGCCCCGCAAAAACAAAACAAAACAAAACAAAACAAAACAAATAATGTCTTTTATCAAAGCATCCCTGAAAACATGGTACCCCAAGTATGAGTTTTTCCAATGTTCTTTGTGTTCTTTGTAAAGAATCTCCCCATCAAAAGGGAATCCTTTGTTTAGACTTTGTGCAGTACATTTTTCATGACACCAGGGAACATCTTCAGTGAAATATATATTTCATTGAGAGCTTCAGAAATATGTCTTTAACTCTGTTTTTCAACACTTTTGTCAATAACTTGGATGCAGGCATAAATTACATGCTTAACCAATTTACAAATGACATCAGGCTGAAGAGAGCAGGCACAGTGACTAAGAGAATCAAGATCCAAAAAGGACCTGTCAAGGTAAAACAATAGGCTGAATCTTATAAGATTAAATTTAGTTTGGGTAAATGTAAAGTTTTATATTTGGGTTTTCAAATGTCAACTTTGCAAATATCAGATTGGGGAAGTACAAGTAGGCAACAGTTTTGTTTTTTTAATACATTGGGCATTTTAGTGAACTTCAAATTCTATATTATCCAACAGTTTGACATAGCCAAAATTTTTTAAAAAATCAACCCTTAAACTTAAGCATAGAATTTAAAATTTACAATGTAATAGTCAACTTGTACTCCACCTGGTCAGAAAATGTCAAAAGGATTGTGTTCAATTATGGATGAAACATCTTTGAAACGTCCTTGACAATCTAGGGTGGGTACAGAGAAGAGTTACCAAGAAAGTGGGGGGAGTGTACACTATGCCATATGAGGGTCCATTGAAGGAAGTGGTCATATGTAGCCTGGAGAAGAGAAGATGAAGAGGTCATGATAAATATTGTTAAGCATTTGAAGGCCTGACATTTGAAAGAGGAATTAGACTTATAGCATTGGATACAAGTAACACTAAGGGAAATTGCACCTGAATATAAGAATTCTTCTAACAAGTGGAGCTCTTCCAGAGAGGACCTGCTGCCTCATAAGCTGCTTATGGAGGTCATAAAGGAAAATGCTTAGGAATTGTGTAGAAGGGCTTCATGTTTTAGGTAAGGCTTAGGCAGATGACCTTTAAAGTTCTTTCTGTATCTGAGATTCTGTGATTCTGATAGTTCTACTTTTTCACTTTTTAGAAACTTATTGAGAAAATATTTAAGGAGGATTTAAAAATGATACAAGAACTCCAAAGAAATTACAATGGGTAAACCTCTTTCCCCTTAAGTTCCAGTTTCTTTCATTTAAAATCCTTTATCATTTATGGAGGACTAATTACTCTACTATAAATTATAGAAAGGTATGTGGATCATTATAGTCATTTAATGGAAGAAAAACCCAAACCAATACTTAAGCAAAATGACTAGGTGAATCCTTCAAATTGGTGATAAGAGCAGGATTAAATTAGTGTCATTTTTTACCCCTTGTTGTCTCTTACCCCATCTACCCAATCGGTAGCTAAGTCTTGGTCTCCCTGCCTCAAATCTTTCCTTCTTCCAATCCATTCTTCTCATAGATATAAAAGCAATTTTTTTCCTAAAGCACAGGTCCAAGCATATCACTCATCCACCCAAAACAGTCCAGTCGCTTCTTATTACCTCTAGGATCACTTAAAAACTCCTATGCTTAGCATTTAAATGCCACCACAATCTGTTCCCAGCTTACCTTTCTAACCTTAGAGAGCTTGTCCTAATACCAGTTCAAGTTCAGTGTTTGGATGAAATGAAGTACTTATAAGTCACAGAATAATGAACCAAAGGAGATATATTTTGCCCTAAACTAGCAAGGATATGTAACAAGGATACAGTGGCACTTAGGTTCTCTGGAGGTGCCCCAATCTTCATCTCCATATAGAAATATATCTAGTCAAAAGGACAGGATATGGTAAATCTTGTGGTCTTCAGACATACACCAACTGTGCTTTCTCACAACTCCATGTGAGTCAGGCTTTCTAATGCCCTTAGATGACCAGGAAGCTGTATCAAGGGAGGCAAAAGGCAATCAAGTCCCAGGGATATCTGTTGTTGCAATTGTTCTTATTGCACCACTTTAGGAAATATCCCTTTCTAAATAGTTAATTGTCTAGATAACTAATGTCTATCAATAGACAGTCATAATGGGAATTACATCAGTTGGGGCTCATGAGCTATGCTACACCATTGAAAAAAGATACTCCTAACCCCTCAGTGCCCTGTTGGGAAGCATCTAGAGCCTTGATGGGAGATATAGACATTTTTGCTTTGAGGACCTAGCCTACTACTGTGAGTGGGACTTGAGACAAGCACAGAGTTTAAATGAGCTATACTTTAAAATATAAGTACCACTTTCTACATGAAGCATTTTCTGCTCTCACCAAAATTATGTTGTATTTATTCTAGATATACACATCTCTCCTCACAAAATGTAAGCACTGAAAAAAGTTTGTATCATTTTTGTCTTTAAATGAATGAATTAAAATAATTTATTAAGGATCCACTATATAACAAGCAAGGGGTTTGCATTCTTTTTTTTCCATGAAAGTATTTTATTATTTTCCAGTTACATGTAGAGATAGTTTGCAACATTTTTTTTTTGGTGAGGCAATTCAGGTTAAGTGACTTGCCCAGGGTCACACAGCTAGTAAGTGTTAAGTGTCTGAGGCCGCATTTGAACTCAGGTCCTCCTGACTCCAGAGCTGGTGCTCTATCCCCTGCGCCACCTAGCTGCCCCAACATTTGTTTTTATAAGATTTCTAGTTTCAATTTTTTCTCCCTCCCCCTCCCCAAGACAACTAGCAATATGATATAGGTTATATGTGGACAATCACATTAAACATATTTCTGCATTAGTCATGTTGTGCAAGAAAAATCAGAGCAAAAAGGAAAAACCTCAAAAAAGAAAAACAAAAAAAATTGAGATAGTATGGTTCAATCTGCATCTAGATTCCATAGTTCTTTTTTTTCTTCTGGATTTGGAGAGCATTTTCCATCATGAGTCCTTTGGAACTATCTTGGACCACTGTATTGCTGAGAAGAGTCAAGTTCATCACAGTTGATCAACACACAATGTTGCTGATACTGTGTACAATGTTCAAGGAGTTTGCATTCTAATAAGAAGAGGCAAGGAGGAGACATTTTGGTTTGGAAAGTTACAGAAATGGTGAGTGGAGCTAAGAGGAAATAGATTAGCATCTCCTTTTCAGGAGCTTACAAAGAATTGATGTAATTTGGATAACAGAAATGGAAAGGTGGGGGTGGGGGTGGGCAGAAGGACAGGGAAGCATGAAAGTTGGTAAGGTCCAAAGTAGTGAGTTGAGGCATGGATGGAACTAGTTCTAGACATAGTGGGCAATTATAGTGAGACTCCATCAATAATCATGTCCTAAGGCAAGGAGTCCAAGGAAAAAAAAAGAATATCTTGAATTTTTAAGGAGTCTTTGCCTCTTAGTGCCTATCACAGTACCTGGCACTTAATAAATAAATATATGTTGGTTGGCTGATTTAAATATATAATTCCATTCATTAACTTACTAAGGCATTTTACCTTTTCCTTAAAACCTTGTTTGGCTTGGATGGTATGAATTGGAAAAGAAATGAAAAGCTAAGGAATAGATACTTGTAAAAAGAATTAACAGCATACCATAAGAGGTACAAAACTTTAGCCAAATAGCAGACTTCTTGAAAACTAGAATAGACCATCAAACTTAATAATTCCATGAATAACAAAGTCAAAAGACTGAAAAAGAAGACAATATAAGATATCTCATATAAAAATAACTGCCTAGAAAACACATAAAGAAGAGATAATTTAAGAATGACTAGACTACCTGAAAGCCATGACTAAAAATGAAATCAGGAAAGAATATTGCTAGATCTCTAGGAACCAGAAGGTGAAAATAGAAAGAATCCACCAACATCAGCTGAAAGAAATCCCAAATGAAAACTCCAAGGAACATCATAGGCAAAATTCAGAGCTTTCAGGTCAAAGAAAAAAAGACTTCAAGGAATGAGGAAAAAAGTATTCAAGTACAGAGGAATCATAGTCAGGATCACATAGGATTCAGCAGCTACAACCATGAAGAAGTGAAAAGCATGAAATACAATATTCTAAAAGGCAAAAAAGGCTTATATGCAAGAATGATTCATCTAGAAAAACTAAATATAACATTACAAGAGGAATGGACCTTTAATGAAATGGAGGAGTCCCAACCATTCCTGATGAAAAGACTTCCGTTGAGTAGAAACTTTGAAATAGACATAAAAAAGCAAAGTCAAGTGAGCGATCAGGAAAGGTCTTTATAAAGATAAAGGATTCACATTCGAATGTGAAGAATAATATAAGCATCCCCTAAGAACAGTAATGGCAGCTAGGTAGTGCAGGAGATAGAGTGCTGGGCCAGGAGTCAAGACTCATCTTCTTGAGTTCAAATCTGACCTCAGACACTCAATAGTTGTATGACTCTGGGGTAGTCACTTAACCCTGTTTGCCTCAGTTTCCTCATCTGTAAAATGATTTGGAAAATTTGGAGAAGGAAATGACATATCACTCCAGTATCTCTGCCAAGAAAACCCCAAACGGGGTCACAAAGAATTGGATAAGACAAAAAAATGACTGAACAACAACAAAGCCAGCTGAGTGCCACAGTAGATAAAGTGCTGGGCCTGAAGTCAGGAAAACTCATCTTCCTGAGTTCAAATATGACTTCAGACACTTGTTGCTTGTGTGACTCTGAGCAATTCACTTCACTCTATTTACATCAGTTCTTCATCTATAAATTGAGCTAGAGAAGAAAATGGCAAACCACTCCAGTATCTTTGCCAATAAAACCCCAAATGGGGTCATAAAGAGTCAGACACAACTGAAAAATGAAATAACAAGAGAAGAAGTAAGACCATCAGGGATTACAGAAGAAGTCAAATTAGATGGAAGGCTTGGGAATGATTTTATTGTGTTTTTATGTTATTAAGAAAAAGAGAAGGAAAAGGGGAAAGTATACACTATTGATGAAAAGGGAAGGCATAAGGGGGAGTGTTTTCTCTTAATCAGGAAATGCAGGTGGAAGTCTATACAAATCATAAAGGCGATGAGATAGCTATCAGCTGAACCTCATTTTCATTTGAACCAGACAAAGGAAGTTAGAATATATTAACATAGACACAAAAAGCCTGGTGGAAAAATACATTCAATTCAACCAGGGAAAAGAGGGCTAAAGGAAGAGAGAAAAGGGAGAATAAGAAGAAGGGTAGTTGTTTGTCCTTCATTTTCTTTTTTTCCCCGTTTTTTTTGAGGGGCAATGAGGGTTAAGTGACTTGCCCAGGGTCACACAACTAGTAAGTGTCAAGTATCTCAGGCCAGATTTGAACTCAGGTCCTCCTGAATCCAGAGCTGGTGCTTTATCCACTGTGCCACCTAACTGCCTCTTGTCCTTCATTTTCAAAGAGGACCATGAACATTAGGACAATGTCATGACTTTCAGTAAATTGGATTTAATTGAGGGAAGGCTGTGCAAAGTCACCAACCTAACTTTCTCCTCCAGAGCCATCTGGGTCCAATGGAAAGTATATCAAGATAACTGGAGATGGCTCTGAATGTTTAAGGCAATTGGGGTTAAGTGACTTGCCCAGGATCACACAGCTAGTAAGTGTCTGAGGTGAGATTTGAACTCAAGTCCTCTTGACTCCTGGGCCAGCGCTCTATCCACTTCACCACCTATCTGCCCAGGGAGGGATAATAAGGGATAATAAAACCAACTAATAAAACCATAAGCAAAACCAAACTTAATTCAGAGTTATGGATCATAAAGAAAAATTCAAAAGCAAAGGATGGGAAGGTAAGAACTTCTGACTGGAAGTTGGTTAAAGAAGTGGAAACTGCATCAAGAATACAATATTGAGGGGGCAGCTAGATGGCGCAGTGGTTAAGCACCAGCCCTGGATTCAGGAGTACCTGAGTTCAAATCTGGCCTCAGACACTTGACACTTGCTAGCTGTGTGACCCTGGGCAAGTCACTTAACCCCCGTTGCCTGCAAAAAAAAAAAAAAAAAAAAAAAGAATACAATATTGATATTAAGCACACTCCTATTCCATACATCTATTCTTCTCTGTAAAGAGGAGGTTGAAAACAGAGAGAACAGGTATAAGAAAATAGGTTGGAGGAAAATATTTAAAAGTAAAGGTTATGTTGAACTAAGGTTAGAAGGGGAAAAGTTTATGGGGGAGGGGGCAATCTGCAGCATATTTCTCTGATAGAAGCTTCATTATTAAGTTATAGAAAGAGACGATTCAAATAAAATAAGAGCCGTTTCCCAACTGATAAGTAGTCAGATTGACAGTTCTCGAGGGAAGACATCCAAGTTCTCTAGAGCCATAAAATGAAAAAAAATACTCCATTTATAATTAAAGAAATACAATTTAAATCAACTCTGAGGCTTCACTCAACCTATCATATTGGCAAAGTTGATAAAAAAATGAAAAATGGAAATCTTGGAGAGGCATCTGAAAAATAGGTACATTGATGCACTCCGTAGCTATGAATTGGTACAGTCATTCTGGAAAGCAATTGGGAACTATACCCCAAAGGTTTAGACCCCAAAAAGTCAGTCTCTCTCTGTCTCTGTCTCTCTGTCTCTGTCTCTCTCTGTCTCTGTCTCTCTCTCTCTATATATATGTAAATATATACATAAACATATACACATACATATAGTCACATTTTTTGTGGTGGCAAAAAAAAACCCCAACCCTGGAAACTAAGAGGGGTAGGGATACACATCATTTGAGGAATGTCTGAACAAAGTGCTGTATCAAAATGTAATGAAATGGTATTAGGCTCTAAGAAATGAAGAAAATAATGGTTTCAGAGAAACTTGGGGAAAGATGCAGGGACTGATTCAAAGTGAAGTGAGTAGAATTTGAACAATTTATACTACAACATGAACACTGTATAAACAAATATTATGAAAGAATAAAGAATTTTGATCAACATAATTTTTAATTATGATACCAAAGGACTGATGATGAATGTTACCCTCCCTCCTGACAATGAGATGATGGACTCATATGTAGATGGGAAGGTCAAGGGACAAAGGAATGAGCATTTATACAGCCCCTATTATGTGACAAGCACTGTGCTAAGAGCTTTTTATAGATATTATCTCATATGATCCTCACAACAACTCTGAGTAGTAGCTGCTGTTATTATCCCTATTTTCCATTTGTGGAAGCTGAGGTAAACAGTCATTAAGTAACTTGCTCAGAGATACGCAGCTGAGGCTGTGTACATATACATGTCTGAGGCTGGATTTGATCTCAAGTCTTGCTGATTCCAGGAATAGTGCATTATCTATTGTGCCGCTTGGCTGCCAGAAAGAGACATATTTTTGGACATGGCCAATATAGGAATTTGTTTTGCTTGACTATTCTTTCTTATGAAGATTTTGTTTTTCTCTTTTCTAGGGGTGAGGTAAAAGGGAGAAAAAAATCAAATGCTTGATAATTTTCAAAAATTAATTTTTAAAAGGATAGCTAGAACCTATTTATAAAGGAATATGTTAAAGAAATCTACATTCCAGATGCTAGAGTTGTTGTATGACAACTTTTATGTTAGCTATGAAGCATTAGGATCTTTCCCAAGTAGTACTTCACATAGTTTATTCGTGTGTTCTAAAATCCCCTTGTTATATATGAACACATTTTATTTAGTCATCTGCTTATTTTTATTTTCCTTCTCTGTGCATTTTTATTTCTGTGAAAAGACAATAATTTGGCTTAGATGCAATTAATCAAGAACAAATGAAAAGCAAATTAAAAACTATTGTAATAGAAAATATTAACAAATTGGAAAATTAGTGAAGCAAGCAACTGATTAAAAAATCTTCCAATTATGTGTTGAGAAAAAAAATATTTTTTTAAATTTCTTAAGCCTCTTAGCTGAGTTTAAAGCTAGTTGCTTATCATACAATTCAGCTATCTTAAAGTCCCTTAGGGGAATTAGATGGCTGTGATCTGCTATGTGCCTCAAGGCAAATCTCAAGTATTTCAAGGTTCATTAGGTAAGAAATTTAAACCAATAACATAGAGAACAGTAGAAAATAGAGAAATTGACTCATTTTATTATTTTTGGAATTAAATTAGAGTAAGGAATATCAACTCCAAAACTACCCATATTCTTTCTTTAGGTAAATTTATATAACTATTCAATGTCATATGTAGATTTTCAAGAAGAATGGTATACTCGAAAATTTTGTCAATTTTAAACTATTAATACATAACAGTCAATTATTTACATTCTATTGTATAATTTAAAAGATTATTTAATTTATGCAGTTACCTTCACCATTTCTCGATATTGTTTTCTTCCCATATAACCTCTCCACCATTTCTGTATAATTGTCATCATTTTGTTTAAATACCTGAAATGTTAATCATGAGATTATTTCATTTTTAAAAGTTTTCAATTTTTTTTGGAAAAAACCTCATTCCTAAAATTTTAATTTCCAGAGTATTTGCATAATGTTGACATTAAGAGATGGATGGAGTCATCTCTGTGGTGGAAGCCATTATTTTTTAAAGGTGGGAGGATTTCTTTGCCTTTTCCCAACAGTTATAGCCCCATAAGGCCAGAATGTGGTACTAGTAATGACATAGTATTGGTAATACAGACTTCAAATTCCACTCCACTCTTCAATTCTCCCTACATCCCCTTTCACCATCCAACATGGAGGAAAGAATTGAGACAACCTGTATGTTCACTTAAGATTAATTTCTCTTCCTTTAGGCAAAAGCCCAGTGTATTATATCTTGTGGAGTCAGACCAGATTTTCAAGTAGAGTAGTGGAATAATAAACTCAATTTTAAACCACAAGTACTATAGTCAATTAGTTACACTATATTACCTAATTTAAATGATCATATACATTATATGATATTAACTTCATTTGCCAAATATAAGGTTTTTGAAAGCTTGTTTATAAGTAGAAAATGTCAGTATACATATTTGTCTGTTGACATCTCACCTACAGCACATAATTACAAAGAATACTATAATCAATGTTTCCATCTTTATCCAAATAGCCAGACTATTGGTTTGTCCAACTGAGTTTTCAACTTCTAGAAGTTATTGGATCGTTTTCCTATATGACCTCACCTATTAGTTGTGCAGTTCATCTACTGTCCATCATTCTTGCTATATGACTCATCCAATAGTGACAAACTACCTCTTATAAATCTGCCATTTGTGAATTTCTAGAGTTCCTTGCTTGGTATGTCAAATTAATATACTTAGTTCTCAATATTAATATGTATTATTTTTCTAAGAAGATATTTTAGTTACTCTTCATGACAATTTAAAATGTTTAAAAATCAAATAATTACACAAGTTTCAAAAAAATATACCTTAAATGATATGTCTGAAGTTTCATTGACAAAAATCAATATACCTGATATAAGCACGAACACGACATCCTCGAAACCAGCTCTGTATTTTAACTGCTGCCTTATATTCCTTTTTTCTATATCCATCTACAATCCTGAAAACATTGTTTTAAAAAGTATTTCATTAGTAATTGACATTTTAGTTTTGAAACAAAGTCATTCTATTAAACTTAATCCTTACTTCTAGTAAGATAATTACAATTCAAATGTCATTTTTAATAAAATTAAAACACTAAGTAAAGAGCATTGCACACATCACAAGCTATATTTCAAAATGAACCTCCTTCTAAGAGGTCGTCTGCTTTCAACAGCTTTACTTTTTCATTTTTATAATCACCTTTTTTGAAACTAATTAATTTGTAAATATTTTTATCATGGAATAGAAAGGAATACATATTTTATTATTCTTTTAAGAAACTAATATGGATGTAATTAGGAAAAAATACTTAGCCCCAGATAGCTTGATTTTACTGTTTAATTTCTGCAAACATAATATGAAAGTCATGAATTTCTGCATTTTCCACTCCACTGACCAACTGAGTCAACTATTCTTAAGTAAAATAAATCCATTACATAATGTCAGTCTAAATATAATCCTAAGAAAGGCCACTGAAGTTAAATGAGGGAGAAGGCAATGTTCTGATACTTATAAAGGATATACTTATAATCATATGTTGATTAAAGTTGGAGAGTTTAATTGAGGAAAATCTCTTCTTAATTTTATTCACCTCCAACATACCTACCCAAGCAAGTATTGTAGAACTGTTCCGGGCCCACAACACAGTAAACTAATAAATAATCCCTATGCTCCCCCAAATTAATTCCCCCATCCAAATATATGTCAGGTAATTGATATCCCCATTCAGAGAGATATTCTCCAAGTTTGAGAAGGTAAGAAAGGTCAGAACATTGTAAATCATGCTTAACCCTTCTCCACCTGCTTCTACACACACACACACACACACACACACACACACACACACACACACACACACCGCACATCCCAAAGTTGTTATATTTTTCATCAAAATTATTTTTAATTCTTGTTCTATTTATCTGGTACCTAAGTACCCAACTAGATAAAAAAAATGATTTTATTGGGTGGAAACAAATAAATGCTGTTTCCAAATTTAACTTTTAATCAATACAGAATGAAACAGTCCTATTTTACAAAAAAAAAAAATTGTAAAGCAACCTAGAAGCCTGGATTTTTGATGACTTGTCTCCAGTGGACAAATTTCACTCATAAATTAATGTCCCCAACCCCAAATCCACATTGAGCTAATGATATAGTAATATTTATAGGGTCCTGGAAGTCTTGAGGAAAAAATCCTTTAGATCACTTTTGGTGCATTAAACTATTTTGAGTTAGATTTCTTAGCTTTCAACTTTCATTCATGGCCACAGAGCTCATACCGGAGATGACAGAGAATTTGGCTACATAACTCTTATGCCATGGAGGTCTACTCCTATGTTTCAAATCTACTAGTTATTTTAGCCTAATTGATAACTGGAGTTTGAAAAGGGAGAAGACTGAAATAATGGGAAGAAAGATTCCTTAAGGAATATGGTTCTACTACAGTTTTAAGAGTACTGTAACACATTGCTATTTCAAGATGGCTTCTTTTAGTATTAGTTATTTTCTCAGGCTTCTCATTTTGTCTTTTAAAGGAAATGTGGTTTTTTTAACTAGATATCCTAAAAAATATTCTAAGAAGAAATTGTCCTTTGAGGTTAAGTGATTTAATTTTTAAAATTCATTCCTAATTCAGGAGGATTAAAGAGAATTTTTAAAAATGCTTTAAATTGGATTCAGGAAGCTAGAGGTAAATGACTTGGTGGTGTTTTGTTTTTTTTTTTAAAGAATGCTTTGATAAATACATGTTGCAAAATACAAATATATTTTCAAGGTTAGATAACTCACATTAAACCTGATGGTTTTGCTCTGTAACATAACTTTTAAAGCTATGCTGAGAGCAAGAGCAAGATCAAATAATGGACAGAACTGTAACTCAGTTGGGGTGAGATAATAATTAAAGAATGAAATGACAACAAAAATTTCAATTCTTATTCTTCTGTTTTGTTTACCAAAAAGAATGATCCATGGACTGTGAAGGCTAGAACAAAAGTGGTTAACCAGAAGCTAAAACCAAAATAAATAAGGAATGTAAAGAAAATACCTAACTGTTTTCAATGAATTCAAGTTATTGGGTGCAGACAAACATCATCCCAGGGTACTGAAAAAAAAAATGGTAGATATGAATGACAAAAATTTTTGGAGAATGGGAGTTGAGCCACTGGACCAAAAATGGGCAAATGTTCTAATATTTAAAATATTTTAATATTCAAATAGAGGGTTGGATTCTTCAATCTATATAATGATGAATATTAATTTGATTCCTGACAAAAAATCTGGAAATTATTACAAAGAGTATTGTTTATAAGCTCTTAGAAAATTAGGCAGCAATCACTTAGTATATAAGGAAAAAATTCCTTAAAGAACCACCTATGTTTTGGTAGTTAGTAGGTTCCTGATCACTTGAGTTCTTCAAATTGGGCAATGAATGATTTTCTGGGGATGTGACTAAATTAACTAATCAATAAATAAACATGTATTAAGTACTTACTATAGGCCAGACATTGTGCTAAGCACTGGAGATATTAAAAGAGGCTTTAAAAAAAAAAAGTTCCTGCCCTCCAAGAGGTCACAGTCTAGTGGAGGAGCCAACAAGCAAATATATACAAACAGGCTATGTACAGGATAAATAAGAAATAATAGATTAGCTCTGAGATCCCTCTTAAAGCTGATACTCTATCATTCTATTATTCTTAGTTAATGAAGTTTGCCTGTTTATACTTCCAACAAATAATTATTAAGCACTACAGTAGGCATTATGCAGAGTACTAGAGAACATAAAAAGGTATGTAAGAAGAAGTTACTATTCATGAAGAGCTTACATTCTAGTAGGGGCAATGGACACATTATTAACTATTAATAGAAAGAGAAATTTTATATCATATGAATAGTAAAAATAAAACAATGGAATCTCAGAGGAAGTAGAAATAAATCCAATGTTTTTTAATATAAAGGAGGTATGATTTGAGCTGAATATTGACAAAGAGGGTTTTCAGTAGAATTTTAATAGACAAATACAGAGCTGAGGAAATTTTAGGTAGAAGAAACCATATATGCAATACTAACAAAAAAAGTAGGTAGGTATTGGAAAAATGTATTGTGTATTCAAGACATGAAAAGGAGTTCCATTTGGCCATCAATCCACTCTAGACACTCTAGTTCATTCTCCAATCTGCTGTTAAATTAATCTTCCTAAAGTTTGGGTCTGATTATGTCATGCTCCCCTCCCCATTCAATAAAATCCAGTGACTCCAAGTCATCTCCAAGATCAAACATAAAAGAATCTATTTGGTCATCAAACCCTCCAAAACCCAGCCCCTCCTACCTTTGCATTCTTCTAACACCTTCCTCCCACATACTCTGTGACCCAGTGACACTGGCTTCCTTGCTGTTCCTTGTAGAAGATACTCCATCTCTATATTTTAGGCATTTTCACTGGCATTCTCCCAAACCAGAAATTGTTCTCCCTCCTTCTCTCTGCCTCCTACTTTCCCTAGCTTCCTTCAAGTCCCAACTAAAAATCCTCCATTGTACCAAAAGCTTCTCCCAATCTCTCTTAGTGCTAGTGCCTTACTTTGGCTAATTATTTTGAATTTAACATATATGTATCTAGTTTTTTGGGTTTTTTCCCCTGGGCAGCTAGGTGGTCCAGTGGATAGAGTGATGGGCCTGGAGTCAGGAAGACTTATCTTCCTGAGTTCAAATCTGGACTCAAGACACTCAATAGATGTGTGACTCTAGGCAAGTCACTTAACCTTTTTTGCCTTAGGGCACAAAGGCACTTAATAAATATTTGTTGACATGATTAAGTTAACTAAAGTGCTGCCTAGGATCTGAGGAGGATAAGTACTTACTAGGAAGACAAGGAAAGGCTTCCTGGAGGATATGGAATTTGATCTTGGCTTTAAAGGAC
The DNA here is from genome assembly GCF_019393635.1 of Dromiciops gliroides. Taxonomy (NCBI): domain Eukaryota; kingdom Metazoa; phylum Chordata; class Mammalia; order Microbiotheria; family Microbiotheriidae; genus Dromiciops; species Dromiciops gliroides. The sequence continues at coordinate 119,233,391 of NC_057864.1, read as the reverse complement.
AGCTAGGTGGTGAAGTGGATACAGCACTGGCCCTAAAGTTGAGAGCACCTCAGTTTAAATCTCACCTCAGACACTTACTAGCTGTGTGACCATGGGCAAGTCATTTAACCCCAATTGCTTTAAAAAATGAAGGGTCATCTCCAGTCATCTGGATCTATATCTTGCCACTGGACCCAGATGGCTCTGGAGGAGAGAGTGAGGTTAGTGACCTTGCACAACCCTCTCTTACTTAAATCCAATTCACTGAAAGTCATGACATCACCCTGATGGTTATGGTCCTCTTTGAGAATGATGGGCAAATAACAACAAAGGATTAATAAGAATTCAGTAAGTAAAATGGGGATATGGATGGGGAGGGAGAGTCAAAGGGTATTTTAGCCACTGAAACAGGTAGGGCAAAGAAAGGAGGCCTGAGAACACAATTCATGTTTGAGTGGCAAAGTACAGTCAATTTTACTAGACAATAGAGCTTAGATGAGGATAATATGAGATAAGGCCAAAAGTAAAGGGTGGCATGAAACTATTGAGGAACCTCACTGCCAACAGAGGAGTTTAAATTTTACTCAGTAAGCAATGGGTATCTACCAAAGATGTGTGAGCAAAGGAGTAATATGACCAGATTCATTCATTTAAAAAATATATTATTATGGAAGAAGTTAAAAAAAATTGGGATGGATTAAAGGTCAAGGTGCAATGATCTCTAAGGAAGCTCCTCCAATAATCTAGATAGATGGGAATAGGAGTCTGCCTTAAGGAAATAACTATTGGAAAAGACATCCAGAAATTGATGTAAGAAATGTCATGGAGATAGATTTGACAAATTGGTAAATGAGTGGATATTTGAAGTAAGGAGGACAGAGGTGTCAAAGCTAATCCAAGGTTACAACCATTGGAAAACAGGTGAATTACGGTGCCATAGGCAAAAAATAGTGAAGTCAGAAGGGAACATGTATAAGGGAAAATATAATGAACTAGATTTTGGATATATTACATTTCAGGTAGGATATCCACATAGATGTGTCCTGAAAGAAGTTGGAGACCAAGATATAGAGCTCATAAGAGAGGTCTGGCCTGGATGTATAGTTTGGAGAATGTACTGCATAGAAATAGCACTTAAAATTATGTGAGTGAATAAAATAAATAAGGGAGAGCAAAGAGACTACAGGAGATGACTTGGGAAAACCTCTTGGAGAATTCCCACATTAAGAGGTTGGGGGAACAGAGCCAAGATGGTGGAGGAAAGGCTAAGACTCCCCCAAGCTCCCAATAAACCCATCCAAATGCTCCAAAATAATGCCATAAAACAACTCCTGGAGTAGCCTTACCCACATAAGAACAGAGTGAGACTATTTTCCAGCCAAAGACAGCAACTGGGATCACGGCTGTTCAGGCTGAGAGAGGAGAGCAACGTGTGTAGACCCAGAACATGGAATATAATATTATGGAGGGCAAAGGAACTGGCACTACAGCCAAAACTCATGTACCCAGCAAAACTGAGTATAATCTTTTGGTGTGGGGGGGAAATGAAACTTCAATGAAAAAGAGGACTTTCATGCATTCGTGATGAAAAGACCTGAACTGAATAGAAAATTTGACTTTCAAATACAAGACCCTAGAGAAGCATAAAAAGGTAAACAGGAAAAAGAAATCATGAGGGGTGTTAAAAGGTTAAACTGTTTACATTCCTACATTGGAAGATAATACTTCTAACTCATAAGAACTTTCTCAGTATTAGGGTAGCTGAAAGGAATATACTAAGAGGGCACAGGTGTGAATTGAATATGAAAGGATGATATTTGTAAAACATTTATTTTTTGCTTATCCTTGTCTTTTGTGGGGCAGGCAGGGTGGGGTGGCTTATGTCTGGGGCCGGATTTGGGCTAGGGCACTGTGACACCTAGCTGACCCCTGATGACATCTTTAAAATTAAGGGGTAAAAGGAATGCACTGGAAGAAAGGGAAAGGAGAGGTGGAATGTGGTAAAGTAGCTAACATAAAAAAAAAAACCCACACACACAAGAAAAAGCTTATGGAATGGAGGGGAAGATGTGGAAGGAATGAGGGAGTGAGTGAACCTTACTCTCATCAGAATTGGCTCAAAGAGGAAATAACATACACTTAAGTGAGTAAAGTGTTTTGCCCTGAGGGAAAGTGGAGGGGGAAGAGGGGAGAGAAGGCAAAGGAAAGAGGGGAAGATTGGGGAAGGGGACAGTAAAAAGCAAAACACTTTCGAAAAGGGATAGGGTGAAGGAAGATAGAAAATAGAGCAAATATCAAGGGAAGGGAATAATATGGAGGGTAATACAGTTAGCAATAGTAATTGTGAAAGAAACAAAGATCAAGATGGTATCAGAAGGACATATGAAAAATGCAAACCATCAACAGAGGAAGAACTGATGGTATACGAATACAGATTGAAGTTTAATTTTATTTGTTAGCTCTTCTTTCTAAAGTTATTTTGTCTATTTTCTTTTACCAACTGACTAATATGAAGATGTTTTGCATAACTACACATGTATGACATATTTAATTGCTTGATTTCATAGTGAGGGTTGAGGAGGGAGGGAGGAAGAAAATTTAGAACACAAAGTTTAAAAAAAATCAATGTGAAAAAAATTGTTGTTTTTTTTTTACATGTAACTTGGGGAAAATTCTAAATAAAATGAAAATAATATTAAGAAAAAAAGAGGTTAGAAAGGTGATGCAGCAAAGGAGATAGAGAAGAAACAATTATAAAGGTAGGAGACCCAGAAAACTATGTTTACTTTGAAGCTAGAGGAAGACAAACTGTCTAATTTCAGGGGGTGACCAATAGTGTCCAAAACTTTAGACTTCAAGGATGAGGACTGAAAAAAAGATCACTGGATTTAGCAACTTGGAAGTCGCTGGTAACCACAGGTTATCAGTAGTTAAGTCTGATTGTAAAGGATTAGGGAGAGCATAGATAAGGAAGAATGCAGAATCATTCATTGTAAACTTTTTCAAAGTTTAGTAGTCTAGGTAAAGAGAAATGGAATAACAGTTGGATGGTATAGGAAAAACTCTTTTTAAGACTTGGGAAAGCACCATGTTTATGGGCAGATGGAAAAGATGCTATTAAATAAAGAGCCATTAGGATATTCAAGAAAGAGGTTAAAATGGAAATCTTTAGAGCTCAGGAAGGATATTGGCACTAGACAGTAAGATATGGGAGTAAGTCTGAATGATGGTTACAGTTGAAAATGTGGTAACAGATCAGATCAGAACGAGAGTGTATAGAAACAAAAGAGTGAAGGACTAAATACTCCACATTTCAGGAATGATACATAGCATGAAGGAGAATCCTAAAGAGAGACAGATAAGGAGGGGGTGAAAGAGGTATGAGAACCAGGAGAGAAAAGTACCTCCAGAATTAAGAAAAGATTTTCAAGAACAGACAAAAGTGTCAGATGATGGAGAAAAATAAAGAAGGGTGAAACCTAAGGATATTAAATTTGTCAATTTAGGCCCTGACCTTGGAGTGACTAGTTTCAGTAGAGCAGATTCAGATATAATTGACTGGGGAGGAACAGTGTGAGCTGACTACCTTTAGAACAAGGATCCTAAACTTTTTGTCTCATGGACCCTTGACAGTCTGGTAAAGTCTAACACTATTTTGTTGCCTCAAAATAGAAGGGAATGCTTAATTTCAATTAGAGCTTAGTGAAAGTAAAGATATCGCAAGCAGGATGATTTCAGAAAGGTCTGGAAAGATTTATGAACTGATGTATAGTGAAGTGAGCAGAACCAGAAGCACTTTGTGCACAGTGACAGCAGTATTGTTTGATGAAGAACTGTGAATGACTTAACTATTCTCCGCAATGCAACAATCCAAGGCAATCTCAAAGGACTAGTTGATGAAGCATACTATAAACCTCTAAATAAAGAACTGACCATAAATGCCAGGCTAAGAATTCCTGCCTTGGAGGTTCATGAGATTATGATCTAAATCTGATAAGGATCTCAGATTCTATTGAGTCTAAGTCCTTCATTTTTTAGATGAGGAAACTGAAACCCAAGCAAGCGGTTGGGGGGAGTGTAATTTTCCTAAAGTGGCACAGATAGTAAGCATCAAAGGTGAGATTTAAACCCAGTTCATCTGTCTTCACACCAGTGGTGTTTGGCAGCTAAAGGAAAAAGGAAAGGCGGGGGTGGGGGGGGTGGGGTGATGAATGAAACAGAGAGAGAGAGAATGAATGGCATCGTTAGGAGTCAGAAAGGTTAAGGAAAATATTTATTATTATGGATAAGGATATGTTTGTTGTATGTGAGCTGTCAGTCACAGGTGGGAAAAATCAATAACATGGCTCAGAGGTGGAAAGGATAAATTCACCTATCAGTATTCTGTATATCTATAAGGGAGAAATGGTTCCATTAATTCAAAGGGGGGACATAATCATTTCATTCTCTAAAGTTGGTATAAGCTTATGAGGCCTTCAGGAAAAGGCCTAATGGGTTAGGCATGTTATAACAGGCTTTTACTATATGTATTAAGGTTCAGAGAATATCATCTAAATCATATTATACCTAAAAATGTGCAATAACAATCTATTATAATGGATTCTACTGTGCTTTTCAACACGACTGTGCTATTTGTTTAACTTCATTGTGAATAAAGCTTTTCTTTTCCTAAAATTTAACTTCATTATTTGGGCGCTGTTCTATTTTTGTATTTTTTTACATTACTGAATTTAAAATGAGGTATATTACACTTGTTTTGATTGGACCTGTGAGACAACTGTGGCATAGTGGATAGAAAGCTGACCTTGAAGAGCTAGGAAGCCCTGGTTTCAAGAGCTACTTCTAACATATATTGTCTATGTGATGCTTAGAAAGTCACCTTACCTCTCAGTGCTCTAGGCAACTCCCTAAAATTATAAATTGCAGAGAAGGTGACTGCTGATCTGCATGGCAGAGGGAGTTTCCTCACCTGGGAGTTCCCTCTATCAATGAAATCACAGGTTCACTCCCTATTCCCCATCCCTACTGATTAGGGAGCAGAACTACAAACAATGGATATGTTAGCTAGAGACAGACTTCTGTTGTAAAAAATATCTGCCCCCCCCCACCCGCCCAATATGTAGCTCTCTAGAAGTGGACTGGGCTGCCTGCCTTGGGAGGTAAGAAATTTTCTCATCTCAGGTGGTATTCAGACAGAAGCTAGATAAGCACTTGTATGCGGCAGGGAGAGGTTGGAATAGATGACCTCGAAGGTAATTTCCAACTCTAAGATTCTATGACTATAAGTAGACACATATTTTCCTACCTAGGTGACAAATTATTATGTATAGTATGGGAGAAATAGGAATTGCCAGAGTCAATGAAATGCACAGATAACCTTAAAACCTCATTTGAGCTAGGATAGTAGTTTCAATCTCCTCCCTACCCAAACTTCCACTATTGTCACAAATAAGTAACCACATTGCCAATTTTGAGTTTTATATCCATTTATCATGCCGGGCTGAAATGCAAAAGTTCAATGAAATGCCAAAGGACAGACCATAATAGTTTTAGACAGTGGGTTGTGTTGTTGTTGTTTTTTAATGTCGGATGTTTTATCTTTTTTTTTTCTTTTAAGTCTGTACCTAAGATTTCCTCGTGAAGAACCTTCCTTTACCAGTGTAGATCAGCAATTACTCTTCAACCTTCAGTTTCAAAGAATTGTCTGAGGACACTTGTCCAGGGTCACAGTCAGTATGTGTAAGATGCAGGACTTGATCTCAGGTTTTCCTTACTCTAAAGCTATCTTTTTATGGACTGTTCTATGTTGTTTCTCATTACTTTGGATATTAATAGGTAAACTGAGGCGACTGAATGAGTGAGCTATTTCATTTATTGAGGCTATTTCTGTCCCCAGAAATCTTGGATAACATAGAGGTGAAATAAATAAAAATAAATAAAATACAAGCATATCCATTACATTAATAGGCTTCTCTAAGTAAAAGTAGGCATTGAAATAATTTGGTAGGTAAATTACTGCTAAGTTATAACTTGTCTGCTGACACATGAATTTTATGCACATTTTTCATTTTTCTATTGCTTGAAAAATGTAGTTTCCAGATACTTGGGTTACCACTGGGATATTGAATACTCATACCAATATGTCATGAACTTCTACACTTTTTATGTTTTAAGTAAAAAATGTGGGTAACACTTTATTTTAATGGTATATTAATTAGTGGTAAATTACAATGGAAATCCTATAGCAGTGCATAAAATATGACATCTACATGAATACCAAATAAATTCATTATGATCAGTATTATCACAATGAATACTAAATGAATTAATAATGATGAAAGATCAAAAGAATTACCAGTAGTGTAATAAAACATGAAGAAAAAGCTGGAAGCTTCTAGTCACTTAATCACCAACTAGAAATAAGTACTCTAACCCACATAACACTGTATTTGTGAATGCGAATCTTTAATAGTCATAAATTCATAAATATAATAAAAACAGTTAAACTTATTCCCAGTAATACACACATACAACTATGTTCACATACTGATTCAAAACTGGAAAGGAACTTTTGAATTCTCTAGTCTAAACCCTTCATTTTAGAGATGAGGAAACTGAAGCCTAGCAAGTAGAAGTGACTTGTCCAAGGTCAAACACATAAATAAAGATCAGAGTTAGGAATTGAACCCATATCTTCTGTAACCTATGGTAATAAATATCGAAATTCTGTTGTTCAGAACACTTTCAAACTGTATGATCATGGATCAAAAAGGAATACTTAGCGCTTAACCAATTTATGAATGCTTACTCAACATTTGAAGAACTGTACTTATAAGCCAATTCTATGTAAAAAAAAGTGGGGGGGGGTTGGGGGGAAGGCGGAGTATTTGGGATTTTTTGCTCTCCACTTTAGCCTGGTCTAGGCAAAAGAGCATTAAACAAGGAAGTAGAAGTTATGGAATTGTCATCGGCATAGCCCTAAGACTGTGATTGTTACCTCTCTCTCTCAATCCCAGTTTACTCAGCTGTAAAATGGAGATAATAATAATTATACTACCTATCTGACAGTGTTATTCTGAGAAAAGTGTTTTGAAAACTGTAAAATAATATAGAAATGTGAGTTATTGTTATTATTCTGGCTTAAACTTTAAATGTCTGAAAGACTCTGAAATTACAAATTCCTTAAACTTAAGAACTATAAACTAATCTCTATTCTAAACTTTAAGAAGTCCCATAATAAGGGGCAGGTGGTGCAGTGGATAAAGCACCGGCCCTGGATTCAGGAGGTCCTGAGTTCAAATCCGGCCTCAGACACTTGACACTTATTAGCTGTGTGACCCTGGGCAAGTCGCTTGACCCCAATTGCCTCACTCCCCCCCCCAAAAAAAAGAAAAAAAGAAATCCCATAATAGACTTTTTCACCTCAAAATGACAGAATGTCAAAGTTAGATGGGATCTAAGAAGCCAATTGTTCATAGTGGCTCAATCTCCCTTTTTAGGGAATGGAGGAAGGTGCCCACTGGGCAGTGCCTCTGTGTCAAATGACTTGAATTCATCAGTGGTTCTCTTTCCACCCAATTCAAGCAGCAGATATAGTCCTTCTTTTATCCTCTTCTTCCCCCAATGTAGTTTTTTAAATCTTTTTTTTTTTTTTTGGTCATCCTTAGCTTTCTTCAGCAGCATCAGGTCATTGTGAGCTTTAGCACATTAGATACTATTTTTAAATGATCACACAATATTGTGTAGTATTTCTGACTTCCCTTTCTTCTGCATTCTATACATTTTTTTCTGATAAGAGTATTTTATTTTTTTCCAGTTACATGTAAAAATAGTTCTCAACATTTGTTTATACAAGCTTTCCAATTTCAGATTTTTCTCCCTCCCTCCACTCCCTCCCCCCTCCCCTAGACAGCAGGTAATCTGATAGAGGTTATATATATATATATATATATATATATATATACACATACATAATAACATTAAACATATTTCTGCATTAGTCATATTATAAGAGAAGAATCAGAGCAATGAGGAAAAACCTCAAAATAGAAAAACAACAGCACCAAAAGCAAAAGAAATAGTATGGTTCAATCAGCATCTCTACTCCACAGTTCTTTTTTTTTTTTTTCTGGCTTTGGAGATCCCCTTCCATCATGGGTCCCCTGGAACTCTTCTGTACCATTGCACTGGTGAGAAGAATCTAGTCCATCACAGTGGATCAACACATAATGTTGATGATACCGTGTACAATGTTCTTCTGGTTCTGCTCATCTCACTCATCATTAGTTCCTGCAAGTCCTTCCAGGTTTCTCTGAACTCCTCCTGCTCATTGTTTCTTACAGCACAACAGATGCATTCTATACATTTTTTAACATCTGAAAGGTAGTTGGAGTTCCTGCTGCAAACATATCTTTTCCTTAGACAACTCCCCCTCTTTATCTTTACTGAAATTGCTTTTCTTTGTGTCTTCATGATTTAATATTTTAAGAGTATTTAATCCCTCATAGACTAACTACCCCTGTAATATTTTAAGTTGTGGGTTTCTAGCTATTCTTTCTCTGCTTTTTTGAAATTTGTTTCCCCAAATTCTTGGGTTCATGTCAAATGAAGCAAGATTTTCTCCTCTTCCTCTATCACATTTTTTTTTTTTTTGCGGGGCAATGAGGGTTAAGTGACTTGCTCAGGGTCACACAGCTAACAAGTGTCAAGTGTCTGAGGCTAGATTTGAACTCAGGTCCTCCTGAATCCAGGGCTGGTGCTTTATCTACTGTGCCACCTAGGTACCCCCAATCTATTGGAATGGTCATTCCCCTCAAGGAAGCTAACACTCTCATTCTAATCAATAGTTTCTTCTTGTTGGTGCAAATCTGATGTAGAATAGAATTTCTCTTTTCCCCAACTTTTAAAGGATGAAGTTACAATTAAGGCAAGGTAGAAAATGATCAGCAGCTTCCCTTTGGAGAAAGAATGAGTGAAGAAGAAGGAGGAGGACAATGAGGAGTAGAAAAAAAGGGGAAAAAAGAGAAGGAAGAAGTAGAGGAGGAGGAGGAGGAAGAAGAGGAGGAACACATAAGCAAATTAATGAATAAATGAAGTCTCCAACCACTACCATATTATGCCTCCTTGGCAGGCTTGGGATCTATTTCCTCTGCTCCTCTACTATCTCTTCTTTATGTGTAAGTGGGCTGTCACAAAATATGATGATGTCACTCCTGTTTTTGCCTCCATGGAACTTCATTCAAAATTTTCCATTATGCTTGAACTCTGTAGTTCCTGTATTTCTTCACATGAGTATATCTTCTTTATATATTGTTGTTCTACAATTCTCCTTTTCTTATTTTTCCTATTGCTTTTTTTTTTTTTGGCACGGCAATGGGGGTTAAGTGACTTGCCCAGGGTCACACAACTAATAAGTGTCAAGTGTCTGAGGTCGGATTTGAACTCAGGTACTCCTGAATGCAGGGCCAGTGCTTTATGCACTGCACCACCTAGCTGCTCCCTTTCCTATTGCTTTTGAAAAGAGTACACCCTCTTTCAGAGCCATATGCAATATCCAGGATCTCATCACATCAAATATCAGTGACACTATGAGGTCCTATATCCCTCCTTGCACGAGAATTTCTAGTGTGCACTTCTTTCCCCTAATATTTTGTCACTTTGCCTTATTTCTGTGCTGCAGTCTGAAGATGTGGATGTGTTGTTTGTTTTTTTGTTTTGTTTTGTTTTGTTTTTGCTGTTGTTGATTACTCTCTTTGTCCCCTGTAAATTTTGGCTATCTTTTCTATTCTTCTTCCTATGCTATAGCTGTCCTCTACAGTAGCTAGGTTAATGGATACAAACTAGTAGTTTTCTCTGAAGCCTCCCAGCCCCCATTTCTTTTCAGTATAAATCCCTTCAGATTAGATTTGCAGGATTCTAGAGAAAAAAGATTTTTACCAACTATAAATAGGTGTTCCATCTTTGGCCAGGATGATTTTTATTCCTATGGTTTAAGGTAAGTCCAGAAAAACAAATCCCCTTTACAGACGCTATCTTCTTAACCAGCTGTTTACTTGCCAAATCTACCTTGCTCTTCTGAAGCTTATTCCTTTGACAAATGATAGTGATGAGAACAGCACCTGTACTCTATAATGTCTTCAGGTTCTTGGCCAATAATTCATAACCTTTAGCAATGTTTTCCAGAAACATGTTGTTAATATAATTTTTACTCTTGCTAAATGTGGCTAACAGTCATGCAGTTTAAGTCTTAACAAGGTTGTCACATCCCAGATACATGCCCCCAAAAGACGGCAGCACTCTCTATTGTTACCAAGTCAACAAAAAGCAGCCTCAGTACCCTTGCCACCAATAGCCACTGCTTCTTCCCCTTTTGTCTCATTGAATGATCTCTTAGCTAACTGTGGTTTCATAGCATCATTTTCTTGGAAGAAAAATAGCTTCTTTCTCTACAGAACAATCAAACGTCCCCTTTTAAGGCTTAAGTAGTCTTTATGATTCCCTTTTCTCTGTTCGCTCCATTCTTCCATTCTCCATAGAGCTCCCTTCTCCTTTGTCTCTACAGAAAATTATTTTTTTTCTCAAAATGAAGTTTTGATATTAAAGTTCTTCCATTAATAATAACAGCAACAAAAAAGAATATTTCATTATCCCTGATAACCTGAAGAGAAGAGATTAATCTTTTTAGCCCCTTTACCTTCTCTTCTAGTACTGAGATTAACCTGCATTTGAGTATTGATAAAAATCATTCAACCACTGCAGGAATGTAAGCATCATACATTCTATTTAGGTAGCTCCAAAATTATCTCTGCTTTACATGCTTTCTGCTAAGTGAGAATCTCACTCCTTTGTCATTCTTGCTAGTAGTTCCAGGGGAAGATTGCTGTGTCATGTTGCATGTGGTTATCTTCAACTTTGAATTTGTCCTACTTCTCACAGTGTTAGCACCTCAACAGTTATATCCAATTTTCTTTCCCTTGTCTTACAAACCCTTTATTTTGTCCATAAATTGTCTTTTAAAACAACTCAGTTCAATTCAGTAATCATTTGCCAAATAGTTTATATGCAACACACGAAGACAAAAATAGTCCCTTTAAGAAAGAAGCATACATTCGACTGTCGGATCCAGTGTATAAGCAGAGAAGTAAATATAAAAGTTGGCTAATGATAACATATAACATGTTAAGGAAAGGCAAGAACCAAGGATGATTCTGAGACTGAATGGTAGTGTCCTCAATAGAATTAGGAAAATTTTAAGGAGGGGACCCACTTGACAGTTTCAGCCTTAGATTTGGTGTAAATGATTCAGTTAGTAGGAGTAACTTAAGTTTTAAGAAGGGCGGTAAAGGTCTAAGACAGAAATTCTTAAAGGGATGAATTTTAAGGGTTCCAACAACATGGGTGGGGAAATGACACCATTATTTTTACTACTCTATAATTGCCTTTTTGCATTTCTTTCAGTTATGAATTTTAAAATAACAACATTGTTTTGGGAATGTGTCCATTGTCTTCACCAGGCTGTGAGAGGAGTCCATGAGCCAAAAACAAGCAATCTACTGGATAAAATGGAGATAATCAACAGAAGGAGAAGAATAGAATTAAAGGGGAATTCTATTTCCTGTAGAAGGTGAGATCTTAAATGAGACTTGAAGAAAGCCAAGAGGCAGAGATTAGAAAAGAGTATTCTGGGTATGGTGGACAGCTAGTTAAAATATCTAGTCAAGAGATGGAGTGTCTTGTGCAAGAAATAGAAAGATAGCCAGTGTCACTTGATGGAAGAGTACAGGGCAAAGTAAAAAGTGTAAGAAGACTGGAACATTAGGGACAAGGCACTTTTCAGAGGAAGAAATCAAAGCTATTAGTAGTTTTGTGAAAAAAAATGCTCCAAATCAAAATAATTAATGAAATGTAAAACAGTTCTAAGGTACCAACTCACACCAATCTTTTGGCTAAAATGACAGAAAAGGGAAATGAGATATGCTGGAGATGTGGGAAAATAGGGACACTAAAGCACTGTTGGTGGAGTTGTGAACTAGTCCAACTATTCTCTAGGGCAATTTGGAACTATACCCAAAAGGCTATAAAACCCTGCATACCCTTTGAACCAGCAAAGCTGGCCAATGCCCCAAAGAGACCAAAGAAAAGGAAAAAAGAAAAATATATACAAAGATGTTTATAGCACCTCTTTTTGTGGTGGCAAAGAATTGGAAACTGAGGGGAGATCCAGCATTTAGGGAATGGATGAACAAGGTATAATATATGAATACAATGGAATACTGTTGTGCTATAAGGAATGATGAAGGGAATGGTTTCAGAAAAACCTGGGAAGACATATGAATTGATACAAAGTGAAATGACCCAAACTAGGAGAATAATGTACACATTAGCAGCAATACTGTAACAATAATAAACTATGAAAGATAGTAGTTGATCAGTCCAATAATCTACAACAATTCCAAAGGACTTATTACATAAAATGCTACCCACATTCAGATAAGAACTAATGAACTTAAGAGTACAGAATGAAGCATATTTTCTTTCACTTTCTTTATTCCTCTTCTGTTTTTTCCCCTTTCTGCAGCATGGCTAATGTGAAAATATGTTTTATATGACTTCATATGTTTAGCAGGTATCATATTCCTTGCCTTCTCAATGGGAAAAGGAAGGGGAAGAAGGGGAGAAAAAATTTGGAAGTTAAAAGGAAAATAATTTTTTTTAAATGATAGGAGACGAGATGGAATGCCATGTAACTTATCCTTCTTTCTCTCTCTCTCTCTCTCTCTCTCTCTCTCTCTCTCTCTCTCTCTCTCTTTCTCTCTCCTCCTCTTCCTCCTCCTCCTCCTTCTTCTTCTCCTTCCTTCCTTCTTTTTTTTTTTTTGGCAGCGAAGTGGCACCATGAATAAAACACTGGGCCTGTAATCAGGAAGGCCTGAGTTTAAATCTGGTTTCAGACCGTTGATAACTCACTCAATCTGGGTTTGCCTCAGTTTCTTAATCTGTAAAATGAGGATAATAATTGCACCTGCCTCCCACAGTTGTTCAAATGAAATAATAATTGTAAAGAGCTTAGCACAGTATCTGGCACACAGTAAGCCCTATATAAATATTAGCTAGTTATTATTCTTATATATTTGTGTTTTTCAGTTCATTCAGATCTTTATGACCAAGTTCTTCTCTATCTTCAACTTGTCTTCTTTTCCTCTTTCAATTTTTCCTAAATTTCCCCTCTTCAAATTCAACCTCTAGCCTTCTTTAAACTTTCAAAAGCTCTTTTAATCACTTTTATTTTTTTGGAGGGCAGTGAGGGTTAAGTGACTTGCCCAGGGTCACACAGCTAGTAAGTGTCAAGTGTCTGAGGTCAGATTTGAACTTAGCTCCTCCTGAATCCAGGGCTGGTGCTTTCTTGTGGTAAAATATGAAAGTTTTTAACAGTCGGTTAGGATAAGTGAAAGACGCCAGTTTTTCAAGGACCACCCTTTTGGGGAGGAGATGAACAGTCTGCCTGCTGCGCATGTCAGACTGCCTGCCGGGTACAGTCCGCCTGCTGCGCATGTCAGACTGCCTGCCAGGTACAGTGCGCCTGCTGCGCATGTCAGACTGCCTGCCGGGTTTTTTTTTTTTTTTTTTTTTTTTTTTTTTTTTTTTTTTTTTTTTCTAGATTTTCAGGTGTCATGAACACATACTAAATTTGGCTTTGATCCAGACACATGGTGGTAAAAAGTGTTACACATTGCATAACTACCTCAACCCTCTATTACAAGTCTAACCATATAAAGGAGGGAATGTAATGGAATTTATTAATTTGATCATTGACAATGCTATGCTAAGGTTTTAAAAATACAGCAATTCAAACAGTTAAAGAAGATAATCCAGCTTTCCAGACCAGAGTCCAGAATCCAGTTTTCCAGACCAGAATCCAGTTTCCTCCTGATGACATCTTACCACTTCAAGAAGACAAGAGAACTCAGAGACTTTATATGAACTGTTTTGCTTTATTAGCTTTTACTATCTCCTTTCTGTTATATACTATCTGTAACATGTACTCTCTGCAGAGGCTCTCCCTTTGCAAGACTAATGTCAAAGCGTCGGTTCATGAGGAAAAAAAAAAATCGCCCCTCTGGACAAAACTTTCCTCTCTTCCTTTTCTGTATTGTTGTTCGCATATTATTAGTCAGCAAAAGTTATTATATTCTTTTTACTGTTCCATCAAGGAAACATTCCGTTTCTTGAGGAAGCAAAGGGGGGAAATGTGGTAAAATATGAAAGTTTTTAACAGTCGGTTAGGATAAGTGAAAGACGCCAGTTTTTCAAGGACCACCCTTTTGGGGAGGAGATGAACAGTCTGCCTGCTGCGCATGTCAGACTGCCTGCCGGGTACAGTCCGCCTGCTGCGCATGTCAGACTGCCTGCCAGGTACAGTGCGCCTGCTGCGCATGTCAGACTGCCTGCCGGGTTTTTTTTTGACTTCCGGGGTGGAGAGAACGGGAGTAGCCTTTTTTGCCGGCTTGGCGGGACTCCGGGCGGCGCGGCACAGACGGTCTGACTCACTCCAAAGGTGGCCTAAATCGGTTTGGTGAGTTTTTATAAGGAATATAGACAGCCTAGATTTAAGACGATTTGTACTGTATTTCTGTTTTCCTATCCTTCTAATCAACAACACCTTATATACAATAAAGGCTCTATCTAGAAAACCAGAAGCTTCTTCCATTTACTAGTCTGGGAGATGAATTAAGGGAAGGGTTAAGTAGGGGAGATTTATGATCTAATATCCAATTTTAAATCTCACATTCTCCACTGCACCACCTAGCTGCCCCTCTTAATCACTTGGTCAGACTTCTCAATACCTCATAACTTTTCATTATAAAACCAAAGATTCATTGTGTGTTTTTCAAGTGTAAATAATCAAAAACATACATGTAAATTTTAAATGTATATAATCACAGATTCTAAGTTTGAAAGAATCTTAGAGGTCCTCTAACTGAAGTTGTACCTGAATTCCCTCTAGTACAGACCTAATAAGTGGTTTAATAAGGAGGAATTATTGCTATATCCTCATAAAACCAATGCCACTTTTGGATAGCTCTAACCTTTTCCCTTATATTGAACCTAAAACAAAATATCCATATCCTTCACATATTGCTCTTATTTCTTCCCTCTGGAGCCAATCAGAACAAGTCTAATCCCTTTTCTACATGATAGCCTTTCAAATGCATTTGATAAGACTCCTCTTGACTAAATATCTCTAATTCTTATAACCAAGCCTTCCATAGCACAGTCTCCAAGCACTGTTCCATAATGGTTACCATCCATTAGATGCACTCCCACTTGTCAATTTCCCTCTAAAAATGTAGTGCCCATAATCTAGGGGAGGAACCTCTATGGATAAGGGAGCCCTGAATCTCCATTGGACAAGCGATCCTAAGAACTACTAGGAAAGTAGTGTCCCCAGGCCATAAGCCCTGTTTTTATCTCAGTTCCCATTGTTATTGATTAGATAACATGGACATGCCTCTGTAGGGAATGTGACCATGGGTTTCTCAGCAATTATTGTTACTGAGATTCAGAAAAGAAAGTTCTTGAAACTGTGAGAAAATAATGGGATATGGCAGATGCCTAAGGGACCCACCTGAAGACTGATCTGGAATTGATTGAATTGAGAGACTGAGAACTTACTTAAGGTTGATTAAATTGAGACTACACCTGGCTGGCCCTGAGTGGGGTGTTATTCTCAGAGGTTGTGGACTACTATATCAACCAATCAGCTTGAAGGTCCAGGGGAGGGGGACAAGAAGTAGGAAATAAGGCTGTCTTCTGGGCTCTGGTCTTTTTGGTTTGAAAACCTCAGGTTGGTAGCAGAAAGGAAAGGAGAAGAAAGAGGGCAGTCTGAACCCTAAGGGAGATAGGTTTTTCTTTCTGTACTTTCTGTACTCCACATGTCCTCCTTTGACTCTGTAATAAATGCTTAATGCCAAAAACTGGTGCTGATGTTTCCAGCTTATAAGTAAACCTTAGCTAGTTTCCCCTCACCCCATACTGGGGGTAGAAACATTAGATTTTTTTTTTTTTTACAGGGCAATTGGGGTTAAGTGACTTGCCCAGGGTCACACAGCTAGTAAGTGTTAAGTGGCTAAGGCTGGATTTGAACTCAGGTCCTCCTGAATCCAGGGTCAGTGCTCTGTGCCACCTAGCTACCCCAACACATTAGATTTTAAACATCACAAAACCAACGTCTTTACCATTGTCAAATGGTTTATTATCAGATACAAAAATGCCACAACCCACACAAAATGAAAATGATACTTTTAAAAAATATAGTACTATCTGATTTTTGGCCAAATCATAAGGTCTTTGGGGTCCTCCGATCTAACTTGTGGCTCAAATCTCCCATTTGTATTATCTTCCATTAGAATGTGAAATTAAGAGCAGGACTCTTCTTACTTTTCAATTTGCATTCCCAGTATACTTAGTAAGTGCTTAATAAATATTTTTTCACTAAACACAAAACTTCAGAGTGAGTCTGAAGGACACTACTTCTTTAAATGCATCAGCTTTGGGGACTGCCATGTCATACTCATATTGCTGACTGTATTGACCTTTACAGTCGGGTAAAATTCCCAGAGCTTTTTCACACAACTATTTATCTAGTTATTCCTTTCCAATCTTGTGACAATGATTATTTGGTGTTTTTTGTTTTTTTGTTTTTTATAATCCTGTGATGTTTAAAATCTAATTGTGTGGTCGCCTTCAATTAGAAGCTTTAGCACCAGTCTTTGGGTATTAAGCATTTATTAAAGCATGCCAGGTATTCATGTGGAGTTCAGAAAAGGCCTATCTAGCCTAGAGTTGCAGCCTGGCCTCCACCATGAGCCTGCTTCAACCATGAACTCCCCTCAAACTGAGTGTGGAAGATTTTTATAGGTCTGGAGCTGAGGTGGTCCTCACACACTGCTTCAAGCTGATTGGTAGGTGACATCCAAATCCATTGGTTCACTGGACTTGAAGGTGGTCTCAAGTTGAGTTCAAAGTCCTTAGCTTCTGAGAACAATACCTCCTTAAGGGCCAGCCAGGTGTAGTTACAATCTAATTAACTTGAAGTAGGCTAATCAGCAAAGTCAATCACTCTCACTTAATTCAATCAGTTTAGGTTAATCTCCAGGTGAGCCTTTGAGTATCTGCCAAATCCCATTATTTTCTCACAATTCCAAGTATAGGACCTCATTTATTTCTATTAAATTTCATTTTAGTGGATTTAACTTATCCTTCTAGCTTGCTGAGATCTTTGTTTGTGTTTTTTGTATTATAAATGTTATCCAATGTGTTCAATAACTCTCCTGACTTCACGTCTCTTCAAAGCTGATGAGCATGCTATCTTATTACTTCATCTAGCACTTATTAAAATGTTAAACTATACAAAGGCAAGTACAACTTCCAGGGATACTATGCTGTTCCCTCCACAGTTGACCTTTTATTCATGATCACCTTTTGGATCCAGACATTCAACTGGTTCTAGGTCCACTGGTTCACTGAAATGTATTCTTACCTAGACCCAATTTTTATTTTTTCCATAAGAATAGCAAGAAAGACTCTGCCAAATGATTTGATAAAGAAAAATATGCCTATATCCTTTCCCCAATCCACAAATCTAATATCAAATTGCATGTTTCAGATTTGTGAAAAATAAGGCTCTAAGGCCCTGGGGGGCAGAGCCAAGATGGTGAAGGAAAAGCAGAAGATGCTCAGACTTCCTGACACAATTAGTCCAAAAAATAAAAACTCTAAACACAGCCAGAAAACAAATCCTGGAGCAGCAGAACCCACAAAAAGAGGGCTGAGATTATTTTCCAGCTAAAGACACCTTGGAAGTTTGGCCAGAAGGAGGAGTCAGGCTGGTTGGGCAAACACAGATAAAGCCCTAGACAGGCTGCACCAGAGAAACTTACCCCTGAGCTTTCCAATCAGCTGTAGTGCTGGCATCTTCTGGAATTAAACTCACAATCTGATGAGAGGGCTGAACAGCTGGCTGTGGGGGAATCTACACGGGTATATGCAGGAGCTAAGGGGGGATTTGGATGTCCTACCCCAGTGGGGAACCAGGAAGAAACCTTGAGCAGTGACAGCCCAGGTCAGGGAGGGGTGCAGGCTCATGAGAGCTAGTAACCATGGCACATAAAGTTTTGCTGCCCGGTTGATTGGAAAGTTGGCCTGGAATTAGCTACAGACCAGAAAAAGGGCCAGGTGAGTGAAGAAACTGCCCCTCATTCAATCATAACACCTGGGACCCCTGAAGCTTGGGACAGCATATCCTGGAAGCAGGACCCCACACTAAGAAGGAGTTAAAAGTCAAGTGAAAGATGGGCAGGATGAGCAGGCAGAGAAAGCTGTGAACCATCGATAGTGGTTCTTTAGTCTTCTTTAGTGACAAAGAAGACTGAGGTGCACCCTTAAAAGAGGATAGCAACATCAGGGCCCTTACATCTAAAGCTTCCAAGAAAAATATGAATTGATCTCTGGCCATAGAGACACCTAAAAGGACTTCAAAGATAAAGTCAGAGAGGTAGAAGAAAAAAAGTGGAAAGAGAAATGAGGGTGATGCAGGAAAGAAATGAGAAAAAAGTCAACAGCTTGAAAAGCCAGATGGAAAAGCTCTCTGACAAAAATAATTGCCTAAGAATTAGGATTGAACAAATGGAAGCTAGTGACAATACATAATAAATCCAAGTGAATAAAAGAATAGAGGGTAATGTGAAATATCT
This sequence comes from Dromiciops gliroides, assembly GCF_019393635.1. Classification (NCBI taxonomy): domain Eukaryota; kingdom Metazoa; phylum Chordata; class Mammalia; order Microbiotheria; family Microbiotheriidae; genus Dromiciops; species Dromiciops gliroides. The sequence goes on along the minus strand of NC_057864.1, from coordinate 119,214,663 downwards.
TCTTGGAAAAATTGCTGACCTGTAAAATATATCCAGGAGAGATATAATTTGAAAATTATTGTACTAGCTGAAAACCATGACCAAAAAAAGAGCTTAGACATCATCTTCTAAGAAATTGTCAGGGAAAATTGCCCTGATATTCTAGAAGCAGAAGGCAAAATAGAAATTGAAAGAATCCACTGATCTCCTCCTGAAAGAGATCCCAAAAGGAAAACTTCCAGGAATATTATAGCCAAATTCCAGAGCTCCCAGGTCCAGGAGAAAATACTGCAAGGGCCAGAAAGAAGCAATTCAAATACTGTGGAGTCACAGTAAAGATAGCACAGGATCTAGAATCTTCTACATTAAAGGAGCAGAGGGCATGGAATATGACATTCTGGAGGGCAAAGGAATTGGGTTTACAGCCAAAAATCATCTACCCAGCAAAAATGAGTATAATCTTTCAGGGTGGGGATGGGGAATGGGACTTCAGTGAAAAAGAGGACGTTCAGGTTTTCATGATAGAAAGACCTGAAATGAATGGAAAATGTGGCTTTCAAATGCAAGACCCTAGAGAAGCATAAAAAGATAAACAGGAAAAAGCAATCATGAAAGATGTTAAGAGGTTAAACTGTTTACATTCCTACATGAGAAGATGACATGTCTAAATCATAAGAGCCTTGTGAGTATTAGGGCAGATGATAGGAATAAATTTAGACAGAGGGCAGAGGTTGGAATTGATTATGAAGGGATGATACCTGTAAAGCATTTTTTTTGTTTGTTTGTTTCTCTTATTTGGGGAGTGGGGTGGTTGGTCGGGGTTAATGAGTGTCTTGCATCTGCGATCCAAATTTGGGCGTGGGTCCTTCTGGGTCCAGGGCTGGTGCTTTGTCCACTGTGTCACCTAGCTGCCCCACGATAACATCTTTGGAGTACAATTGAGGGGAGAGAGGAATACACTGAGGGAGGGGATATGGGGAGTGGCAGAATGGGGTGAAATCTCACATGAAAGAATCAAGAAAAGGTATATGGAGTTGGGGGAGGGGGAGAGATGGGGGAAGAGTGGGGAAGTGAAGGAACTTTACACATATCAGAATTAGAACAAAGACCTTAACCTCATCAGAGTTGGCTCAAGGAAGGAATAACATAAACATACAATTTGGTGGAGTAATCTGTCTAACCCTGCAGGAAAGTAGGAAAGCAAGGGGATAAGGAGGGAAGGGTGAAAGAAGAGAGCAGAGCAGGGGGGTGGGCCAGTCAGAAGCAAAACACTTTTGAGGAGGAATAGGGTAAAAGAAGAAAATAGAGTAAATATCAAGGGAAGGGTATAGGATGGAGGGAAACAGTTATGATGATTGATTATAACTGCAAAACATATGGTACTTACATTGCTGAGCTATTGTGAAGAAAATGCTTTGTCAAGTTTAAGGTACTATATAAAAGTTATGATGAACAGGGTGCTATCAGAAAAAACTAGAAAGACCTACATGAGCTGAAGCAGAGTGAAATGTACTATATATAAAATAACAGCAATAGTGTAAGATGATCTGCTGTGAAGGATATGATTATTTTCAGCAATGCAATGATCCAATATAACTCTGAAGGACTTATGAAAATTGCAATCCATCTACAGAGAAAGAACTGATGATAAACTGAAAATAGATTGAAGCATATTTTTTTTGATAGTTCCTTAATCTGAAGTTTTGTTTTTGTCTGTTTTCTTTCATAACCTGGCCAATGTGGAGATGTTTTGCATGACTACTCATTTATAACTTATTTTTTAATTGCCTGAGTTCTTGTGGGTGGGGGGTGGGAATGGAGTAAGAGAAGTTGGAACCCAAAGTTTTAAAAAATTGATATTAAAATTTGTTTTTACATATATTTTGGAAAATAAAATTCTATTCTAAAAATATTGATGTCAAAATTTATTTTTACATGTAATTTGGAAAATAAAATTCTAAATGGTAAAAAAAAGAAAGAAAAAGAAAAAGGCTTTATCAGAATTATATGATATTTTAGAACTGGAAGGAACATAAAAACCAGAAAACTGTAGGACTTACAGGTGAAAGGGACCTTAGAGATCATCAAGTATAATTCCCTAGTTGCAAAGATGCAGAAAATAAAGCCCAGAGAATTGAAGTGACTTGTTCAAATTCATAAAGATATTAAGTAGCAAGCTAAGATTGAAAGTCATGTTTTCTCACTTCAAATCTTCTAGAACATTTAAAGAGGAGACTACTGAGACCCAGAGCAAATGAGCAACTTGCAAGGTGTTTTGTCAGAGTTTTGACTTGATTTAGAAGTATGTAAGGAGCTACTAAAGACTTTTGAGTAAAAGAACAGAATGATAAAAGCAGTTTTAATGGAAAATTCATCCAATAACAATATTCAGGATAGAGGTGAAGGGAAAACCCAGTGTTAGAATTCCAGAGCCTGAGGCAGCTAGGTGGTGCAATGGATAGAGCACCGGCCCTGGAGTCAGGAGTACCTGAGTTCAAATCCGGCCTCAAACACTTAACACTTACTAGCTGTGTGACCCTGGGCAAGTCACTTAACCCCAATTGCCTCACTAAAAAAAAAAAAAAAAAGAATTCCAGAGCCAAGAATGTTGAAGTAACCCAGAATAATAAGAATCATAAATAAACCCCACAAGTTTTATGCCTAGTATATCCTGTGGATTATGGTAGGTACTATGACTACAAATACAAAAGTGTGGTAGTTCCTGATTTCAATCAGCTAACATTCTAATGGGGGGGGGGCTAATACAAAAATATCAGGCATAAGTCAATACAAGATATTTGTAAATATAAATATATATGCATATATATATGTACATGCATATACATATATTTCAAAACATCTCTATTTGTGACACTATTTTTATCCTGATTGAAATCATGATAATTTTCCAAAATTATCATGCTTTCAATCAGACTAAATATGGTATCACAGAGATAAGTTTTGAAAATAGAAATAGGGTCTATTTAACTCCAAACCTTCTGCACCTATGACCAGAAAGAAAAAAAAATAGTTGAAAATCCTTAATAAAGCAAAACAAACAAGCAGAAAGAAAGGAAGGAAGGAAGGAAAGAAAGACAGACAGAAAGAAAAGAAAAAAGCCCAGTAACTATTAGAGCAGGGATAAAAAACTAAATAGAGCCTGTGCTCCATGTTCTAAGAGTTCTAAGAAGCAGTGAGAATCTGATTTCTTAATTACATAAAATGTGTGTACAACTGAGGCTTACATAGTCTTTATAAGTAGCACTTTAAGAATTTGCATGTGTAACCATAAGTTTCTTGTTGCTATCATAATTATAATTGTTTTTACACAATGTGTTGCCTAATTACCAAAGTATACTTTGCAAAAATGTTCTTGAATCTACTTTACCAAATGAGAGAAAAATCTATGATTACATCAGTGTTTGTACTCTCAAAGGCTCTTGATGATAATGATGGTAACTAACATTTATATTGTGCTTTAAGGTTTGCAAAGCACCTTAAAGATATTATCTCATTTCAGCCCCACAGAAACCTTGTGATGCAGGTGGTAATATTTCCCGCATTTTAGAGTTGAAGAAATTGAGATTATTAGGTTAAAAGTCTTGGTTGGGATTATGGAATTTGTAAATGTCTGAGAAAGGTTTTCACCTCAGGCTTTCCTAAGTCTAGCATTTTATTCCAATTTGCCATAAGCAAAAAAACTAAAGACCTAAGAGTCACCCTTCTGTGATGAACCAGAATTAAATAGTAGAGGTATTGACATTTATCATTTTGGTAGAAAACAGATAAGCAAAAGAAATTCATATAATATTTTTACAAATTTTAGTAAAGCGAATTCCAAGAAAATGAAAGCATTAGTTATGAAAAAAAAACTAATAGAATCAGAGGATTTAGTGCTCAAAAGGGCCTTAGAAATACAGGCCTTAATGAGGAAATACAGAGGTGTTATAACATGTGTAGTCACATGGATAGTAAGCAGGAGTCAATATTTGAATCTATCTTCTTCTAATTCTAAATCAGAGAGGGAATCAAGAACCTGAGTGAAGTTTTTAAATAATAATAATTTGCAGATCTGAATATCGAAGGGAATAATACAAAAAAGTAGGAATGTATGGGATTAGCATTTCAGTTCTCAATCCATATTATGAAGATACTATTATCAAAGAGGTAATCATCAAAACCATTTGGTACTGGTTAAAAATTTAAAAATAGATTAACAGTACACACTATTAATAATATACATATGAGGAAGAATTAGAAATATTTAAACAGTGATCCAGTGTTTGATAAATCCAAGAATATAAATTACTAAACCTAGTGAAAAAAACCAAAACTCCCCATCTGACAGGATGTACTGCAAATGTTGGAAAGCGGTCTGGCAGAAATTAGGTCTATACCAACATTTTATACCACATTTCATAAATTCAAAAAGGATACATGACCTGTATATTAAAGACCAGACCATGAAAACTAGAATGAAATCCTATATCTTTTATAGATATGAGCAGGTGAATTCTTAACCAAACAAGAGAAAGACAATTAAAAAGAATAAAAAAGGGGTCAGCTAGGTGGCTCAATAGGTAAAGTAAAGGCCCTGGATTCAGGAGGACCTGAGTTCAAATTCGACCTCAGACATTTAAAGCTTACTATCCCTGTGATTAGCAGGTTACTTAACCCTCATCGCCCCTCAAAAAAAAAAAAAGAATAAAAAAGATAATTTATTTTATGTTTAATTGAAAAGCTTTCACATGAACAACATCAATGAATTTAGGATAAGAAGAAATGCAGTCCAATGCGAAAACATTTTTGCATCAGATTTATCAAACATGTACTTGCTGCTCACTAATGTCTTTAGAATTTTTACCCAATAATTTATAACTTTTAGCAATGCTTTCTAGATTCTTTCTGTACACATAATCTATGCCCTTATTTATCAACAAAAATGACTAGCAGGGGGCAGCTAGGTGGCGCAGTGGATAGAGCAATGGCTCTGGAGTCAGGAGTACTTGAGTTCAAATCTGGCCTCAGACACTTAACACACACTTACTAGCTGTGTGACCCTGGGCAAGTCACTTAACCCCAATTACCTCACTAAAAAAAACCAAAACAAACAAACAAACAAAAAATGACTAGCAGTCATCCAGTTTGATGCATCTAGCTTTGTCACGTTGGGCAAGCCTCTTCACCTTTATTTGCCTCAGTTTCCTCATCTGTAAAATGGGGATAATAACATCACCCTGAATTGCTGTGAGGATCAAATGAGATAATATTTGTAAGTGTTTAGCCAGTGCCTGGTACATAGTAAGTACTATATAAATGCTAGCTATTATTATAATGTATTATGTAAGCTAATTGTCTCTGTATTTTACATATCAAACACTTCCATTTTTTTAGAAAATGACTATACCCTTTGACCCAGAGATTGTATTGTTAAGCATATAACCCAAGAATGTCAATGACAAAAAAAAGAAAAAAGAAAAGGAAGAAAGGCCCTATGTACATTAAAATATTCATAAAATAACTTTTTAATGGAACAATGGATCCTCAGCAGCCATTATGGGGAGAGAATATTATCCAGGATAAGTTAGAGGAAGAAGAAACAAGTAATACTAGGTAACCCTCTGCTAAGGTGACTTTCCTTTGCAAATATAGAGAGATTTGCTGTCTTTCTAAGGGTGTATCCAGGAAGTGACAATTCTTCCAATGAAGGCAAGGGCTTTAGAAAAGAAAGACAAGTATGGACATTGAGGAGATGACTAAGAAGATGGTGTATGGGACAGGTATTTGAATTTGTGACCCAAGTTTAGAATATAGAAATGACAGTTTCCAGATCAGGAATGAAGTGTACCTAACAAGGTTTGGTATAAATTTATTTGCCTGAAGTCTTGTAAATCTAATAAAAAGGCTTGCTTAAAATGAAAAGGCAAAGGGAGGCAGAAAATAACCAGTTTTATATCTACTAAGACAGAGATAGCTACAAAAAGTAGCTAGAAGAGTAGCAAGAAGAAAAGCAGGAGAGATACCCAGAATTATAAGAGATAATAATTTAAGAAAAGTATCCAAAAGTAAAGCCCTTGGCCTCAAATACTTATACACAGTTATACAGAATATGACTAACAAGCAAAGTAAACCAAAGATTCTAGAATCTAATGCAGAGACAAATTTGACAATATAGGTATCACTGCAATTAAAATTGCATGTCATCTAAAGAGCAATAAAGAGCATGCTAGGCCCGTGTTTGCTGCAGCATATGACCAGTCATGAATTGCACTGGAGAAGCAGTGTAACAGATATCATCATAAGAATGCCTTGAAAAAAATGAGGGCTGATTGTGTACAGGAATAACCAATGGACAGACTGAATGCTCCATTGGTAAATATGTAACATCTTGAGATCTAGAAGAAGATATCAGAACTTTGGGTGGACTCCTTGAGAAAGACAGGACAGATATAGCCAAGAGTTACACAGGATGAAGAAAAGGTGAATCAATTACAATCTATACTATTGGAGGGAGTAACTACATTGAAAATATGGATCTGAACAGGTATTACTCATTCAAAAGGAATGAGAAAGGTAAAAAGCTATAGGTAAAATGCCATTGCATATCAAGAAGATATACTAATGATAAAATTCCGGAGACAAAGGGGAAAAATGAGAAACATGGGGGGAAACATATGAATGAAGATCATGGGCATTTTGAGAGCCTGGTCAGCAAAAAGGAAAGGGAGTGAAGAATAGCAGAAAGCAATGAACTTAGAACCAAAAGATCTTGGATAATAGAATTTAGACCTGGAAGGGGAATATCTAGTCCAAACCTCTCATTTTAGAGATGAAGAAACTGATGCAATGGAGTTCAGTGACTGGAACAAAGTCATATAGGTACTAAGTAGTAGATCAAGGATTTGAACTTAAGTCCTTTTAGTCCAAACCCAATGACCTTCCCACTGGATTTGAGTCCTGGCTCCAAATTTTAATGGCACTGCCATCATGGGCAAATCATTGAACTTTTCTGAGTCTCAGTTTTCTCATTTTTAAAAAAATGGGAACTCTGAGGTACCACCTGACACCTATCTGATTGGCTAAAATGACAAAAAAGGAAAATAATAAATGTTGGAGAAGCTGTGGGAAAATTGGAACACTAATGCATTGTTGGTGGAGCTGTGAACTGATCCAACCATTCCAGAGAGCAATTTGGAATTATGCCCAAAGGGCGATAAAGCTGTGCATACCCTTTGACCCAGCAATACCACTTTTGGGTCTTTTTCCCAAAGAGATCATGGAAGGGGGAAAGGGACCCATATGTACAAAAATATTTATAGCTGCTCTTTACGTGGTGGCAAAGAATTGGAAGTTGAGGGGGTGCCCATCAATTGGGGAATGGCTGGACAAGTTGTGGTATATGAATACAATGGAATACTATTGTGCTATAAGAAACGATGAGCAGGAGGAGTTCAGAGAAACCTGGAGGGTCTTGCATGGGCTGATGATGAGTGAGATGAGCAGAACTAGAAGAACATTGTACACAGTAACATCAACATTGAGTGTTGATCTACTGTGATGGACTATATTCTTCTCACCAATGCAATGGCACAGAAGAGTTCCAGGGAACTCGTGAAGGAAGAGGATCTCCAAATCCAGGGGAAAAAAAAAAGAACTGCGGAGTATAGATGCTAAATGAACCATACTATTTCTTTTGTTTTTGATGCTGTTGTTTTTTTTCTATTTTGAGGTTTTCCATCATTGCTCTGATTTTTTTCTCTTATAACATGACTAATGCAGAAATAGGATTAATGTTATTATGTGTATATATATATATATATATATATATATATATATATATATATATATATAACCTATATCAGATTGCCTGCTGCCTAGGGGAGGGGGGAGGGAGGGAAGGGAGGGAGAAAAATCTGAAATTGTAAAGCTTGTATAAACAAAGGTTGAGAACTATCTTTACATGTAATGGAAAAAAAATACTTTATTAATTTAAAAAAATTTTTTAAAAATGGGGATAATATTATACTATTTACCTCACAGGATTATGAGTCAAATACTATATAAATGCAAGGTTCTGTACATATATTGAAGTTCACTTAATCTATTTGTCATAAGTGCTAAATTATTAAACTTACAGAAATTATACTTCTCTTTCTGACTCTTAGCTTCCATCATTGTTTTTGTTTTAAAAACTCACTCATTTAAACCAGGTACAGTAGTGTTAAATAAGCTTTTATAAGATATAATGTGAGGAGTTCATTAAGGTCCTACCTGCCACCCAATATCTTCCCCTGACTTGCTAAGGGTTCATGTTGTTGTTGTTGGGTTTTGTTTTGTTTTTTTAATATCTGGTCTAAAATTAATTTAATTAAAATCAATTCTTTTGGTTAGACAACGAAGATGGAACATTTGCCTTCTCCCCCTAACGGGAACTGGAATCTTGAGGGAGGAGGGCAGCTAGGTTGCAGTGGATAGAGCACTGGCCCTAGAGTCAAGAGGACTCGTTCAAATATCACCTCAGACACTTACTAGCTGTGTAACCCAGGGCAAGTCACTTAACCCCAATTGCCTTAAACATCTGGGGCCAACTCCAGTCGTCCTGATCTATATCTTGCCACTGGACTCAGATGGCTCTGGAGGAGAAAGTAAGGTTGGTGACCTTGCATAGCCCTCCCTCACTTAGATCCAATTCAGTGCAAGTAATGACATCACCTTGATGTCATGGTCTTCTTCAAGAACGGACAAACAAAAAGTATCATTCTATAGACTTCTATGAACTTGTGTACTGATAAGGCTAGCTTTGTTGTTCTCACCCTGAAAGGCACAGAGGGATTGTCTCCAATTCCCATTATCCTCTGTCCCTGGGAACGGACTAAGAAATAGACCAGAAAGTTCCAATCAGGATGCCCCATTGGTAATAGGCTAGTCCTGAATCAGGGAGGAACTATGGGGTCCAGGAAGAGGAAAACCCAGGCTACAGAGGTGACAGAAATGGGTAGCTGGTGCTTGTAGGAAGATTTCATGAAAATGGGGGTGCTGATGAGGCAGAAGACAAAATCAATATTTTGCTTGGGAAGACCCTTAGTTAAAGGGTGCACAAGGGTGCACAAGGGTGCACAAGGGTGCACAAGGGTGCACATATGGTTCAGGGTCTCCCAGACCCCAGCCTCTTCCCTTAAACCTCTTAAAGTTATAAAGGCTCCACCCACACCAGAAGGCAAGAAGGGGAGGGGTAAGTGGGGGTGGGAATGGGGGGGGAGGTTGGGAATTCGATAATAGTTATTGCTTTAGGACATTGATGACAGGAAGCTCCAACCTCTGGCTAGATATCTACTGCCTAAGTTTCTCGTCAGTGCCTTACCTGTTCCTGTAATAGTATTGGCTTTCAATGAACGGGAGCCGATTTTGCAGAGAGACTAGAGTGGCCATGGCCTTCCCCGCCCCCTTGGCGCCCAACTGATGTTACTCTCTGTCTCCATGGCAACCGGGTCATACCATAGCCTTCCTTCAAGAAGGGCGAGCTCTTTCTTCCATTCTCCTCTTTATCTCGGTTTTCATATCCCAAAGAAAAAGCCTGAGGGATCAAAGCAAGGCTCTAGTTTAATCTCTCAGCCCGTCAAAGGCTCGACAACTGCAGGGGAAGAATTTTAGGGGCGTTTGACCCACGCAGGGATCCGAGGGGGAGAAATGCTACTTAGTCTCGTCCAGCTTCCGTTTTCCGCTAGCCCGCCGCTTCCGGAGTCCCCTCTCAAAATGCGACGCCGGGGCGGTAGAGCCCCTTCAGGTACGGGAGCCCGAGCCGAAACCGGGGCCGGCGCTGGAGCCTCCCCTCGGGCCTGAGCCTCGGGGTCCGGCTTCCGGGTGTCGTTAATGTTCGGGGCGGCCTGGAGCCAACCGATCGGAGCTCGAGCCACGGCGAACCGCTGGTGAGGCTGGCGGGCCCGGGGACGGGGGAGAGGCAGAGAGTGGACCGAGGGACAGATGATAACCGGAGGTCGCGAAGGGAAGGAAGGGAAGGGAGCAGCTAGGTGGGAGTGACTGGGCTCTGAAAGTGATGTCCGGTGAGGAGGAAGTGAAGGAAGAGGATGGACTGTTCGAAGACGTTGGCCTTTGGCTTCCTTTTCCCCTCCTGAGGTGGAGGGAAGTTTGAGGAAGATGAGAGCGTACTTGGAGGAGGGCACGGGGACAAGCAGGACGCTCTTGACTCTCCAGGGGATGGATACTTGTTGATGTGGATTGCCTGAGTTACACGTTTGAGGGATTGAGGACGAGTCTTGGAGCGGTTCATCTCTCTGCAATTGGCAAGAATGGGGACAGAGAGACTTGTGTTTTTCGATCCCCTAACTCCACCCCCACCCCTACCCCCCGTGTTAAGTCACACTAAGTACTCAATTCTTCTAGAATCATACATACAAGTGTAGATCATGGAAGTGTAGAACTGGAAGGAATCCTAGAGATCACTTCGTTTTCCGAGACAGTCAGAAAGCATTTATTAAGCGTTTACTAATGGTAGGCACTGTGCTGAGCTCTGTGGGGCAAGTGAGTACCAAAGAAAGTAAAAGTAAACGCGGCCCCCACCTTCTAAGGCCTCTCAGGGCAATGGCGGGGGGGTGGGGGTGGGGGGGACGGACACAACGTGTAAATAACTCCGTTCACATAATCAATTAATAAACATTTATTAAGTGCCTGCTATGTGCCAAGCGCTGGGGATACAAAAAAAAGAGGCCCCCGAGTTTGCATTGTAATGGGGGAGACATGTAAACTAACATCACACAATCAAAAGCATTTATTAAACGCCATCTACGGGCCATGCCCCCGTGCTAAGTGCTGGGCATACAAAAAGAGGGAAAAGGCAGTCTCTGCCCTCTAGGAACTTACCTTTACACTAGCCATTGTAACACCTAGCCACCTAAAATGATTAAAACAGACCCTGCTCTCAATGCATTCACATTCTAATTGAGAGACAACACTGCAAAGTGAGGCCCAAAGAAGTTTTGCTTTGGCCAGTTCCTTAGTGGCATGGCCACTAGAACTATGTTCTTAATTAGGACATGTTTCTTTTCTCCTAGCCCAGTGCCCTTCTACTACACTTACTGCCTCACTGTAGAATTTCAGAATTTGAGTTCCAGGATCTTAAAGTGAGTTCAGTCTCAAAAAAATAAATAGTATAAATGAACCGTGAAGACATTAGTTAATCTGGTCTTTCCTTCCAGATGACCAAATACCACTTATCTACTTATATAAAGCGGTTCATTTCTCTGGTCTTCAGTTTCTAAATCTGTAAAATGAAAATTTGAGGCTAGGTGACCACATCTTAGCAATCACTCTAAATGGTATTGTACAGAAACCCTATATTATAGATCAGGAAACAAACTTCTAAAGGTTAAAGAAGCTTACACAGTTTCACAGTGAGTTAAAATCATGCCTAGGAGTAGAATCTAGATCCAATTCTTCCCTTCCTGAACCCCAGGTATCAGACCTCCAGTTCTTAATTGCTAAGATAATAGGATTTTTGTTTGTTTGTTTGGAGGGCAATGAGGGATAAGTGACTTCCTACTCACAGGACCAGTAAGCTTTAAGTGTCTGAGGTCAGATTTGAACTCAGGTCCTCCTGAATCCAGGTGCTTTATCCACTGTGCCACCTAGCTGACCCAAGATAATAGATTTATAGATTTAAAACTGTAAGGGATCTTAGAAGTCATCTAGTCCATCCCACTTCATTGTACATATAAGTAACTTGAAACCCAGAGAAGTTAAATGACTTGCTGAAAGTCACATAGTGTCAGAGCTAGGATTTGAACCTAGGACCTGTGACTTGAAAGCCAACTACCAATGTGTAGTAGTTACTAAACCAACGTGACCCTCTTTACATTCATAGAATTTGAGAGATAGAACTGACTATAGAAATCGAGTCTAACACCTTTATCAAAGTTAATAGAACTGAAAAGCATATTGTTAAGTATTTACTATGTGCTAAGCATTATCATAAGTGCTAGAGGCAAATATTTATATAATGCTTTAAGACTTTTTAAGTACAATTTTACCCTCCCAACAACCCTGGGAGGTAGGTGCTATTTTTATTCCTCTGTTACACATGAGGAAACTGAGGCTAAGGGAAGGTTGCCCAAGGCCCAGTTAGTACATATCTGAGGTTGCACTTGTCTAGGTTTTAGTAAGTGTTTAGAGTCAGGTATTCCTAACTTAAATCCCCCGCTAGCCACTTTATCACCTAGCAGCCTAAAATAAAGAATCAAAACAGTCCCTGTTCTTGTTGAATCCATCACATTCTAATTAGGAGAGACTACTCACAAAGTGAGGCTCAAAGATGTGCCTTGGCCTACTCCTTAGTGGCACAGCCAATTAGACCTATGTCCCTAACTAGAGCATAATTCTCTTTTCTCCCTACCTACACATTGTTTGCTGCCTCATTATCTAACTTCAGAAATTGAGTTACAGGATGTTAAAATGCGTTCAGTCTTGGAAAAGTATTTCCTCTGTGTTTGGAGAGGTAGCATAATGTCATATAATACAAAACTAGGCAGAAGACCTAGCTTCTGGTCCCCATTCTGCTACTCAACTGGTGTGACTTTGGGCACTTACTTAACATGGTTTCCACACCTATAAAATAAAGAGATGCCCTACATGATTTCTAATGTCTTTTTTTAGCTCAAAAATTCTGTGGCTATATATTTTGCTTGTAATTAGCTAGCTCCCCTTAGGTAATAAAAAGATTATTGACTTAGCAGAATTTCTTTCTTCAAATCCCTTTGATTTGCGGGGCACTGAGGGTTAAGTGACTTGCACAGGGTCACACAGCTAGTAAGTGTCAAGTGTCTGAGGTCAGATTTGAACTCAGGTCCTCCCGAATCCTGGGCCAGTGCTTTATTTCTGATGTCTGAAATCAAAGGACTAACTCAGAGGAAAAGGTAGCATGTTTTGTGATTGTCATGTCCAGCCAATAAGCTAGTTTAGGTTGGCTGACTCTGAAATCTGGTTTTTATGGCAGTTTCACAGTCTTGAGATTAAATGTTTTTTTAAAAAGAGTATCATAACACCCTGTGAGGTTTCCTTTATCATTGTGGAATAGGAGTTTTATTTGGTGTATGTACCTGTACAGTCTTGTAACCAAGTTAAAGTCAGAGTCCTTTTGTTTATTTCTTCCTTTCTCTTGCTGGGTTTTGGTTTTTTGTTGTTGTTGTTGGGCACTGAGGGTTAAGTGACTTGCCCAGGGTCACACAGCTAGCTAGTAAGTGTCAAAAGTCGGATTTGAACTCAGGTCCTCCTGAATCCAGGACCTGTGCTTTATCCACTGCACCATCTAGCTGCCCCTCTCCTTATGCTGTTAATGATAGGAGCCTGGATTAGCTATCAGTGTCTTGTTTTGGTTGTTGTTTTTAAACACATACTATAATAATATTTTTTTCATCCTTCACTTAAATCATAATTTCCTAGCAGATTCTAGGTACTCAGTGGACATTGTTGATAAATCTCTACCGTTTCCTCTTCAAATCCCTTTGAAGAGAAAAGAAGACAGCTCATATCCTATTTTAGGAACAGGTGAACTTATTTACAGAGAAGCTCTGATAGACTCTTAAGCAATAGAGAACACTTGTTTTCTAGTCCTTTCATCCAGTATGATTCCATGACTTGTAGGATGTGTGTGTAAAGGGGAGGGTATGTACAACTAAATTTTGGTCTAAAATATATATTGTCCATTTTTAAAAATTAGGCATTTTAGATGATTATACTTTTTAAGAGAATGACCTCAGCAAGTGTCCATTTTTGTAAAAACCTCCCTCCTACTTTTAACCTGCTTTTGAAATCAAGAACAGCAGGTAAAAGGAAAGAACATTTAGAATTCAGGTTAATTTCTTAATGCTATTTCCCTTAATGTTTTAAGATGCTGGTTTCCTGTTTGAGCGTTTGAAAAGATGTAATTTCTTTTAAAATATTAATTTGGGGGAGTATCAGACCTTCCATTTTATTGGTATAGGAACCTCTTGATGAGGAAATCACTAATGTAGAAATCAGCATCTGCTGTTGGTGTTATATAGTATTTACATTGTATGAGGCTTTGGAAGCTTAAGTGAATTATCCAAGGTCACACCACCAGATTAAATTCTTAAATCTTTCTGTGCTTTAGTATCCAGGTATGAAATATATTTTAGCGATTTAAGTTGCAACCTACATGTGGAGGATCTTGAATACAGGTCTAAAGAGTTTGAACCTTACACTGTGGGACAGTAGGAAGTCAATTTTATGCATGATTCTTACTCTTATCACCTGAAGGGAATTCATAACTTGCTTAATTCCTTCCACCAATGCTGATACATCAATTTACTTGGGGGGGGGGGCAGGGCAATGAGGGTTAAGTGACTTACCCAAGGTCACATTGTGTCTGAGGTCAAATTTGAACTCAGGTCCTCCTGAATCCAGGGCTGGTGCTTTATCCACTGCGCCACCTAGCTGCTCCCACAATATTCTTTTAATAACATTTTACTTTAGCAGCAAAATTGGAATTTAAAAATGTTGTTTCTTATTTCTTTATTCAATACTCTAGACATTTCTAGAGTTAATTAAGACAATTTGCAGATTGGCTTAGGTTAAAGAAATCTCAACATACCTACTACCAGAATCCTAGTAAACTTTGAATAACTTAATTTCTTTTAGTCGAATCTAATTTGCAGGATTTGGGAAGTCCTGAATTCAGAACTGTCCTTGGACATTGGCAATATGAACTTGGGCAAATTACCACTTCTCCCTCAGTTTTCTCAACTGTGAAATGAGGATAAGAGTAGTACCCACGTCCCGTGGCTATTGTGAGGATCAAATAAAATAATATTTGTAAAGTACTTAGCACAATGCCTGGCACACAGAGTAGGTGCTTAATAAATGCTTTTTTTCCTTCCTTCCTTCCTTCTCTCTGTATTCTAAACATTCTTATTGTACTCTAAACATACCTTCCTTCCATCTTTCCTTTCTTCCTCTGGTTTATCATTGGCTGTATCCCTATCCTATATTGGTCTTCACTTTCCTAGATAAAAATTGTCACTCATATTTCAAGTTAGGTATACTCCACCCTTGGCCAGGACCCTGTCATTGCTGTCTTTTAAACTAGGATACAAAAAAATCCAAATCCTGATGTCAGATACTATTTTTAGAAAATAACATTTTATTCATTCTCTTTGTTTTCCTGATTTTCCAATCTCTAACCTTTCAATATTCCCTTACTTGTAGCCTTAAGGCTTCCCAGAGGCTGAAGTCTTATCAACTGTACTTAATTTAAATTTTTTTTTTTTGGTGGGGCAATTGGGGTTAAGTAACTTGCCCAGGGTCACACAGCTAGTAAGTATCAAGTGTCTGAGGCCGGATTTGAACTCAGGTACTCCTGGATCCAGGGCCAGTGCTTTATCCACTGCACTACCTAGCTGCCCCCTTATTAACTGTACTTAAACATATCTTCGTTATTTCTGATTCTAGGCCTTGGTCCATTTTAATCTTCTTGTCTGGAAAGCCAAAGTAAAGTCTAGTCTAACCATGTTATCTGTCTATTGAGCAAACTTCACTGCCTCCCTAGAATCAATTACAACTCTTCTGTTTAGCCTTTTACACTCTTCACAACTTGACTCTTTCCTATTTTCTTACACACATTGCTCCCTGAGAGAAACTTAATGGTTCAGCCATACTTAATTACTTGCTATTCCTCCTTCAAAATATCTCTTGTCTCTGTGCCTTTGCATTCTCTGTCCCCCATGGCTGGAAATGTGTGTCCGTCCGTCCCGTCCCCCGTCCCCTGTCACTTCCATCTCTTGGAATCCCAGGCTTTCTTTAAGACTCAACTCACATTACTTCCTGTAGAGGGCTTTGGTCTCCACCACCTGTTAATGCCTTTCTAAGTCTGTACTTTCATTCTCTTCTGTATTGACATGTTGTTTGCTGTTTATTTGTTGTTAAGTCATTTCAGTCCTGTCCAATTCTTCATGACCCCATTTGGGTTTTTTTGTTTTTGCAAAGATACTGGAGGGATTTGCCATTTTCTTCTAGTTTTATAGATGAGGAACTGAGGCACACAGGCTTAATTGACTTGTCCAGGATGACACAGCTAAGTGTCTGAAGTCTGATTTGAATTTAGGAAGATGAGTCTAATTGACCTCAGGCCAAGCACTCTATTTGCTGTAACCTGCCTGCCCTGTATTAACATATGTATATCTCTATATACATTTTTATGCACTCCCCTCCCTGTCTTGGAATGTGAACTCCTTTAAAAGAAGGTTAAAGAAAATCTTTGTATCTCCAATGCACAGTATCTGACATATAGTGAATGCTGAATAAATGTCTATTCACTGATTAATTTTTGGATATATTACTTTCTCAACTTAGTTTGAGCAAAGATTAGTTAGCCACCATGTTCTTAATTATTCACTTCCCATATCTGACTTTCTTTTATGAGGTTCATCTTTGATAAGAAGTAATGACTTGGGGCAGCTAGGTGTTGCAGTGGATAGAGCACCAGCCCCGGAGTCAGGAGTACCTGAGTTCAAATGCTGCTTCAGACACTTAACACTTACTAGCTGTGTGACCTTGGGCAAGTCACTTAATCCCAATTGCCTCACTAAAAAAAAAAAGAAGAAGAAGAAGTAATGACTTAAAAAACAAACAAAAAAATTATTTCTCTATGGTGTTTAATTTTTTTTTTAACCCAGCACTTCATACTGCTTAGAGTTACTTTCTAAATCTTTTTTGCCACTGCTATTTGTCTTATAAATCTCTAGGAGAAGGGAATGGTTATAAGATTTGAAAACTCTTGGAGGAGATTTTCCAATAAGTATAGTATGCTTTAGGAAGGCAGTTGACTTTTCTATTGTTAATTTTATAGCATTGAGCTAGATTATCAGCTACTTTAAAAAATGAACTATTTATTTATCTTTTATTGCCTCTTTACTTACCATCTATTTGGCTTAGCATTAATTCCTGTATTGAATTTATATGACTATTAGGCACTGTGATTTTTCTGATCATGTTTATTTTTTATTATTTCATAGCCAATGGTTGGTGTTGTTTTGTTTTTTCCACTTAAACAACTACCAAATGAAATCAGATTTGTTCAGTTGTTAATTTATGGAAGTTAAGATAAATATACACTACATTTTACTTTGGGCTGAACAATTCATTTGAATTTGAGGTTTATTGAACATAGTTGGTATTTTGCTGTTTCCAGTATGCAGCTGCCTCTTCTGGCCATAACTTTCAGTTCTGTTCTATCAAGTGTCAGGGGGCATCCATTTAAAATGAGTTTGATCTTGATAGCATTTGTCATGCTGTTGGCACTTTTCCCATATGGGCACTTAGATAACAGTAATCACCAAAGGCCATCAAAAATACCTTGTCCATATTACAAGCTTTCTGAGATCAGAATTAATGGGTACCTAGAAATTGTTTGATAACTAACCAGAATTTATAAAGCTTTCAGACCCAATGCTAAATAATTTATAAGCCTAAAGCGACTTATAGTATCAGAAAAGTTTTCAAATCAGGTTAAATTGGATCTTTTTTTAAAAAAAATCAGTCTCAAAGGGCTTCAAAAGTCATGTAGTCAAATTGTTTCACTTTACATATGAGGAAACTGAGGTCCAGAGAGGGCAAATTATTTGCCCATGGCCACATAAGTCATGAGTAATAGATCAAAAAGGAAAGAAGAGAAAGTTCTGCTTTTCAAATTTCAATCATAAGTGGCTGACTTTTCCAAATTTGTGACATTTCCAAATGGAATTACATTACACATTAAAATAGAATAATGAGCCTTGTGATCCAATTGTGCCCCTGCTGACTTGAAGAGGAGATAACTTAGTGAGCTTTTCTTTGGTACTTATTGAGAAAGTGAGTGATACTGTTAAGATTTAATATTTGATAAACTCAGCATACGTTTTGTTCCCCAGATAAATAATTTGGGGTTTTGTGTTGTTTTCTTCTCAAAACATAACACTATGGCTATGGATTGTGAAAGATAGCTATATTTTTTCTCTTTTCTGTTGTAGCTGTATGTTCATTGGAGATGGAAAGAACAGAATTGCAATGTGACAATGAGTTGTGATGGTGCTTCTTGATATTTTAGGGAGAAAAATAATGTTTTATAATGTCAGTTGAACTTTAAATTTGAAACTAACACACAAGGTTTGTAGGTATACTCAAAATAGTGGGTAATCCTGATGATGTAGAATGGAGGTTGGCAAATTATGTCTTGGCCTGTTTTTGTACAACTTGCAAGCTAAGAATGGTTTTGTATTTTAAAATTTTACTGTCTTTAAAATTATAAAAAACATTTTTAGCTTGTGGGTCTATACAAAAATAGGATGCAGCTCATCCTGCTTTAGTTTGCTGACTCCTAGAATTATTAAAGTGATCTCCATCCATATTGCAGCTCCATTTAAAAGGTAATTAGCCTCTTTTGGATTGACTGTGTAATAAATATGTCCTGTGTTTAATTTTATTCCATAAAGAAATGTGTTATAAAATGACAATGTATCATAATGTTTAGTTTTGAATTGATGCAAAGGACTAACTTCTCACTGAGATATGTTCATTAAAATTTTTTCCCTTCAATAATTCCTAGAGTTCTGCTCTAATATCAATAGGTAGATTATAGCACTTCTCAAATTTTTTTAGTGTTCATACGTAGGATTTTCTTAAAATAAACAATATTATTTCTCTAACATGATCCCATGTAGATTAGAATAAAAAAATTATTAGTAGCATGGTGCTTACCTATACATTAGACCCTGGACTGTCTGCATAAATCTCTATATAGCAGAAAGTTTGGGTCACAATTTTGTTTTGGGGAGAAGGGGATCCAGATCTGTGGTTTTTTTGGGGGGGGGCAGTAAGAGTTAAGTGACTTGCCCAAGGTCACACAGCTAGTAAGTGTCAAGAGTCTGAGGCTGGATTTGAAATCAGGTCCTCCAGAATCCACGGTTGGTGCTTTATTTACTGTGCTACCTAGCTGCCCCCTAGATCTATGATTTTAACACTGGAGGACTGCCCGCATATAAACTCTATAAACTGATGCACATTGGCAGTTTGTATTTTATAGTTTTAAGGAACCATCTGAGGTCTCTGAGAGAAAGCTGGGTGATTTGCCCATGTTATATAGCACATATCTTCTCTGTCTTAATTGTAGTACAACAAATTGTATGACTAATACCATATTCTTTGATTTAGCAAGCATTTAGGAGGTCTCTGTGTCCTATACTGTTTTAGACTCTGCATGTCTAAAGACAAAAGTGAAACGGCCAAACAAGATGGAGACAGATGTGTAAATACAAATTATAGACAAACCAATTTCTGGGGGAAGGAGGGGTCAAGGGAAAGAACAAGCATCTGGAGAGGGATCCAGTAGCTTCCATAGGGGAGCATGGATCAATAGAAATAAGGCTGGCTATGGAGGCAGAAGACATGGATTCAAATGTGGCTTCTGCTACTTACTATTCATGTGACCTTGGGCTAATCGTTTAACTTTACTTGACCTTAATTTTCTCATGTGTGAAATGACTAGAATCAAAGATTGGAAATAAGGTCTACCACCTGTTTTTGTGCATTTGGCTCCCTAACAATGTTTTTAAATTATTCAATATGTAAAGCTTTAAAAATGTAAAAGCCTATTTTAGCTGGGAACTATCCATAGACAGGTAGCAGCGGAGTTTGTTGACCCCTGGACTGGGAATCTGAGGCTGAGAACTCTTCCATTTTTCATTCTAAGACCCTTTGCTTTTAAGCTATTTACATAAACAATTCATAGATATCGGTAAAGGGGGTGACACTTGAACAGAGACTTAAAAGAAGCAAGAAATTCTAAAAGAGACTAAGGTGAGGAGAGAATATATTCCATTCTGAAGGGACAGAGGCACAAGAAGGGATGAAATGTCTTATAGGCAGGTAGGTGGATAGAGTGCTGGGCCTAGAGTCAGGGAGATCCGAGTTCAAATCTCACCTCAGATATTCACAAGCTGTCTAACCTTGCACAAGTCATTTAATCTCTGCCAGCCTCAATTTCCTTACCTTTAAAATGGGTATAATAACATACCAAATTGTTCTCAAATGAAATAATATTTATAATGTCATAATAGGTGCTATGTAGTGATCATGATGATGAAGAAATAGCAAATAGGTAATTTGACTAGAATAGGAATTTTGGAATCTTTATTATTCTTAGTTCTTTTACTTATGAAATGATTATGTTAGAAGAGAAATTAGTTTCCTTAGGAATTCTTTTTCTTCTAATTTTTAGTGAATCATTCTGTAGTTAAATCTATTTTTAGCAAATTTAGTATAACCTACTTAGCTCTGGTCTTTTTTATCAGAAATACTTGACTTCCCTCTATTTTACTAGTTCTTTTTTGTAAGCCTATCTCTTTTGCTTTGGAATATAGAATTCCCAAATCTCCTGTCTTTTATAGTAAAAGGTTTTATGTGATCCCGATTAAAGGACTCTAGTCTAACTCGTTGTCGTTGTTGTTTCTGAATGCTTGCAGTACTATTTCTCTGACATGAGAGTTTGACATTTTGGCTATGACATTCTTGAAACTTGTCTAGGATTGCTTTCAAAATTCCTTTCAAGAAGCAATAGTTGATTCTGCTTTTACTTTATCCCATGTTTCTAATGGGTATGAGCCATTTTTATTTATGATTTCTTGAAAAGTCATGTCTGGCTTAAAAAAAAAAGTTTTCAGGACTTAGCTCAATGAGTCTTAAATTATTTCTCCTTTACCTGTTTTCTAAGTTGGATATTTTTGATATCAGCTAGCTTAAATTTCTTCTAATTTTCTTTTTATTTTGTTGTAAAGGAGTGGATATTTGTCACAGGAAAGGGCCACCTCTTCTTCCAAGTTTGGAGCAAGGAGGAAAGAGATGTAATTGAACTTGAGGTGATTTGAAATGTAGAGTTGAACAGAAAGCAAAACACATCACAAATGACATCCATTTTTGTTTGTTTTTTTCATTCAACTACATGGTGAGAGGGTGAGGGAGGGGCTTGAGAAGGCTGGGCATCTGAGCTAAGAGCTCAGTGGTGATTATACACTATTCAAATGAGATAATAAATGCAAAATGCTTTGCAAACCTTAAACATTGTCCTATCTGATCGATTATTAAATATGCAGTAGATCCAGTCAGCAAAGTTGTTGGACTTCTGTCAACAGAGTCGACAGCATGTGTGTAGGAGTGGAACAGACTGGTTGATGCTAGGAGTAGTCCAGGCTCGGGGTTTGTCAAAGGATGAATTGCTAGCACATAGGGTTAAGGGACTTAAGCTAATAGAGTATGGTGTAAAGTTGGATTTTTTAATCTAGAGTCATTGTTTTGAAATGAGAAATATGAGGCCAGATTGGGGTGATGTACTAGGAAAGCAGGGAAGGGTTGGAATGACTGGAGTTTGTAGTATGAGTGGGGAGTAAGTTTAAGATGAGGCATCCGGAGAGATGAAAGGATATGAAGTTATGGTCAGATAGAAGACTATCAGAGTCCTTTAACAGTGCACTTTCCTTTACATACTAAATATGACTAATAACATTCTCTCATCCATCTGTATTCTTCTCATACAAACCTTACTTAGTATGATATCCTTCACATAGAATCCAACACTCAATACAAGGCAAATTTTCCAAATTAGCCTTGGTTACTATCTGTCTTTCAGAGACATTTACTTATAACTGCCAAAAGTTTCTATCTACTGAAATACTAGAAATGTAGACATTGAAGAATCATAGCTTTGACCTTAGACTGTTCATATTTTTAGGGTTTCCTTTTTTTGTCAACTGTATCAAAAAGGCATATTTGAGAAAATGTCTTTAGGATAAAATGTTGTTTCAGTATAATAGCCTCTTTCTGATGCTTCCACCTAACTGCCACAGCAAATGAAATAAATGAGTTATTGATCTTGTGGTGTTCTCTTATAATGACATTATTTCTGTCAGGCAATAGATGCCAATTTAACCCAAGAGATATTGTTGAAGCAGCTTGACATTTACTGACTATAATATTACTTTACTGTTAGGAGGGATCCTCCTAAGTATGGACATTTAAAAGAGTCCAGTTAGTTGTGAACCAAGATAGTGCATAATTTGGACAATAGATCATACTTTTATGGTGAATTTTTTCACATATATTTTAGATTTTTAACTTATTGATGAAACTAAAAACGAGCAATTTACAATGCAGTCAATAGATGAACAAAATTTGATTGACATAGTAGTGGATTGAGATTTATGCTACTATTTGGTCATTTAACTTATATCTGACCTGTTGTATAATCTGCCTCTCTTTTCCTCTTGGTTGGGGCAGGGGTACAATATAACATTTATCTTTCACAGTTTGATTGGAGTCCTATAAAAGATTTCTGCTTTCAGCCATTTCCTTGTTGGCTATAATCTGTTTATCTTAATTACATCATCAAGTTACTTTTTTTTTTAACGGGGCAATGGGGTTAAGTGACTTGCCCAGGGTCACATCAAGTTACTTTTAATATGATCTGATTTTAAAAGTAGCGGAACTCTATTGCTCCCAGGTGCTGTTAGTGGTTTTGACTTTACTTCTTTTAGAAGACCCCCAAATACCTTTCTCCTTCTGCTACTTTCTATCTCTGTGACTTTTGACAAGTCCCTTAACCTCTTTCTGCTTGAGTATCCTGATTCTTAAAATGAGGAGGTTGCACTTAGATGTCCTAGTGTCCTATAAGGTCTTTTCTTGTTCTTAGGCTATGATCTTGGGAACTCTAAAAACATTTTAAACTAAGTTGAAACACTGGTAAATCTCTTGTTACCATTTGAAACTAAGCATTTACCCCACAAGAAAAGGTGTCAGTAAATGAAAAGTAACTAAGCATGTAAGAATGCATGCCTAGGCTTCATTAGCTTTTGAGGGGACTATATTGGGAAATAACTGTGCTTATTCATTTATATGTAGTGCTTCAAGTTCTCTTTGTGCCACTACAACTTCAGCCTAACTTTATTACAAAGAAATGTTTGTAGTTTGTTCTCTAATAAACAAATTGAAGAAAAGATGCTATGAACAATTCCCATGTCTATATTAATAGCAAGAATTAGAAGCATAATTATTACTAAACAATAGCTAATGGGGGGGGTAATTTATTTGGTTTTGTAATGTGGTCAGAAACATTGTTATTCACTATTCACTTAGTCCTGACCTTTGAATGCCTTAACCTTACTGTCTCAGTATGTAATGTTTTTTGGTTTGGTTTGGTTTGGTTTGGTTTGTTTTTTTGGTGAGGCAATTGGGGTTAAGTGACTTGTACAGGGTCACACAGCTTGTAAGTGTTAATTGTCTGAGGCTGGATTTGAACTCAGATCCTCCTGACTTCGGGGCCAGTGCTCTATCCACTGCACCACCTAGCTAGGCAACTATGTAATGTTTTAAAAAGAAAGTCTCAACTAAGCCTTCTTCAATATGGATGATTTCAGATTACATTTAGACCAATGAACATATAGATTGAACTTGAATATAGTTCCTGTTTATTTGATTATGTACATAAGGATAAAAACTGATCAGTCCAGCAAATGATTGCTTAGCTACTGTCATCCTTCATCATAGCAAAGAACAGTTGGCCATAGTTCGTGGGGCTGGAGGGAAGGAGTACATCATGAGATGTGTAGAGTAGTCTGTGCTTTCCTACTGACCTAGAAAGAAGGAAAGGTGAGCAGGGAGGCTATCTCTACTGTGGTAAGAAAACGGCTTCAGGTGACATGTAAGAGAAAAGGTTAGGCAGAACAAGCACCATTTCTTCCATTGTGTATGTGATTTTGTTGAGGAAAAATGCTCAAATTGGGAACTCTTATACTTGAGCCACTTTTCATCTATTTTAAATGGTTCTTTTATTGTTTAATAAGAGAACCTCTAAATCAGAAAAGAAAGGGACTTAAAATTGAGTCATTGTAAATATGTAAATGTTCAAAATCTGTATTTCAGGCCCTTACAAGGAAAATGAAATAGCTTTACAAACATTTCTTTATAATGACTTAATGTTGTATTTAGTTCAATTTAGAGAAAGGGCCTGATTGGCATATAATTATATGAATTATTTAGGTTGATTACTTTCCTTTTTTTCTTGTCTAAAATTTGCAGGCATTTTAGTAGAACTATGGAGGAACTGGTTCATGATCTTGTCTCAGCCCTAGAGGAGAGTTCAGAACAAGCCAGAGGAGGATTTGCAGACCCAGGGGATCACTCTCGAAGTATGCCTTGTCCACTGAAACGCCAGGCAAGGAAAAGGAGAGGGAGAAAACGGCGGTCATATAATGCTCATCCTCCTTGGGAAACAGGCCACTGTTTAAGTGAAGGTTCGGATTCCAGTTTAGAGGAACCAAGCAAAGACTACAGAGAGAACCATAATAATAAGAAGAAAGATCACAGTGACTCTGATGACCACATGCTAGTAGCAAAGCGGAGACCATCATCCAGCCTAAATAATGTTAGAGGTAAACGACCCTTGTGGCACGAGTCAGATCTTGCTGTAGATAATTTGGGTAACAGAACTCTCCGTAGAAGAAGAAAGGTGAAGCGCATGGCAATAGATCCACAACCTGAAATCTCTAACCCATTGACACTGACCCAACAGCATGAAAATAGAGACCAAGAAATGGACAATGACTGTAGATCTTACCAACACCAGGAGTTCAGTAAAAACAAAGTTAAAAAAAGAAAATTAAAAATGACTAGACAGGGATTGAAAATCCAAGACGATGGAGTGGTTTGGGAAAATGAAGAATTGGTTCAAGTCAAGGATAAAATGGAATATGAAGAACAAAAAGGCTCAGATGAGATCATGAGTGAAAGGTGACTTTATTTTTCAAATTCTCTTAAATATGAATTATTTGTCCATGTTTTTCAGTTTCATTGAATATATATATATATATATATATATATATATATATATATATATATATACACACACACGCATTTAGCAGTAATAGTTTCAAAATATATCTTAAAATATGCTAAGATTTATGGTATTGCTTTATTTAATTAGTAAGCATGTATATCCTAGTGTGATAAGCAGTTTGATTTGTTACAATCATTTTATTAATTTTATCTGTAGAGTTTAGAGATTCTTTATGTATAAAATAGGATTCTCAGAGTCAATTACCTAATCAATTATTTGCTTGCTTCGATAACTTTTATATTTTGATACTTTAGTGGTCACAATTTATCAGAGCATTCTGGCTTTCTTAAATCACAAATAGGGGCAGGTAGGTGGTGCAGTGGATAGAGCATCGGCCCTGGATTCAGGAGGACCTGAGTTCAAATTCACCTTCAAACATTTGACACTAGCTATGTGACCCTAGGCAAGTCACTTAACCCCAATTGCCTCGCCAAAAATAAATCAAATCAAATCAAATGAAATCACAATTAGCTAGATCATCTCGGCTCGTGTTATGGAATAGACACAAAAAATCTCAAGATTCCAGGAGTACTAATCACCTCTAAATTGCAAAATAAAATGTACAGCACAGAAACACCTGAATTTACCATTAGAAAGGTAAAATGGGGGAAAGAACGATCATTTGGCAGTTGGTTTCAACTATCCATTCTAGACAACAGATATGCCACAATTATAATTGTTTCTAAACTCTATTTTGGTAACACAGAAGAGGTAAGTCATTCTTCCACTTCACAAAAAGTACTGCTTGTTTCCTTTAAGACCTGGAGAGATTAGACATGTGCATATTGTTCATTGTATGTGTATATTAAAGTTGAATGTAGGACTGTTGTCTTGCAGACATAAAAAAATTGTCTGGGGCATTTATAGTCAGATTTATATCACTGTTTCCTAAGAAGTGTCCTTCATGACTTGGAAGCATGCAGATCAAGGACTGAGCATAACCTGCTGATTTGCAGAAGGGAAATATACACATTCTTTTCAGCTCCTCTTCTGCCTTGCTATTGGATAACACGAGAAGGATATGCAAAGATATTCATAGAAGCTTGTTATATAGCCTTTCTAGAATTTACTCAAATCGAAAACCTAGATTATTTATTTGTTTTCAGTCTAGGTTTCATTAATGTAGGTACTCTAGTGTGGAAACTCTCTCCCCCCCTCCCCCCCCATACAGGTGGGCAGCTTATCTGATACTCACGGAGATAGCAGAAAAGATGTTATGACTTGGCTGCTCAACTAGGATGTGTCAAAGGTAGGAATGAAACCCATCGCTGAAGCCAGCAACTTGATAAATGCTACCATAGTGCCTCTTGTGTGTTTATACTGTTCCTGAAAAGACTTAACCCTGATTTGATAATTATTTGAATGAAAAGCAGTTAAATCTTTAGAGTATTTTGTTATGTTATCTGGTCTCTTCTTAAGGAATGATAGCATTCTTGTACCAATTCACTTCAGCTTTTATTCAGCAAACATTCAGGTTGGTTGTGTGTAGAGCATTATTGTGAAGTCAGTGTTATCATTTCAGTAGCAAATATTAATAATTCACTAACTGTGATGGTGAATAATAGTAAATTATAGTACCATGAATTTTACAAAGCACAGCAACTTTGTAAAAGGAAGTATTATAACTATTATCTTCATTTAGTAGATGTGGAAACTACATCTTGGAGATAGGAAGCAGTTTGATTATGGTTATGTAGCTTTTAAGTTTCAAGATTAGTAAAAATCCTCTTCTAAACCAGTGGCCTTTTTTTTCAATCCTCATAGTACTTGATCTCTGAAGCTATTGATAATAGTAACTTCTTTTTGCCTACTCTCTTTTCTTGGCTTCAGTGACATTTTTACCTCCCACTTTTCTCCCTACTTATCTGACCACTCTTTTTCAGTCGTCTTTTCCAGTTCTTCATCTATTTCTTCTCCCTTAACTGTGAGTGTCACCTAGGCTTTATGTTAGGACTTCTCCTTTTTCTCTTTATTTCTTTGGTGATCTCTTCTTTCATGTGTTCAGTTTGCATTTCTATACAGATGACTCCTAAATTTATGTACAATTCTAATCTCCCTTATGAACTTGTGTACCATATTGCCAGTTGCTTGACATCTTAACCTCATTATTCCCCAAGTGAAAGTAATTATCTTGCCTTCAACTAAACCCACTCTTTCTTCAAACTTTCCATTTCCTATTGAGGACACTATTGTTTTTAAAATCACTCCTATTTACTTATAAGAATAATAAATATTTAACACCCCTCAAAGTTTAATCATTGTTTATGCTATGGGGAAGTAGGACAAATAATTTCAGGCTATTCCCACATGATATGTCTAGCTTGAGTTCAGCAGCAGAGGGGAAGGGTTCTGTGGCAAGACGGATTCTGCAGACGAAGCCTAGTACAAGAACAGCCCTGTAGTCTCTTAAAGGAAGGATCTTGTCTGGTTCACTGTGCTTTGGACTAGGCAAGCCTAGCCCATGCCATTCAGTTGCAGAATTTGGTCTAAACATAGAGTCCCTTAACTTAGGTACTGAGATGAACAAGATGATCAAACCAAGGAAAATGATGACTGTTATCAGGAAATAACAAGATTAGGGAAATGCCTTTGGGATAATGACTATATAATAAGTCAAGTAAAGCTGAGGGGAAAAATGACCTAGTCACAAGGAGTACTGGAATACTAGGAAGAAATGAAATTAGAGATACAGAATGGAAAAGCTGGAGAGGAAAGAACAGCTAGGAAAATTGACACCTGAGAACAGATGGAGGAAAACCTCTCCTAAAAACTGTGTATCCTGAAAACTAGAATGAGTCAGATAGAAAATGACAATGAGAAGAAAAAAAATAGAAAAATATATTATAAATGCAATATCAAAAAGAACTGACCTAGAAAGCAGGCCAAGGAAGAGAGAATTATTTCATCCAAGAATTATCTATAACTAAACTGTGATTTTAAAAAGTGTGGACACCATATTTCAAGAAAGGAAGACCCAGAAATCAGACCCAAAGGGCAAAGTAAAAATAAAAGGAATATCTTAGTCACTTCTGAAAAGAAGCCTCAAAATAAATAGTCTCAGGAATGTTGTAAGCAAAATCCAGAGTTTCCAGGTCTAATAGAAAGTACAAACAGCCAAAAGGAGTGCAGTTACCAGAGAGTTACAATAATGATCACACAAGACTTAGGAAATGTCAAGATAAAGGAGTGCAGTTCTTGAAATATGATATCCTAAAAAGTTGTTTTTGATGTTGTCTTTCTAATTTTTTTTACCCTTTTGGTTTTATTTTCTTATTGAGTAATTTTCTGTCTGAGTCATACTGATTTTCAGGACATTCAGTTTTTAGGTGAGTTTTTCCTCCCTCTATTCTCAAGTGTCAAAGATAAAGGCTAACAACCACTGATGACCTATTAACCAAAATTAAATGTAATCCTATGAGGATGGGGGAGGGAAGGAATGAATCTTTAATAGAATAAAAAAATTTCCAAGCATTCATGATGAAAAGGCCAGAACTTGGCAGGTATTTTGAAGTGGAAAAATTGACATTTATACCTAGAAAGATATACACATGAGTTTAATTGGAAGAGAATACATGGGCATTAATTGTTCATCTATTAATAGGGAATGAGAAACATGTCATGAGAATCCTAATATCTTTAAAGGTCACAGAGAAAGGTAAAAATGAAAGAGAGTGTGTCGATAGTTTTGTTCTCTTTTAATGGAGGACAAAAATAGGATGGATAGAGTCCTAGACTGGAGAAGAAAAGAAGAAGGGAAGAAAATAACCATTACATAATAGAAGTACATAAAGTTATATTTTCATGGAGGAATAAATGGGAAGAGTGGGCATCCCATGAACCTCACTTTCACAGGACCAAATAAAGGAAGATTGAACACAATTTCTCTCTGTTTCTGTCTCTTACCGTCTTTTTCTCTGGCTGTCCCTCCTTCCCCATGTCTCTGTCTCTTACATATTTCATTGCAGAAATATATTAAACTCAAAATGGAAATTGGAGAAGATAGGGACAAGAGTGGAGATAGAGAAAGGTCTAAAAAACAGGCAAGAGAGTTATGGGAATACTCATAATCAAAATAAACTTGAATGTTGTGGGGAGGAGCATGAGGTGGGAATTTAAAGGAAAGGAATAAATAAATGGAATTGGGATGGGTGAAGTAAAAGAAAAGAGCTGCAACAGAGAAGAAACATGTTATTTCACTTAGAAGACCACATATCGGGCCAACTCCCTCTGTTTTACCACCTTTTTATTTGTGAAGGTGGAGGTAGGAGAAGGACAAGGGGGACCAATGAGAAGAAAAAATACAGAAGGATAGGAAGGACACAATTAGCAATCATTATTGTGACTGTAAATGGGATGAATTCACCCATAAAACAAAAGAGTGGAAAGGGTTAGAAAAATGAATCTAATAGTACATTGTTTATAGGAAGTATACTTGAAACACAAGTAGACACTGAGTCCTTGAGATCAGAGACTATCTTTTATCCTTTTTATCCCTGGTGGTTAGCTTAGTACTTCACATTAATGCTTATTGACTAGATGATTAAAAAAAAAAAGTTAATTGAATTGGAAGGAGAAATAGATAGTAAAACTATAAGAGTGGGGTGGGCCTTTCAGAATTAGAGAGATTTAAACAAAAGATAAACAAGAAAGAAGATAAGGACCTCATTGGAACTTCAGAAAAATTATAGTGGACTGATTTCTGGTCAGTACCGAATGGGGAAAGAAAAGGATTTTTATACTTCAACTATGCAAGTCATCTTTATAAAAATAGTGTATAAATTGGAACATAAAATCTCACCAAAATATAGAAAAGAAGAAATATTAAGCACATCACTTGCTGATCACAATGCATTAAAATTTTATCAATAAAGGTACTCTAAAGAAAGTACATGAGACTATCCATAATCATTGGCTGAAATACTTCACAGTGATACCTGACTTATCTGCAAAATACTTTACAAGCTTCCTCTCTGATGTAGACTTGATTCCATCTTTCTTTTTTTTTTCCCTCTTTTTTTTTTTTTTAAGTGAGGCAATGAGGGTTAAGTGACTTGCCCAGGGTCACACAGCCAGTAAGTGTCAAGTGTCTGAGGCCAGATTTGAATTCACGTCCTCCTGAATCCTGGGCCGGTGCTCTATCCACTGTGCCACCTAGCTGCCCCTATAAATATTTTTGTACAAATAGGTCTTATTCTTTTTGAGGGGCATGTCTTTGGGCTATAAACCTAGCATTGTTCCAAATTGTTCTCCAGAATGGTTGGATCTTTTCACAACTCTACCAACAGTGGATTAGTGTCACAGTTTTCCCACATCCCCTCTAACATCCAATATTTTCCTTTTTCGTTATATTTGCCACTCTGAAAGGTATGAGATGATAACCTCAGAGTTGTTTTAATATGCATTTCTCTAATAATAATGATCTGGAGCATTTTTTCATATGATTATAGAGAGCTTTGATTTCTTTTTTTGAAAACTGCCTGTTTTTGACCATTTATCAATTGGGGAATGGCTTGTATTTTTATAAATTTGATGCAGTTCTCTATATATTTGAGAAATGAGGCCTTTATCAGAGATATGTTTAAAAAATTCTTTCCCAGTTTTCTACTTCCTTTGTAATCTTGGTTGCATTAGTTTTGTTTGTACAAAAGCTTTTTAATTTTATACGATCAAAATGATCTCTATTATATTTAATTTTTTTCTCTCTATCTTCTTTGGTCCTAAATTCTTCCCTTACGCATAAATCTGACAGATAAATGATTCCATACTCCCTTAATTTGCTTATGGTTATCACCCTTTATGTGTAAATCATGTATCCGTTTTGACCTTTTTTTAGTATATGATGTGAGATGTTGGTCTATACCTAGTTTCTGCCATACTGTTTTCCAGTTTTCCAGCAGTTTTTGTCAAATAATGAGTTTTTGTTCCAAAAGCTTGGATCTTTGGGTTTATAATATACTAGATTCCTATAGTCATTTACTATAGTGTAATTTGTACCTAGTCTATTCCACTGATCCACCTCTATTTCTTAGCCAGTATCAGATGGTTTTGATAATTACCATTTTGTAATACAGTTTGAGATCTGGTACTGCTAGAACTTACGTGATATCTTCTATGGAAGAAAATTCATATCATTTATGGTTCTGCAGGCATAAAACAATTATTAGTCCTGAACTGAACTTAGTTTTACTTTCAGGTCATAGAAGGAGCGATTCCACTTGATATATCTGGATAAAATAAAGACATATGACTTTATTGAAAAAAATATTAACTACGGCAACTCATAGAAACTTTCTCCAGTGGTATCAAAATGTCTTTTGGACTCAATAAATGTAAAATTCTTAACTTGCCAAGGAAGAATTAAAAACTATATACTTTGAGATTGAATTTAGGGGCCAAATAAGATCACTAGTTAAACATATAAGAGCAATTAATACATTATCCTTCTTAATGTATACTTTTGTCATGAAAGAATGGATGATAGCGAATTTAGAAGTCCAAACCAAAACCCACAAAATGTTAACAAAACCCAGGAAGTATATTCCTCTTTTTTTTAGCAAGGCAGTTGGGGTTAAGTGACTTGCCCAGGGTCACACAACTAGTAAGTGTTAAGTGTCTGAGGCTGGATTTGAACTCAGGTACTCCTGAATCAAGGGCTGGTGCTCTATCCACTGCGCAACCTAGCTGCCCCTTATTCCTCATTTTTAAAAGGGAGAGTGGTAAGAATAGAACTAACAGGAATTCTCAAAGCACACAGTAAGATAAGTTAATAATTTACAAAAATAATTTTGGGATAAACAGACCTCTTTCCCCAAATAATAAAGGCAAGCAGTGGTATTTGTCATTGATTTCTTGAATACTATATAACTGAAAACTACTTAAATCCAGACAGTGCCTATGAAATGGCTAAAATTCAAGAGTTGAATCAATAGATGTCACAGGGGCCATGTTCACATGGGCCACAACTCAAGCAATAATATGTTAAGAAGGAAAGACCAAATAAATGACTGTTATGCACAAGTTCATACAAATAGAAAGGTGTGATACAAATTTTACAATAAAATGGTAGAAATTGCAACATTACTGTAAGTTGTAAAAGTTTAGTACCTGTAGGATATTTAGAAAGATACTATCAGGTGGCTAAAATTATATACTAGAAGCTTGACATCCTTTATATACTAAAAAGAAAAGAAATGCCTGTACTAAAAAATACAGGCCCCCAAAATATCCTTGAGAATTCAGCAAATAAACTCTAATGGACCTAGAATATTTTTTACAGAAAGAACTGTTTTCTACAGTTGACCTGACTTAAAATTTAAAAACAATTTTAATAGATGTGGCCTTATTTTATTCATAATTTCTAAACAATATCAAATGGAAAACTTTCAGGATATAATGACATTGCAGAAGAAATCAAAACTATTTAAAACAGGATGAAGTGCATGTTATCTCTGTTTTGTTTGCTAATTGAATTACCCTGAAGATGCTTTCACTGTATCTGCTGAATATGAGCTTATATCTAGCTCAGTACTTTCTTCAGTTACAAAAGGCAGTCATAGTACCTATGATTAAATATGAATGAATAACAGTGTAGTAATTTGACCTTGTATTATTTCTATCTGAACCCCATAAAAATGAGAAAAATGAAATTTAGTAGTGATTTTAATCATAATCATGTCTTTAAGGAATCTCTTATCTTAAAACTCTAGATAATTGCAACTTCAACAGTCCTCCCACACTCCTGCCTCCCCAAACTTCAACTTCACTTATCTTCTAGTTCTGTCTTTACTGCCTTCAAAACTCTTCATCCCTCATTATTTATTTTTAAATTCTCTTTTGTTCTCAATTTAATAAGCCAAATAAAATGACCACTTTGATATTAAAAAGTAGAATAATGAGGATTGTACACAAAACCATAAATCTGTTAGGTACAACTTTTATTTTTAAGTAAATGACTCTTTCGGTAGGTTACTTTTGCACTGACCTAATTGCATTTCCTTTTGAACTTCCTGCTGTTCACTTTTGTATGTTAAAAAAAGATTTAATTTCCCCCAAAAAAGGATAGTGACTTGTCCCCAAAACATTTCTGTTTGAACTCCATTTGCATCAGCTCATGTAAGTCTTTGCAGGTTTTTCTGAGAGCATCCAGCTCATCATTTCTTATATCATAGTAGTATTCCATCACAATCAC
The DNA here is from genome assembly GCF_019393635.1 of Dromiciops gliroides. Lineage (NCBI taxonomy): Eukaryota > Metazoa > Chordata > Mammalia > Microbiotheria > Microbiotheriidae > Dromiciops > Dromiciops gliroides. The sequence goes on along the minus strand of NC_057864.1, from coordinate 119,181,550 downwards.
ATAGCACAATTTGTTCAGCCATTCCCAAATTTATGGGCATCCCCCCCCAAGTTCCAACTCCTTGCCACCAAGAAAGAGCTGCTATAAATATTTTTGTAAATATAGGTCCTTTTCCCTTTTGTTTTTTATCTGTTTTTGGATACAGACCTATTAGTGGTACTGCTAAGTCAAAGGTTATGCATGGTTTTACTTTGGGCATAGTTCCAAATTGATCTAAAGAATGGTTGAATCTGTTCACAACTCTACCATTAATGTCTCATTTTTCTCACAAACCCTCCAACATCTGTCATGCTAGTTCTCCTATTATCCAATCTAATAGGTATGAGGTAGTACCTCAGAATTGTTTCAATTTGCATTCTTCTAATCAGTACTAGTTTAGAGCACCTTCTCGTAGCTTTGATTATTTCATCTGAAAACTGTTAATATCACTTGATCATATATCATTTGGGTGAATGGCTCCTATATTTGAGAGGTGAGAATTTTATCAGAGAAACTCACTTCAAAATTATTTTCACAGTTATGATTGCTAAATGTATTTCCCTCCATCCTATTTCTCCCCCTCCCACATTTATTCTGTTCTCTCTCTCTTCTTTCACCCTGTCCTTCCTCAAAATTATTTTGCTTCTGACCAGTACCTCCTCCAATCTACCCTCCTTTCTATCACTACCCCCTTCTCTTCTTTCCTTTCTCTCCTACTTTGCTAGAGGGTCAGATAGATTTCTATACCCAATTGAATGTGTATGTTATTCCTTCTTTGGGCCAATTCTGATGAGAGTAAGGTTCGCTTGCTCTCTCCACTCCATCTCCCCCATCTTCCCCTCCACTGTAAAAAACATTTGCTTGCCTCTTTTATGTGAAATAATTTACCCATTCTACCTCTTCCTTTCACATTTCTCTTTTTCACCCCTTAATTTAATTTTTTAGATATCATACTCTATTTCATTGAATGTCCATTTTTTCCCCCTGAAGGATTATATTCAGTTTTGCTGGGTAGGTGATTCTTGATTGTAATCCTAACTCCTTTGCCCTCCAGAATATCATATACCCTGCCCTTCAGTCCTTGAATGTAGAAGCTGCTAAATCTTGTATGATCTTGACTGTGGCTTAACAGTACTTGAATTGGGTTGTTTTTTTGTTTTGTTCTGGCTGCTTGCAATATTCTCTCCTTGACATGGGAGCTCTGGGATTTGGCTATAATTTTGTGATCTCTTTGAGGAGGAAATTTGTGTATTCTTTCAATTTGTATTTTATCCTATGGTTCTAGAATATTAAGGGTAGTTTTCCTTGATAATTTCTTGAAAGATGATGTCTAGGCTCTTTTTTTTTTTTTTTATCATGGCTTTCAAATAGTCCAATTATTTTAAAATTATCTCCCCTGGATCTATTTTCCAGGTGAGTTGTTTTTCCCTATGAGATATTTCATGTCATCTTATATTTTTTCAATCTTTTGGTTTTGTTTGATTGTTTCTTGATTTCTCATAAAGTCATTAGCTTACATTTGATTAATTCTAATTTTTAAGGAATTTTTCTTCAGTGAGATTTTGTACCTCCTTTTCTATTTGGCCAATTATACTTTTTAAGGAGTTTTTCTTTTCCTTTAGTGAATTTTTATGCCTCCTTTTCCATTTGGCCAGTTCTGCTTTCTAAGGCATTCTTCTCCTCATTGTCTTTTTTGTACCTCTTGAAACATGTCGCCTATTCTGTTTTTTAGGTGTTATTTTCTTCAGTATTTTTTTGTGTCTCCTTTACGAAGTTGTTGACTCCTTTTACATGATTTTCTTGCGTCACTCTCATTTCTCTTCCCAATTTTTCTTCTACCTCTCTTACTTGATTTTGAAAATCCTTTTTGAGGTCTTCACTGGCTTGAGAACAGTTCATATATTTCTTGGAGGCTTTGGATGTTGGAGCTTTAACTTTGTTATCTTCTGAGTGAGTGTATGTTTTGATCTGCCTTGTCACCATAGCAACTTTCTGTGGTCAGATTTTTTTTTTTTCTATTCTTTGCTCATTTTACCAGTCTACTTCTGATTTTTAACTCTGTTAAAGTGCGGCTCTGCTTCCAGGGTAGAAGGCTCACAGCCCGAAGCTTCAGGAATTTTGTGCAGCTGTTTTCAGAGATACTTCTAGGGATGTGTAAGTTTTCAATTCTTCTAAGGTGGTTTGATCTAAGGAGAGGTTGTTTATTACTCTACTGGCCTGTGCTGTGGTCTGTGAACAACCACAAACACTTTTCTGCCCTGGAACTGTGTCCTTTTGTGGGATCTGCAACACCAGTAATTGTTTTATGGCATTCTTTAAAGATGTTTAGAGGGCTTTGGGGGAGGGCTCAGGCAAGTTACTACCTTTTCTCTGCCATCTTGGCTCCAGGCAGAGTGTTCTTAAGGAGCAAGTCTTTTTTTTTTTCCAGCAACAAACATTTATTTTATTTTTCAGTTACAAATAAGGGTAGTTTTCAACATTCATTTTCATAAGATTTAGAATTCCAAATTTTTTCCTTCCCTTCCCCCCCCCCCCCCCCCTCCACAAGATCACAACCAGGTTATATATGTACAATCCACAAGTGTTCTTTTTATCAGTTCTTTCTATAGGGGTGCATAGTAAGCTTCCTCATTAGTTCCTTGGGATTGTCCAGGTTATATATGTACAATCCACAAGTGTTCTTTTTATCAGTTCTTTCTATAGGGGTGCATAGTAAGCTTCCTCATTAGTTCCTTGGGATTGTCTTGGATCATTGCACTGCTGAGAGTAGTTAAGTCATTCACAATTGCTCATTGAACAACACTGCTGTCACTGTGCACAGTGTCCTCCAGCTCTGCTCACTTCACTATACATCGATGTTCATTAGTCTTTCCAGGTTTTTAGGGAATCGTGTTTTTCATTTCTTGTAGCACAAGATCATTCCACTACAATCATATAGCACAGCTTTTTCCATCATTCCTCAATTGATGGACATTCCCTTGATTCTCAATTCTTAACCTCCACCAAGAGCTGCTATAAATATTTTTTGTACAATTTTTCCCCCTTTTCTCTTTTTCATGATTATTATTGTTAACTGTTTCCCTTCCATCCTATTCCCTTCCCCATGATATTTATTCTATTACCATCTTCTTTTATCCTGTCACTCTTCAAAGGGGATTTGCTTCTGTCTGTCCCCTTCCCCACTCTGCCCTTCCTTCTTTTGCCCCTCTCTCTTTATCCCCTTCCCCTCCTATTTTCCTGCAGGGTTAGAGAGATTACTCCACCCAATTGAGTGTGTACATTATTCCCTCCTTGAGCCTATTCTAATGAGATTGAGGTCTTTGAGCCAATTCTGATGAGCATTAGGCTCATTTATTGCCCAGATTAAATAGATTACTCTACCCAGTTGGGTGTGTCTGTTAGTCCCTCCTTGAGGCAGCTCTGATGAGTTTAAGGTTTTTGAGCCTTTTCTGATGAGTGTAAAATTCATTTACTGCCCTGCCCATCTCTTCCCCCACTCCATAAGCCTTTTCCTGTTTGTTTCATGTAGGATTTCACCTCTGCCCTTCCTCCTCCCCCAATGCATTCCCTTCATCCCTCATTTTAACCCTAAAGATAGCATCACCTAGCTAAGTGACACAGTGGACAAAGCATCACCCCTGGATCCAGGGGGATCTCAGCCAAAACATGGCCTCAGACACAAGACAGTTGCCCACTGTATGACCCTAGGTATGTCCCCCACCTCCAATTTTTTATGGTTCTCTAGGGTCTTGTATTTGAAAGTCATATTTGCCATTCATTTCAGGTCTTTTCATCACAAATATCTGAAAGTCTTCTTTTTCATTAAAGTCCCATTTTTTCTGCTGAAAGATTATGCTGAATTTTGCTGGGTCGGTAATTCTTGTTTGTAATCCCATTTCCTTTGCCCTTTGGAATATCATATTCCATGCCCTCCGGTCCTTTAATGTAGAAACTGCTAGATCTTGTGCTATCCTGACTGGGGCTCAACAGTACTTGAATTCTTTCTTTTTGGCAGCTTGCAATATTTTCTTTTTGACCCGAGAGCTATAATATTCCTAGGAGTTTTCTTTTTGGGCTCTCTTTCTGGAGGTGATCAGTGGATTCTTTCAATTTCTATTTTAGCTTCTTCTTCTAGAATTTCAGGGCAGTTTTCCCTGAGAATATCTTGGAAGATGGTGTCTAAGCTCTTTTTTTGATCATGGTTTTCAGGTAGACCTATAATTTTCAAATTACTTCTCCTGGACCTATTTTCCAGGTTGGCAGTTTTCCCCAGAAGATATTTCACGTTGCCCTCTATTTTTTTTATTCATTTGGATTTGCTTTTTATTGTGTCTTGGTTTCTCATAAAGTCACTGGCTTCCATTTGTTCAATCCTAATTCTTAGGCAATTATTTTCATCAGAGAGCTTTTGTACCTCCTTTTCCATTTGACCAATTTGACTTTTCAGGCTGTTGACTTTTTTCCTCATGTCTTTCCTGCATCTCCCTCATTTCTCTTTCCATTTTTTCCTCTACCTCTCTAACTTTATCTTCAAAGTTCTTTTTGAGCACCTCTGTGGCCTGAGACCAATTCGTATTTTTCTTGGAAGCTTTAGATATAGGGGCCCTGATGTTGACATCTTCCTTTGAGGGTGCCCCTTGGTCTTCCTTGTAACTGAAGAAACTTTCTATGGACCTCACCTTTCTCTGTTGGCTCATCTTGCCTTTCTTTTACTAGACTTTTAGCTCCTTAAAGTGGGGCACTGTTTCCAGGCTGCAGTATCCCAAGCTTAAGACATCCCAGGTGGTATGATTTTATTTTTGTTTTGTTTTTTGTTTTGTTTTGCAAGGCAATGGGGTTTAAGTGACTTGCCCAGGGTCACACAGCTAGTAAGTGTCTGAGGCTGGGTTTGAACTCAGGTCCTCCTGAATCCAAGGGTAGTGCCTTATCCATTGCACCACCTAGCTGCCCCGCCAGGTGGTATGATTTAAGGAAGATCAGGTTCTTCACTTGCCTGGCCTGTTCCCTGGTCCTTAGATGACCCCAGACCAACTTTCTAATCAACCAGCTTTGTGTGTTGTGGTTGTTAGCTCCAAGGAGCCTGTGTCCCTCCCCCACCTGGGCCCCTGCTACTCAAGCCTACCTCCTGGTTCTCAGCAGGGTTGTAAAATCCAAGTTCTGCCTTAGTACCAGCATAGACCACTGTAGTCTCCCCCCTGCCCAGGACTCAGCCCACTCACCAGACTGTGAGCTTAGTTCCAGACAACACTGGTGCTTCAGCTGATTCAGAGGCTCTGGGGGTCTGCTTCTCTGGTGAGGACTTCCTGGGACTGGATCTGTGTCAGGGTGACTGTGAGGTTGGGCTCAACTCCTGTATTAGCACAGCAGCTCCTTCCTTCTGACCTTCCAAGCCGTTCTTGGTTAGAAGATGATTTCAGCACATTCTTCTGTGAGTTTTGCTGCTCTGGGCATTTTCCTATGGTGTTATTTGGATGTTTTTTGGAGTGATCATGTCATGAGTTCGGGAACTCACTGCCTTTCCTCTGCCCCAGAAGTCTCAGGACCTGGGTTTGAATTAGCTCTTAGATGTTTGCTCGAGGAGCAAGTCTTTGAAACTTAGCAACACCTAAGCCCTACCTAATATACCTGAAGTCCTAGGAACTTAGTTTCAGTTCATGGGAACAAAATCTTGCCTATTTCATAAGGAATAGATTAAATTCTTATAATAATGATCAATGCATCATTTATTTGGCAAGCACTTATAAGCACCTATGGAGCCAAAGTGGTATAATAAATAGAGAACTAGCCTTGGATTTAGAAAGTTTTGGATTCAAGTCTTGCTTCTGACATACATTGATTCTTGTGACTGGGGAACTCACTTGGCCTATCAGTGCCCTGGGCACGTCTCCAAGAGTATAAGATTCAGAGCAGATACTAATCTGTATTAATAGAAGGCGTAGCTCTAAGTGCTACAAGTGTGCAAAATAAGTAGAGATCTCAAAGGAAGATCTTATAATACACATTCTGGAAAAAACCCCAGGATCTTAAGGACTCTTAATTCTCACATAGAAAAACCAAGAACTTTCACAGAGAAAACAAGGAACATGTGGCACATGGAAAAAATTGAAAGAGTTTTTAAAATGAATGTTGGTTATATATTTGGATGCTCATAAATTTAGGGCTAGAAGTGACCTTGGAGGTCAAATAATCCAACACCCTCATTTTGTAGACAAGGGGATAAACCTAAAGAGTTCTAGGCCTTTGTGCAAGGTTACATGTGAAAATAAGAGTTAGGATTTGAACCCATGTCCTTTGACTCAAAATCTAGTACTCTTTCTGTTGTAACATGCTGTCACTCCTACTGATGCTTTGGAATTTTTATCTTGTTTTGGGGTTGTTGTGTTTTTTTTCATACAACAGATATTTACTAACAAACTTCACTCCACAGTACATTCTCTAGAAAGTTAAGTTTAAAAAAGTAAAAAAAAAAAGTTTAAAAAGTTAAGTAAAGTGCCAGATACTGATTGTGACCAATGCCCAATTACTTTCCACTTTCATATGGTATGAATTGTTAACAGAAAGGAAGAATGTATCTATAACTTGCTTCATATTTTATCAAGTTTAACTATTGTATTTGACCTGTTATGTTGCTTTTCCATATTGGCTTTATTTGCATTGATGTAGTTATTGTATATGTTCTCTTGTTCTGCTTCATTAGGTGTCACTTCTCTCAAGTCTTTCTGTGTTTCTCTGATAGCTTCATTTTTTTCACTCTTTACAATGCAATAATATTCCTTTACGTTTATATATCGGTCTGTTCATTCAAGTCTCAATTATTGGACTTGTTTTATTTCAGGCTTTTCTATAAAACTTGTTTTGTAATTGTGTGAGATTGTATGTATCTTTGTAGGTTAATTACCAGATTTTTAATCCATTTTGTCATTTAAAAAAGAATTTCTTCTCTCTTTCTTTCCCTTGTGTTTTATTAATAATATACAGAAAAAAACTAATGTTTTTTGTGGATTAATCTTCTATATTATTACTTTGCTAAAGCTATTATTGTCTATTCAATTTTTGGAGAGTGATTCTTTTTTTTTTTTTTTTGCAGGGCAATGGGGGTTAAGTGACTTGCCCAGGGTCACACAGCTAGTAAGTGTCAAGTGTCTGAGGCCGGATTTGAACTCAGGTACTCCTGAATCCAGGGCCGGTGCTTTATCCACTGCGCCACCTAGCCGCCCCTGGAGAGTGATTCTTAAGGAATGCCCAGCTAAAGGTAGTAGGGAATAGATTGTGTACACACAGGTCCTAAAATAGTGACTAGTAAGGCAGTGGTAATTATGTGCCAATTGGTCTTAGAAAGAATTCCAGAAGGAAGTGAATCCTGCTTGATTTAAGCTTTCAAGAAAGTGATGGATTTAGAAATATAGAAAGAAGAAGATGGGTATTTAAGGTGGAATAGCAAGAAAAAGACACAGAGGCTAAAAATGCACATGGTATATGCAGTAAAGGGAAGAAAATCCACTTCAACTAGTGTCCATGCATAAGAAGAAAGGGCCATTGATGTTAAACTGTTCAATCCAAACTTATTGGCTGAAAAGATAGAAAAGTATTTAGGGTTTTTTAAGTAGAATAATCATTACATAGATTAGAGGAGAAAGGAGTTATAGTTAGATCAGAATACCATGGTAATAACCCAGAATTGTGATGACTTAGGTCAGCAGGAGAGGTCTGTCACAGTTGGATGCAGTGTAGGCTGCACCAACACAAACCAGGTCTTGGGAACCACTGAATAAGCAGTCCAGATTAGGATAATTGTAGGAAGGAAAAACTAATGAAAGAGTGAAAAACCAGTTGGCCTTGTTGACTACTAGATATGGGTATCTAAAAGATGGAAAGGGAGAAGTAAAAAAATAATACTATATTCATGCCTTTGATATAATTCATTGGCAAATTGAGAAACAGTCAGTTTGACAAAAAGGATTTGTTTAAAAGGGAGTGAGGTCATTGATCTTAGATCTTAGTTTTAATGGAATTTTGCTTAGATATGTTTCCTAATAGAATAAAGTCAATTCCTGAATTCCAGATAATTCCATACAAAACTGTGTATTTGCATGCATATAGACATGAAAAACACAAGGTGATGATTTAAAAGAACTGCTATTTTTATCATTGTGAGTACTTATTCCATCCAGTGCAGCTCAAAAACCCTCCATGCCTTGGTTCATGGTTTCATGATAATAGTGGTGACCAAAACAATTAATAACCTGATGACCAACGTTCTGATTATGAACTTTTTTCAACTTTGCTAGACTGGTCCTTCAAAACAGGTATTATAGGAGCAGCTAGGTTGCACAGTGGATAGAGTGCCTGCCTTAGAATAAGGAGGACCTGAGTTCAAATCCAGCCTCAGACACTTGACACTTACTAGCTGTGTGACCCTGGGCAGGTCACTTAACCCCAATTGCCTCACAAAAAAGCCAAACAAACAAAAAAACCAGGTATTATAATTCCAATAGAACCTCAAGCAGAAGCCTTTTTATCTTGGTGTAGGATCAGCTTAGAACTTGTACTCAGCTAAAATAGCCTTTGAGAACCCAGGATTATGTCTGTGCCATGTTGAGGAGTAGGAGGATTTGGTGGAAACATGATGCCATAGTTTGAATAAAGAATAATATTTATTTTATGTTTAATTTTTTTGTGTGTAGCATTGACTTCAGTTGTTAGGAATCACTGGGGGAACAGTGTATTATAGTCATTTAATTTGGGCAAAACGTGGTGAAGATGACATTTCAGAGATTTTTGGGGGGAAGAATAGTCCTATATAATAATGAATGCTATATTTCTAAATTTCATAACAAATTTAAAAGGTTGAGTGAAACAAATTATAGAAGCAAAATGGCAGCATTATTTTTTATTCAGCAATTAGTAGCTGGGTATAAATTTATATCTTGGTTGATTTAAAGTTGAGTTTCTGAAACTTAGTTTCAATTTTTAAAGAAACTATAGTAAATTTTTCTAAGCTTGGGTATGAAGCATGGTATTTCCAAAACGAATCCTTTGCATAAACAATCATTTGGTTTGCTGTTGTCATTGTTTTTATTATTCACAAAACTCATGACTTTGTAATTTAAAAATTTTAAATCACAATAATAAGAAAAGACAAAACATTTTGAAATCATATTTCTTTTCCCATTCAGAGATAAAACCCATTGTTGACAGATAGCTATAACCTCATCCTGTGCTGTGTTTTAACTAACCATAAGGGTTTCTCATCTTCTAAAAAGGACCACAGTTTCCATTAGCACTAATGGACATCATTTTATGTGTATAAAAAAAGAGTACCTATTGGCTTTAATTTATATGTTAAATTTTACTATATGTATTCTACTGTATATCTGTTCTACTATAACTCTAGAACTGATATAGAAGTAATTTGAACCTATATTTTTTCCTATCATCATCATACTAGTCATATACATTTTTTCAGGGTGACCTTAAGTTTGATTTAATGGATTTCCAATGTTGTAAACTTTTTTCCCTAAGTAATAGAAATGTAGTGAATTCTTAAGTAATGTATTTTCCAGAATATTTGCAAATGTTGTTATGAAAAGTAATTCCATCTCCAGGCCCTTGTATTTCATGTGCTGAAGAAAGGCTTAGACTGCTTTTGATTGAGATTTTTCCCATTTTATTGAGCAGTGGTGTTCCGGGATCAAGCTGAATTGCACAGCATAAGAAAAGAGCAGTGAGCATTTGATGGAAGCAGATAATAAAATGCATCAATTGTGTCAGCACCTCGTTGCAGTCACATCTGGCTTACTGTCAGGGTCCCATTAGATTCCTGTGGTTTTATGTGCCAAAAATAATATGCTCTGTAGTTAATGGAACCAGGATATTTGCAGTTTGATTAAAAAAAATCATCTTATTTTCTTTCAGATCTTTGTCAGGCTTAAGTTCCATCTGAGCACCACCTTGTCTCTTTAAAATTTTACGACTGAGAGATCAATTGTTCTTTTGATCCATTTCTCTCTTTTTCCCCCTCTTATTACAGTGACTCCAGCAGCCTCAGCAGCACTGATGCTGGTTTGTTTACCAATGATGAGGGAAGACAAGGTACTGAAATGTCATTCATTTTCTCCTCCTCCTCTTGAAAAAAAAAGTTGTGTTTATTACAAGTTATTTGATGACTTATATAATCCATTTTACAATAAACATGACTTAATAGACTTGAGGTTTCATTTCATGGCTAGTCTTCTAGGTGCTCTGACGGTATCTTCATGTCCTAAAGCAATTAAATCCCTTGATTATCTCCTAAAGCTAGTATGTAAAGCTTATAATATTAGGAAAGGATTATCTTTTTTTTTGAAACTAGTATTCTAAAAGCTTTACGTACCTCAGTCTTTTCAATTTTGTTCCTCTTTTTAACAAGTTCACAAGAGAGTGGGTCTCATTCTCTAACTGATTACAATTGTCTTTAAAACTGTTAAGTATTAATATAGCTGGATTTGCAACTCATTTGTCATTTTTATTCAACTGTGACATTCCTCCTATCCATTTTGTAAGTAATTAAATGATTTTCTTTAATTCAAAATTCTAAACCACGAAACAGAGTGTTGTCTGTCTCACAATTTTTGCATCTACCTTCTTTAAGAAATTCCTGAAAATATACTTTCCTGAATTTTTTATATTCATATAAGTATTTTAAAACTACTCATCTTAAAGAAAATATGGAAGAATCCAAATCATTCTGTTTAAGATGTGCTTAAGAATCTCACAAAAATTTTATCTTGTTGAAATTGAGCTAATCAATCCATTGATATTAGAAAAGAAACAGGGTTTTTTTTTTAATTCATTTTTAAACATTTTAATTACAACTTTAAAACAAACTATAAGTGTTACCATATCACATTAACTTTTTCCCGGTCCATCTATCCCTATGGTGATACATTTGTAGTAAAATGAATGAAATGATCATTAGTTTTATTTCTAGTATAAATTATTTGTTCTGCATGAGTAGGCTTATGGCTAATTTCAAAGGTGATTTTAGCCCACTTGTAAAACTCTTGAGAACTTTATTTTGAACTTAAACTTTTTAGCAAGAAAGATAGTACATTCCAATAGCTAGGAGGGAACTCTGCCAAGTTTCTTCGTACCTTTAGATAAAGATTGGCTAAATTATCCCCAAAAGATAAATTCCTCCAGATCAGATCTCTATAAATTTCTATTTATGTTAATTAAAAAAAATCAGCCTTCCAAATCTTTTAAAGGCATTAATCTTTGAAAAGCACAGAGTGGTTTAAGAAAGTTCTGTCCTTTCCATTTTTTTTTTGTCACTATGTATGTATTATATTTTCATTCTTGTCCAAATTGGTTTACTGTTTCCTTCTCCAGCTGTCACTAGTAAAAGCATTAAATGTATACTCACTGAAATAATTATTAGTGACAAAGTGATAAAATGCTTTTATGCTCTCAGTGAGATCTACAATTCTTTGAGATGACTTGATTGACCTTTTTCCCCCTCAATTATATGTAAAAACAATTTTTAACATTCATTTTTTCTAATGTTGAACTCCAAATTTTCTCCCTCCCCACTCCTTGAGAAGGAAAGCAAATTGTTATAGATTATACATGCAAAACAAATTTCCATGTTAGCCGTGTTGCAAAAGAAAATAGACCCCCCCCATCCCCCCAAAAAAGAAAAGAAAGTAAAAAAGTATGCTTTGATCTCCATTGAGACTCCATCCTCTCCATTATTTCCCTGGATGTGGATAGCGTTTTTCATTCTTGGATCATTGTATTCCTGAGAATAGCTAAGTCATTCATAGTTGATCATCGTGCAATATCATTTTTACTGTGTACAATGTTCTCTAGGTTTTGCTCACTTCAATTTGTATCAGTTCATATAAATCTTGCCAGTTTTTTCTGAAAGCATCTTGCTTATCATTTCTTAGAGCACCATAATATTACTTCACAGTCATATACCCCATGTTCAGCCATTCCCTAACTGATGGTCATCCCTTCCGTTTCCAATCCTTTGGCCACCACAAAAAAGAGCTGCTATAAATATATTTGTACATATAGGTCAACTTCACTGTTCTTGACTAGGAAGGTAATATCACTCATTCAGATTCAGTCTGACGGGCAGCTAGGTGGCTCAGTGGATTGCCCTGCAAAAAACAAATTCAGTCTGACTCCAGTGGTTTAGTTCAGTATCTTGTTTTCTAAAACTGACTTATGGAACCTAAATACATTGTTAGGAATAAATTATAAATTGTTTTGAGTTTACTCATAGTTTTTTGTTTTTGTTTTTGTTTTTTTAAAGTGAGGCAATTGGGGTTAAGTGACTTGCCCAGGGTCACCCAGCTAGTAAGTGTTAAGTGTCTGAGGCTAGATTTGAACTCAGGTACTCCTGACTCCAGGGCCAGTGCTGTATCCACTGCGCCACCTAGCTGCCCCCCATAGTTTTTTTTTTTATTAAAAATTAGTTTAAGGAGCAGCTAGGTGGCGCAAAAAGTACTGGCCATGGAGTCAGGAGGACCTGAGTTCAAATCTGGCCTCAGACATTTGACAGTTACTAGCTGTGTGACCCTTGGCAAATCACTTAACCCTCATTGCCCTGCAAAACCCCACCCAAAAACCAACAACAACAAAAACAAAAATTTGTTTAATGTCCCATTTAAATCATGTTAATAATTTTTATTATTGGATGAGGGAGGCATCTACACTGGTCTTATGATTTAATTGGCATAGGAAAATCCCTCTACCGATGCAGTTCAATACCTTTGCAATTTATTGTCTCAGAGAGTTGCCTAAAGCACTTAGAGGTTATGGGGTTTGGCCAGGATCACATCCCTTTTAATTCAGGCCTTCAGGCTTCAAGGCCAACTTTTTATCCACTATGCCATGCTAACTCTGTATTATTTGAAATCTCCTATTAAATTTTTCCCTGTTTTAATTGGAGTAATGAAAATTGTTAGGTTATAAGCTGTGTCTATCACCTAAGATTGAGTGTTTCTGAAACCTTTCTTAAAGAAAAAAAATTAAATTACTTTCTGTTCAGATTTAGGGTGATTATCTGTGTGTCTTTAGTAAGATAGACTGTGGAATGAATAAAAAGTTGAAATGATTTCCATGGAAGCCAACATTAGTAAAGAAGGGTCTCTGAAAATCTTAGAGGGAACTTATGAAGTCCCAAATTTCATTTTAAAGTGCTAAATGCTTTATATTTTTTAGTAGCCATCTATTTTGTTCTGTAGTTACATGCTTAGACATTTTAGAAATCTCATTACCTTTCATTTCTTGTCTTAAAAAGAGGGGAAAATCATTACTCTTATTAAAGAAGTATTTCTACCTTAATTTTAAATTAATTGTTCCCCTTAAATTAGACTTTTAAATACTCTCATACGTCATACTTGCTAGTTTGTGTTTGTGGCTGTACAGCATACTGTTTCTCAATATACCCCATGCTACTGTCACTTTTCATTTAAAATCAACTTTTTCAAAACTATTTCTTAATGAACTTAATCAGATTAATTTCATTTAGTCACATCTGTTCATGATTGTTTCCCCTTTTACATTCCATACAAATCATGAAATTAAGCTAATTATATACCATTATCAGCTGCAAAGAACGAGTTTCACAGTTTTATACCTTTTAATTCCCTGCAGGAGATTAAGGCTTGTTTTTTCTTAATATGGAAAGGGTAGTAACTTAAATGGATTTCCCTGCAGTTATTGCCAGAGGATTAACCAGTTTATTATTGTTTTTCACATTTCTAAATTGGTTCTAAAACATTACATTTTATGTGTTCTTATTGATGGCAATGCTTGTCATGCCATTAAAAACCCTTCCTGGAATGGAGCTGCCGTGTAAAAGAAAAATAATTTTGCCTCTTTTTTTTATTTCATTGGTATTCATTCTCTTGAAGTTAAACCTGAATTTTTGGGGTGGGGGGGGTTTATGGTTTATTATGTTTGTACAGGTGATGATGAGCAGAGTGACTGGTTCTATGAAAAGGAATCAGGCGGGGCATGTGGCATCGCAGGAGTCATTCCCTGGTGGCAGTCAGAAGAGTCTACGGAACTAGGAAAAGAATTACCAGATCCTGTCTTTCAGAGTATCTTAAGTGGCTCTTTTCCTCTTATGTCACCTTCAGGCAGAAGAGGTCAGTAGCACTCAGACCCTGAGAGGTAGGCACAGTACTTTATAGACTATACCCAGAAGTGAAATATACACTTGAGTACATATTCTAGTTCAACTCATTCCAACCATCCCATTTTCCAGTGCTTTATATGTTGATACTAACTATTGATTAAAAAAAAGCAACTTTCTCTTGCTTTCCTTTTCCTTGCTATATCCCTATGATGGCAGTTAAAATTAAGGTTTTGTAAAAGTGAGGAACATGGTACATAAGTAGACAGTTCTATCACAAGCCAAAGAGTGATCAAGAGCTGACTATATTAGAAATCGTCTTTCAATTTCTTCTAATGCCATGTAGATGAATTTTTCCCTTATATATGTTTTATTTTCATTAATTTTTCATTTTACACATGTGTATTTAATTGTTTTATGGATATCTTTATATCTGTGTATATATTTCTGGTCTCCAACTTCTGCATATTTACTAAATTGAGTCCTTTTGATTCTAGGTTTCCAGGCTAGACTCAATCATCTACATGGAATGCCCTCAAAGAACATCAAAAAATCTGGAGGAAATTCTACTACAATGGTAGGCAGAATTTTCTATATTAATGGTCAATATTTGAAAACGTTCTTCTCTTTCTGTGGAATAAAAAGCCACATCCTCATCCCTTATGTCCTGATGCTATAGCTAAAAACAATCCGTTTTCTTGTAGGCTGCAAAACTGGACCAGTGAGATTCCCCTATAAACCAAATCTTCTAATGCTAATTAATTAGTTACCGTTTTGAACATCTGGGGAATGACATCTGAGGGAACCTGGCTCCTGTCCTCTTCCCTGGAGATATACTATTGAAGTCAGAGCCTGTCTGGTGGAAAGATGAGAATGTTTTTGCTCAAGGACTGGTATTCTTTACTTTTTTAGTAAGAAATGAACCAGATTGAGGGGTTTTTTTTAGTAATATAGGTTGGACATGAGAGGAGGCAGACCAGCATAAATGACTTTATGCCTTTTTTTATTCCATATTTCTTTTAAGATTGAAATTTTGTATTACTTTCTTTGCCAAAATCTTTCCTAGAGTTAGGAAATTTAGAATTCATCACTGATCCAAGAAATCCTTCATGTTTTATGTTATGCCTAGTAAAGAGTAATCTGTGCATATTTGAATTGTTCTAAGTGAAATGTGACTAAGTAGTACATTGGCATTTATGGTTCCATATTAGGTGAAGGATTTTAACCAGCATCGTTCAAAACATCTGAGTTCTCAGGGTACTTTCAATGAGTGTAGAAGAGTAGTAGATAAGAATGCTCTCTTTTTTATATAAAGTTCACTTTTTATACAAAATGTGCATCCTATTTGAATAATTGGCTTTTTACTTCTGTATTTATTGAAAAAAATTGTAAATTATAGTATTGCTATATTGTATTTTTGAAGTAGTCCCAGTTCTCTTTTTGCCAGGGAGTTGTCTTGATGCACCACTAAAGATCATTGAGTGTAGTTTAGAAACCACTAGCCTGGGGAATATTTAACATAGCCTGGAGCTATCAGTTTTATTTTTTTATCTAAAAATTGATTTGAAAGCTGCTATTTTTTTTTAAAAAATGCAAATACAAAGAGATTTTTTGGGTTTAGATAAAAATGAGAACTACTCATCAAATATCCATAGATCTGCAGAAAATGTTGACTGGAGCAATCTGAAATTAATTAGTTTACATAATGGTAAACTAATATTCACCAAGTTAAAAAAAAGTTTGTTGGACTCTGTAACCTTTATATTTTGTCCAGCATATGGCAGCTTGCATAATTATAGTTATAATTGCGTCAAGGTGATTAAATTTATTAAGTGCCAACAATTTATGATAATCATTTCTTTGATATATATTTTTATATTACTTTATAGCTGAATTGTTGTAATCCAGAAATTAAGATCAATTTGAAATATTAATTGAAAAGAAATTTAGGTTGAAATTGCCTTTACCTTACCTTTATATTACAAGGAGAAATTTTTAACACATACAGTATTTCAGAATGTTTAACAATCAGTCTCCTTTCTTATTGCTTATGGAAGCTGAGTATGGTTGAATCACAAATGTAAAGCTTCTCCTGCAACTGAATATTTTTGCTTTTGCTTATTTAAGTTGGATGCTGATATTTTAAAGGTAATATAGGTATTTAAAGGTAAAGTAATGTGGTTTTGATAATTGCAACCTATTTTGTGTAGACCATTATGTGTTATAGACTGGAAATTCAGATGATTACTTTTGAATTATATATATAAAAAAAGAAATTTTTGTGTAATGGCTGCCTTTCAGATCTGAATAAGACACTTTAAAACCTTGACCTATGAACTTTGCCTTACTGATCATGAATCGAGATGAATGCTATCTAGTTCTTGGTGCAGTTCTACCTATTTTTATTTTTGGTTCACTGCTTGCTTGAGCATAGCTGGGATTTGTAGCCCATTTTCTAGGCTTATTGCAATCTCACTCTGGTATTTTATAGGAGCTATTACAACTGATAGGTTAGCTTCATGGTATTGATGATACATGGCTTAACTATACTAAAAGCTGCCTTCCCCCTCTAAATTGTAAAAAGGTGATTAAGTTTCAGTTGATGGAGATATACTGTATATATGTGTTTATAACGGGACTAGTGCATTAGGTCATAAACCGTTTCCCTGGCCTATTTTTTTGTATTCAAAATTTAGCTGTAGACAGTGGCTCTTTCTTTTGCTTTTTACCTCTTCTCTTATTTGTAGGACATCCTTTTAGGGGTTTTAAATGATGTAACTTTATTTTTAATAAAATATTTAGTTTGGACAGGAAAGCTGTGAGTTCAGATTTGTGAAAGTATATTAATAATATTAATTATTGCATAATATTTCTCTCACAATCTTTATCATTTAAAAACTCAAGTATTTGAAAAGTGAAGGCATGTAATATGACATTTCTAAATAAAACTAAACATAAGTAGCACAGACTCATTGAACAGAATGGTACCTGATTCTGTTCAATCAGTGATTGAATAGGCTAGGTGAGGATTTTATAAGAGCGGTAAATTATCATATTAATATAAAGCCAGGGTTCTTAACCTGTGGTCCAATTTCAGGGGACCTGTGAATTTGGGTGGGAAAAAATTACATCTTTACTTTTCACTAACTTTTGATTTGCTTTATAATCCTATTTATCTTTATGCACTTAAAATCATTATTCTAAGATATCTTTAGGCTTCACCAAGCTGAAACAGGGGTCTATGACACAAAAAAGGTTAATAACTCCTAATGTAAAGTAAAAATATTTGAGCATTGTTCAATAAAGTGGTAATGGGAATTTTGTAGCTAAAGTAAATAAATTTACTTATGATAGCTACCATTTATATAGTGCTTAAAGTTTTCAAAGTACTATTATGTACTAAGCTCTGGTCATTTTTGTTTACTTGGGCAAGCTTCACCCATATTTCAGTTGAATCTTATCTTTATTACAGACTGTGTAGACTTATTTTGATAAATGTCAGATTGAAACTCTATGCACTGGTTATCACAATACAACTTGTATTTTATACCCGACTCTTCTTAGAAACTTTTATTTCTGTTTTTGTCAATTATGAAGTTGTTCATTTGAAATACCATCCATACTGTCATAGTGATTTTCCTCTAGATAGATCTGAGTTTTATAACATAATGTAAAAAAATAAAACATGTAAGTAAGATGGGAGCCATGAGTGTTATAGAATAAGTACTGTTCTTATTACTTTAAAGGCTGAGTTAACAGGAACCCAAGGAAATATATACCTCAAATCATATTTCTCCCTCTCTTCTTTCCACACCCAGTTTTTAGAGGGGAGGGGAAGGGACGGGAATGGAATAAACATTTATATAGTACCCACTTTTTGTAAGGCACTATCTGTGCTGAGGGACTTATAAATATTATCCTCAGAAATATATCCTCAAATATCCTCGATTTATAAATAGAATCCTTAATAACTACTGACCCTCACAGCAATATTTTGAAGGTAGATGCTATTATTATCCCCATTTTACAGTTGAAGAAACAGAAGCAGAGTCATACAGCTAGTAAATATGAGAGACTAGGTTTGAACTCGGTTTTTCTTGACTCCAGGCCCACCACTTTATCCACTGCACCATCTAGCTGCCTTTAGAAGAGTTACATAAGTGAAAACAAAACAATAGAGATTTAAGGAAGAAAAAAAAAGCATTCAGGAGAAGTCCTGGATTAGTTTGTATTCATCCTCCTATACAGTCTACATGATGTTTCATATATTGTTTAAAATGAACATTTAGTAAGAATTTTCTTAATCATAATAGATTCCACTTGTGTGCAGCAATTTAAACTTTCACTAAAGCAAAACAGTAATTTTCAGCAAGTTATGGGAAAGGAAGATACATTTTCAGTTAACTTTTGTTCTAAATACTAAGCTAACCAGAACAATGTATTCTGAAAAATTCTATTTAAGATTTTACCGTAGTTGATATATTCTGTTGGTGATATCACATATATCAAGCTCTGTTAGCACCTGGGACTGTACTTTTTGGACTGACTAAAGAAAGAAATGAGGATTGGAGGAATAGTGAGTAGGTGAATGTATCAAAAACCAAAGAAGTTTTTGCTAAAAAAAAAAAAAAGTAGATGTATTCCTTCAAAGGAATTCATTAAACAGCAAGGTGGTAAGACCTGAATTCTAATCAACCTTAGGACACTTACTAGCTCTGTGACTTTGGGCAAGTCACTTAGCCTTTTCCTCCATTTCCTCATCAGTAAAATGGGAATAATAATCACATCAACCTTAGAGATTTGAGAGGATAAAAATGGGTTAATAATTGTAAAGCACTTTACAAATCTTAAAGGGAAATATAAATGCTAGCTACGTTTATTATCATCATCAATAAGTCTGATTCATTAAAACTTTACATTATTGTAAAATTTTAAAAGCAGAACCAAAAAATAAAAAAAACCAAAACTAATATAGTCTACAGTCATATAGAAGTAAAAGTGAGTGAAAATGAACAAACACAGAATCCCGATGGAGACATAGAAGGAATAGCCAAAATACATTTATTTAAATGTATATAGTTGTAAAATAAGTTGAATCGTTTTTGTTGATCTTTAGTTTTGTTTGTTATAAATCATTTCAAAAAAGGAAGTTTACATTCTTTAAAATGCTACTTTTAACACATCATGAGATTAGGAAATTGCCTCATTTATTAAGGTCAATCGAGGTTTATAGCTCTAGATAAGGACATTAGAGAATGTGTAGTATAAACCTCTAATTTTTCAGGTGAGGAAACGGTCTAACAGGTGAAGTGACTTGTTCAAGGGTACACAGCTGATAAGTGGCAGAACCAGAATCTGTGCCCAGGTCCTCAAACTTCAAGTCCAGCACTATTTACCTTCCACTGTGCTGAATTATAGGACAACTAAAGGAGGTTTTAGTTTTTAAATTATATGGTAGGCAACTCAAGTTTAAAAGATTACATAAATATTATTTTGTGTAATTAAAATGAGAATACTTAAAGGAATATTTCAAAGAAAACAAATTTCATTATTGTGATTTTGTTTTTTGCAATTTGAAATATTTATCAAATTAAAATGCTTACAAATATTTGATTCTAAGTGAGAATGTTTAATTTAAAAACTGTCATGGTATATAAGAAACCAAACAAATCTCATTGATTGATGATCTAATAAGAATAATAATTTATTAAGCACCTAATATATGCCAGATGCTGTGTTAAATGCTTTCCAGTTACCTCTCAATCAGACCTCACAACAATCTTGGGAGGTAGGTGCTATTATTTTCCCTATTTTACAGATGAGGAAACTAAAACAAACAGAGTTAACAGTTAAGTGACTTGCCTAAAGTTACACAGCTACTAGGTGTCTGAGGTGGTATTTGAACTCAGGACTTCTTGACATCAGGCCTGGGACTGTATTCACTGCAACACTTAGCTTCCCACCTGTACTTGATCCATATCTCATTAGATTTCACAATCTGTTGTCCAAGTCACTAACTGATAAATGAAAGTATGTATTGGGTATTTCCATTAGGATTTAGATCTTAACATGGCATGGTATTCATAAAAAAGTTTTTTTATTTGTGTGTGTTTCTGATATTTATCACAAAATCTCATTTTCAACCTTTCTTTTATATGGTTGCTTCCAATATAGTTGGAAAGTGATATTTAGACTGAATCATAGCTGTTTATAGAATGACAATTTAAAGTGGTTGCTGTTTTAACTAAATGGACCATATAAGCCTTCCTTTTAATTTATTTAATAGACCCATGACCTCATCAGTGTGGGTATCCTCTCCACTTTTGTGGAGAGAATATGTACAATATTTACGATATCTACAACTTTTCATCCTGTTTGCTTCTTCTTTTATGTCCTTCCATAAACTCTCCAATAGAAAATCAACCAACTATATTGGAAACCTTCCAGTTCTTTAAAAAAAAATTTTTTTTTGATACTAATCTCAAGTCTGTTGTCCTGTGAACTTGATAAATGGCTAGGCCACATCTTTTTTTTGGTCATATGTATCATTAATGGTATTTTTATGATATTATTGGTAATGAATGTACTATGGCCTATTTATACATACCATTTGTCTTTCTAGAACTTCTTTGTTCAGATAATTCAAATTTAAAAAATATTTTTATGTAATGTCAAAAAATTATATTTATATTATTAAAATAAAAAATGAATACACACATTTCAACCAGAGTTATGCTCTTAATTACAGTTTTATTGTGTGCTATCTGATGGAGCTGTCTTATTAAGTGACTTTTATATAATGCTTTAAGTTTCTTAAGTGGTCTTTAAGCTCAAGTCATATTGATTCTATATTTACTCCATCAGAGAAGTGTAACATTTCAGTAAATTAATTTGTATACATAGATACTTATTTGAGTACTTAAAATATTTTGGAATACTTTGTAAAAAGCAAGAGATATGTCTGTGTGTGTGTGTGTGTGTGAGAGTGAGAGAGAGAGAGTGAGAGAGAGAGAGAGAGAGAGAGAGATTGAGATTAAGATTTAGGACTTCCTATGGTATGCATTATCTCAAGGCACAAATATTAGAAGTTTTCTATTCTCAACTAAAGAGTTTAGACTACTTTCAATCATAACACTTACATTTGAATGTAAAGTTAGTTTCAGATCTAAAGAGCTTTCTTTTTATCTTTTTCAGGGTAGAATGTTGTGCTTTGTTCAAAACTGTAGTTCATTGAATTGTAAAAAAAAATAGGTACATATTATTTTTGAGGGTGATAATGATTTTGTTTGGTAAAATACTTGATTACACTATCAAAAGAGACATCATAATTGCTTGCCTTTGCATGTTACCAACATAGTTCAATATACTTTCTTCATAAAATTCCATTAAAGTCTACACTGAAATTGATTAGGCTTACTCTTTTACCTTATACTCATACTCTAATATCATTTAAAAACAAAGGTTAAAATATTTATTGACACCACTCAGCTCCCCTCATCTTAAAAATATTTGATAATTTCATAGATTTTAATCACTTTATATTAGAGACAATTATGATTAATATATCAGATGCATTGTAAAGGATTTACTGAATAAACAAGGGGATAATATTTCAACAGGGGCAGCTAGGTGGTACAGTGGATAGAATACCAACCCTGGATTCAGGAGTACCTGAGTTCAAATTTGGCCTCAGACACTTGACACTTACTAGCTGTGTGACCCTGGGCAAGTCACTTAACCCCAATTGCCTCACCAAAAAAAAAAAAAGAAAGAAAAGAAAAAAGAAAAAAAACATTAATAATCACCTTCTATATACCACTTTATTTCATGGCATAAATAAAAGTTAACCTAGAAAATCCTTACATTCTTCTATTGTCAAATGCCCAAATGTACAACGGACTCGATGTTTCATCTTACTTATAACTCAAAATAGAGCCATTTAATGATTCCCACAAGCAGAAGCACAACCTGAACCTTTTTGGAACTTTGCTTTTTGTGTTTAAATAGTGTATACTTTATCACACCCTCATCTCTCCAGATTTTGTTTTTTTTGTTTTGTTTTGCGGGGCAATGGGGGTTAAGTGACTAGCCCAGGGTCACACAGCTAGTAAGTGTCAAGTGTCTGAGGCTGGATTTGAACTCAGGTACTCCTGAATCCAGGGCCAGTGCTTTAACCACTGCGCCATCTAGGTGCCCCCCTCCAGATCTCCTTGTACAACTGAGTATAGTTGGGCTTCACAGGAGTCCAAACATACTTAATAATACTACTGTATGTTATGGCTACCTAAAAGGGAGGGTGGCACTTTGGAACCTGGGCCAGCAGGAAAATTCACAGTTCTGAATACAACAAAATTTTGGGACACTAGTAATATCTAAAGATTAAGTAAAACAATACAGAACTTTCTGTAATTAAGTATTAAGAATCTGTAAAATTATTTCAATTCAAAGTAAAAATTAATTATAATATTGTCCTTTGTATATTTATTTTTGAGAATATATAGAATTAAACAGTTGTTTAAGGAATATATTCACATTTTTATAGTAATCTTCCATTATATTCTTTTTACTTAATATTAGAATTGGCTCTTATTTTCGGGTGCTATCACTTGAAGTTGAAAGAAGTTATCTAATTGAGTAGTCATAAAGTAAACTTGAGTGAATAAAAATTTCATTGTTTTTCCTTAGATGGTAAGCCAAAATTAATGCCATCTCAGAAGTCTTCTGCTCTCCTCTCAGGCCACAGATACCACAAATATTTCTCATCATTTGATAGACTTTAATCCAGCGGTAAAATACAATTTTCATTGTGGATTATTTTTTTTAATAGCTTTTGTCCTATATCACCATTTCCAAATATATTCTTTCCTCTCCATTTTCCAGTGAACCATTCCTTGTAACAAAGAATTTTAAAAGAAGAGGGGGAAAAAAGTAGGTCATCAAAACTAACAAACTTATTAATCAAGTACATATTATATTCCATACACATAGTTCCCCATCACTGCAAAAAATCGAGAGCAGTGCTTTTCTGTTCTCTTTGGTGCTAAGCTTGCTCATTATAATTGTGCAGTTATTAACTTTCTTTTTGTTGGTGATAGCCTTTTCATTTATATTATAATCACACATTTTATACACATATGTATCATGCAATTCAAATGTGTATATTTATGCATTTATAGATGCACATATGTCACATTCAACACATATGTGTGTTTGTTTTCCTGATTCTACTTCATTCTGTACCAGTTCATATGTCTTCCCATGCTTCTATTTTATCATTTCCTTGGGTGCAGTAATATTCTTTCACATTCATATGCCACAATTTGTTTAACCATTCCTTAGGTTATTTGAAAACACATAGTATGGGATTTTAGATGTACACACAGACTTTCTTTGTAAATATTTAATTCTTAACTGGTTAGAAAATAATTTTTTTTGAAAGGGCCCCACATATAAGCAGAAATTTTGCCTGCCATTTTTTTTCTTTGTTTGTTTGTTTCTTCTTTCTTTCCTTCCTTCTTCCCTTCCCTCCCCTCCTTCCTTCCTTCCTTTAATATATCATGCATCTTCTTTTCTTGTTAAATATGTAGGCTAAATGCAGTAGGTGTTGTCTTTATTACTGTGGATGGCTGCTGTGGCCAGAACCAGATTAAAATGTAATTGGGAAATATTTAACAAAATGAATGAAAAGACAACATAAATACTTTTAATTTGTACTTTAACAAGTCTACAGGGATCCATTTCTATCTGAGTTTGAGTCTGGTTTTGAAGACCATGCAAATGACACTAAAATATTTGGTACAAATCACTTCATGGCCTACTGAATTTCAAGGCTATATCCCAGAACTTGGCCAATACACCTTAGCTACTCATCCAAGTGCCTTGGATTACTCAAAGGATCATCCAAGAGAATGTGGTTAGTTTAATGGAAATACTGGTAAAAGTGCTCAAAATACAAAGTATTTTGATAAATCATTTATATTGGCATACAAAGAATAACATTATGATTAATATTTTTTACTTTGAATTTAAACAGTTTTACAGATTCTTAATTATTAATTCTTGAGTATTCTGTATCATTTTCCTTAATCCTTTGTATCACTAGCATCCTGGGATTTTGATGTATTCAGAACTATTTTTATCTTTGGAGAGGTCATGTAGGAAATTTGCCCATTTCCATAGATATTAAGATAATATTTTGAAGTAATTCTTTTTATTATAATTTCATATGGGTTTTAAAGTACATGATTTATGTTTTTCATCTTCCTTTTCCTTTTGTAAAAGTATTTCTAAATAATCTTTCTGTTTGATCTGGAGACATGAGTGTACTTAGGACCAGTTTCAGAAAGCCACGGTTTGCAACACATATTCTGAGTTTCTATAAAACGTTTCTCATTTCAATTTTCATCTTTTAAAATTTGTATTCTGTCTTATGTTCTACATATGAAACCTGCTATAAATATGTTCCAAAACTGTAGTGTTTTCATTCCTTGATATTAAGACTACCGGTTGAAAACCATTTGACTCTAAAGAGGGAGATGACATGCCATCTTTTCTACCTTGCCCTTTAAAAGGGTGGCGACATTGCCAGAGTATCCATTATTTTTGTCATCCAATTCAAAGAAACAGAAAAGCTGCAAAACATTTTACTTTCTAAGAAGCTTCTACTCTGGGTTTCTGCCTTTTATGTTGCTGATAGAATTATTCTGATGGTCTATAAAACTCAGTTTTCTAATTTGCCTTCAGATATGTCAGATATCCAATATCAGAAAAGTTCAAAATCAATGATGGGTAGAACACTTCCAAGTAGTATTTAACAAGCACTTACTTTACTATAGTCTCCTGAAAATCCTCCAACTGAAGGTCAATTTGAAGAACTCTAAATGTACATGGAAGTCATGTAGATTGAAGAGGTTTTTCTGCCATTGCCAGAAACATTGCCCAAGATAATGTTTATAGTTATTAGTTACCTGTCATCAGGTATGCTGAAAGGAAGCAGTGATGTTTCTAAATTGAAAACTAGAGATAATAATTGCAAAATGTATTTGTCCAAACTTTGAACCAGCAAAAGTAAAGTTTGTAACTTTTAAAACATTTTTTTTGGGTTTAGAATTAGCCAGAGCCTGAACAATTCTCATAAAATAGAAGTGGGTGTTGATCATTTCTACATATACCAGAGAAATCAGTTTGAGATCTTGGAGTATTTAGATACAAAAGCCATAATTTTCCTCTTGAGTTCTTTATTCATCATATATTGGCTAACCTAGAAATTATCCCACAAAAAGTATCTTCCATATCATTACTTTTCCTAACTTGCAGACAACTTAACTCTTAGGTGTAAGTTCAATATGGTCTTAGCAAGTATTTGTTCTTTTTTAAGACTTTCAGTTTACTGAGGTTATGCAGATTCTTGACTTTCTTACTTTAGAAATTATTGTATCAAAATATAAAATATAACTTTATTTTTCAGGATCATTTTGTGACCTCAGATTTTCTAGCTCTAACTTTTCCAATGTCACAGAAATACCTGTTACTGATTGAACGAAGCACACATGACCTTTGCTTAGTAGAGGTTTTCTACTCTTGTTCTAAATTACTTTTATTATATTTTTCTTCTCACGTTAGAAAAGTTTTTAGGTGGCACAGTGTATAAAGCACCATCCTTGGATTCAGGAGTACCTGAGTTCAAATCTGACTTCAGACACTTGACCCTGGGCTAGTCACTTAACCTCCATTGCCCCGCCCCCAAACCAGCAACAACAGAAAAGTTTTTATGGAAGTTTTTTATTCTTATTTTCAACTTAAAATTTTCTTTTAATCATTTATCCTTTGTTCTCCCTCTTCTCCCACGTTATCAGTCACCAAGGCCCATCACTTCTTTTGTTATCTTCCAGTGATCCCTTCCTTTCTAGTTCCACTGCCACTACCCACTTTTTTGTTCATATCTCATACCTGAGTTATTCATGCTGACTCCTAAATAGTCTTCTAGTACCCAGTCTCCCCCACTGACATTTTACATTTCATTGTCTCCTACATCCCACCAACTTGTACATTTTTCTAAAATTTCACTTGCACATAAGAGTCACTTGGTCAGGAATCTTGAATGATTTCTCTTCACCTATAGTATAAAATTTAAACCTTAGTTTATTTAAGTTAATTCAAGAAGCTTTTAAGTGCCTATTATCTGTCAGGCCCTGGTGATATTAAGATAAAAATAAAAGTTATTGTCCTCAAGGAGCTTACATTCTAGGGTTAGAGCCAAATATTCCTCTGGCCTCTTTTTATATCTCTATCTTAATTTCCTACTCCTTCCTCCTATGTACTATCTTCATTAGCTTCACTTTTGAAATAATGTACTCTGACCTGCTGTTCACAGCCCTGTCTTTGTCCACCCTGGCATTTGTCTTCCCTGCTGACCTCTCTGTTTCTCATAAGATTTATCCTTAAAGCCTAGTTGAAGCCCAACCGAGCAGAGCTTTCCTATCCACCCCATTCCTCAGCAGTCACTTTCTATGAATTCCATTTTCAGTATATTCTGTATTCATTTGACACTTAGGCCACGATTCTTAGCGGTATTATTAATTTTTAGTACATAGTGTGAACTGAATAAATGCTGATAATCATATTAAGTGTTATCCTCTCTTTTTTCAAGTTCTATTTCCTTTATCACATTACTAGTGTAACTTCCAACAATTTTACATTTCCTGCCAATATAAACCTAAAGCCATTTATTAATTTTTAATGCCCTTTGACAAATACAGAGAATTTTTTAATACCTATTATGAAGAGCCTCAAATTCAGTCTCAGCTTCAGTGTGTATTTCATGAAATCATAATATTTTAGAACTTGAAAGAAAATTGGTGATCATCCCTGTCATTTTACAGATGAGGCATCTGAGAAAATGATTTGTCCAGGGGCAGCTAGGTGGTACAGTGGATAAAGCACCGGCCCTAGATTCAGGAGGACCTGAGTTCAAATCCAGTCTCAGACACTTGACACGTACTAGCTGTGTGACCCTGGGCAAGTTACTTAACCCTCATTGCCCTGCCAAAACAAAAAACAAAAACGAAAATGATTTGTCCGGGGTCGTCATTCCTTAGAGCACAGTTCTTTTTTTTCCTTTCAGGGCAATGAGGGTTAAGTGACTTGCCCAGGGTCACACAGCTAGTAAGTGTCAAGTGTCTGAGGCCAGATTTGAACTTAGGTCCTCCTGAATCCAGAGCCGCTGCTTTATCCACTGTGCTACCTAGTTGCCCCTAGAGCAGGCTTCTTAACCTTTTTCGTGTCATGGATTCCTTTGGCAGTCTGGTGGAGCCTGTATACCTTTTCTCAGAATAGTGTTTTAAAATACATAAATACCTAGGATTCCAAGTGAAACTAAAGGTTAGTGAAAATAAAGATGTAATATCCCACCCCCCACATCCATGTTCACAGTTTTCCTGAAATCTATCTATAGATTCTGTGGATCCTGGGTTAACCACCTGATGTTTTGAGTATTATAGATTACTCGTGACTGTTCTTATGTAGCACAGTACATTAATGTATCTGGAGTTGGAAAGAGAGTTGTTACAGAAATGATCCTGGAATAGCCATCGAAAATAATATCTTGGGAGTTTTTCATAAAATAATGCTATTGTAGATTTTAACCTATCTTAGATAATGTACTTATGCTTAAAATAATCTGAGATATAATTATGTCTTGATATATGCATCTCAGAGAAATAAGAATAAAAAGATGCTAGGGAATTTATCTAATTGATTATCTTTTAATATGCCTTGAAATATATACAAGATATCCCAAAAGTCTTAGTAAAGTTTTAAGCTTTAATAGCTTTATATTTGTATATGTGTATATACACACATACATACACATACCTATTATCTCAAGAATGTATGGCTAACAATACATATATAACATACACATGTGTATCACATTATGAGTACATTTCATTTTAAAAGCACTGTTGGGCTGGATCCATGTTGTCTTAAGTAAAAGGATTTTAGAGATCATATGATCCTACCCTGTCATTTTAAAGTTCATCCAACTGACCCCTAATTAGCTTAGGTGAAAAGACATCATTGCTACTTAGTGATAAAGTGAGTTAAAACTCATCTCTCCAGATTCTGGTTCAGTGACTGTTGCTCTATAACTTTAAACTATTGTTATTATTGAAGTCATTTTCAGTTGTGTCCAACTTTTCATGACCCCATTTGGGATTTTCTTGCCAGGGATACTGGAGTAATTTACCATTTCCTTTCCCAGCTCCTTTTATAGATAAGGAAACCGAGGCAAACAGGGTTAAATGATTTGTCCAGGGTCACACAGGTACTAATTGTCTGAGGCCAGATTTGAACTCAGAAAGATGAGTCTTCCTGACTACAAGCCTGGCACTCTTAACACTGTGCCACCTACCTGCCCTATATAAATCCTAGTTTGTAATTCTAAGTCAAATTATTTGCGGATATTTGTACTTCGTGTTTTGCCTTAGAATCATTATATCAAAGTCATTTGTAGTATAACCCTTAGGGCCTATATCTTTCATTTTCTTTTTTTAAGTGAGGCAATTGGAGTTAAGTGACTTGCCCAGGGTCACACAGCAATATGTGTTAAGTGTCTGAGGTCAGATCTGAACTCAGGTACTCCTGACTCCAGGGCCCGTGCTCTATCCACTTAGCCATCTAGCTGCCCCTGGGCCTATTTCTTTCAAACAGAAACTGTAGAGGCTACCATGTAATTTGCCACAGTTAGCATATATATTAGGAACCTAATACTGTGAAAGTTATCTCCAAAACTCTGGGTTACTTATCTGTAACAGGTGGGATGATACCTGAGTTGATCTCTTCCTTTGTATATTAGTATACCACCCCTTCCATGTTTATAGTCAGTCATCAGATAGCTTTAGATGTAGCATGAACATGAAATCAGAATCAGGGTCCCACACCACTTTATTACACCACTAATTACCAAGGTAATTAGTATTACCTTGAATATACAATTGATGTACTCCTAAAATAAACATTGATTTTGGTAAATCTGGACATAATTGAAAAACATTGGGTAGATAATTATAGGGACTTATCAATAAATTTCCCCTTTTAAAGAAAAATATAAAATGTTAATTTCTCCCATGTTTTTTGATAATTTTTTCTTTTCATTTATTCGACTTTCTTAAGGCATAGTATATCTGTATATAACAGTGTAAGACAACAATTGAACCAAAATTTGAACTATGTTTAAAGACTTTGTGTGGTTCTTAGTAGCTATTGTTACATTTCTAACTGTTATAGGTAAATTCGTTTACTACCTGTTCTCTATACCTGGGATTTCACCTCCTGACTCTTTATGTCTAGAATTCAGTCTTTCCTTGTATTATTTGTATCCTTGACTTCCTCCAAAACACTGCTCAGGACCTATTTTGTTTTTATCTTTGTATATCTATTTCCTTACATTGTACCTTGCTTATAGAAGGTACTTAATAAAGATCTCTTGAATTGCATATTTATTGATACAAGCATCAGTAGTGGTAACTTTGTATTGATAAAACAAAAAATTGTTGAAAAATACAGTGGAAAAATTGATTTTATAAGTTAATTCTATTTAAGCAAATAGCACGATATTGAAGGATTCTGAATGACACAGTTATTTTGATAATCTCATATCCATAATAACAGTGTTTTTTTGATGTGGTTAAAACAAATTCTGTACTTTGAATAGTTTAGAGCACAACATATCCTTTCCTTAATTCCTATCCTTTCTCAGTTATTCTCATAACAAAAAGGAAAAAGTAACACTCTGTACTTTTTGGATAATAATTCCAATTTGCTAATTCATGATGAAAATTAAAATTCTTCAGTTCAATTCAGCAGACATTTATTAGGTGGCTACAGAAAAGAGGGTTACATGTGTGATGGGGCAGATAAAAATGTAGATAAAACTTTGTCTTACTTTCATAGAGCATATAAACACTTTAATAGGGCAATATGATTCATATGCAAATAACATTATTGCAAAGTAATTCAGGAAAAGTACCCATGTACTTTGTACATAAGATGTACAAAGAAAGTGCTGGGTTAGGTTTGTAATAGATAGGTCATTACAAATTTGGGGTAAGGAGAGAGAATCAAGGAAGGTTTTTTTGGAGGGAGTAGCAGAAGGCAAGAGTAAAGGATAGCTTAGTAGACCTGCATGTGAGCTTCTCATAAGACTTGTTTAATATATGCTTTTCAACTACACTCATCCCTTTCCCCATAAATTTACAATCAGATGCCTATCCAAAAGAAACTTTATTTAGCTCGGGTTTCTTGAAGAATGATAGTTTTTTATATTTCTGAGAGTTTGAATTTTTGTCTTGGTTACTACCACACAATAGGAAAAAAAATGCTATGCAGAGAACAGGTACCTGGATTTGAGATAATAGCATTTATAAAAATTATTGTCATGACAATTGCAGTATGGTACCTTATATAATCAAGGTGAAAGAAACAAATTGTGTGTGTGTGTCTCTAATAATAATTAATTATTTTGGGGGAAAGGGACCCAGAACCATGATTTTATTTTTGTGGTTTACCAGTGTAGAAACTCTGTCAATGCAAAGCGGCACCTGCTCTGCCACTTTTACTTCTGTGTTTTGCCTGAAGCCTTGAGAGGTAAGTGTCTTGCCCTGTGTATGTCAGAGGCAGACTTAAAGCTGGTTCTCAGTGTTTTTTCTAATCTCTGTTCATGTTTATTAACTTTTAAAAATTTTTTCTTTTTTAATAATTTGAGTATAACATACTTACCTTAAGAACTATTGACAGTGATGTCAGTTTTGTCAGTGAGTTTGGAAAGACATGAATTATATACCCTCAAAGAATGGAAAAAAAGCTAAATCCTTTTTTCATCTACGTCTTGGATTTTGGTTGTATTATTTACCATATGTATTTGAAGTAGGTACTCATAAGGTCCATGAGTTTGTTGAATAAAAATGTGTAGACATTCATCTCTCTTTTTTTTTTTTTGGAGAAGTATCAAAGGTCTTTATTTATACATTTGAGCCTGAATGGGCCAGCTCCCTAATGGAAATGGACATTCATCTCTTTTGTTTCTAAATAATATTTATTCTTCTCTTCAAAAAGAATATATTGATATTTAATAAAACAAAAGGTATGTGGTTGAACTCAATACCCATTGTAACTTCCCAGATAGCTTATTATTCAACAACAACAAATGGATGCAGGAGGGTATGTTAGAGAATATTTTGCTTGAGTTCTTTTATCTTGTCATAGGAAAAACACACATTTACACAAGTTTCAAAAATGGATCACAAAACTGAAGATCTGGTTTTAGTATCTGTGTATAATCACACTCCTTAAGCACAAAACATTATTGGCAATATGCTGTAATCTACTTATGACTACATGTCCCATGTTTGCTTCTTGAGTCACCTGCAATTTTTATTATTCATTGATTGTAGTATTCCATGATTCAAACCATATAGTATTTGGGAGAATTTTGGTTTTAAAAATCAGAATTTTTATATCAGGGAGCAGCTTGAGAATATTGGTGAATCATATAGTATATTTTCCCAGATGTACTCTCATTCATTCTCTTCTTCCTGTCAATTTGGGGCCTTAAACATTATTCATCTAAAGTACCTGTCCAAAGTATACTTAATAATGGATAGTCAACCTCTTGAGTCAGTCCAACTAATTATATAAACAATAGGCATTCTTCATTCTTTTTTTGTGTTGATGCTTAGAACAATCTCTTAAGTAGTAGTGGGTCTCATTGACTGTAATATTCTGGAACTTGCTGGAATCAGTATAATATTATCTGTAAACTGAAGTATCTGGAGGACCCACCTTCAAAAATAATCCCTATTACATGTAGATTTTGTACAGTATATTCTCTATGGTAATGGTGTATATTTCTGTCGGACGTGTATATCCACCCATTTTATGTCTTGCATGATATTGATAATTAGAAGATCTTGATCAAAGTTACATCTTTGTATCTTTAAAAGAGAGTGTGCATGCACATGAAAAATACCTTGTTGGATAGCCTTTAATGCTACATTTTGCTTTATTGAGTACCTTACATCTTTCAATCATTTGTGTGATTATAAAGATGTGATCTGCTGTAGAAAACAATGAGCAAAAATTTTCTTGTTATTTTCTCATATTTTCATCAATATCTATGTAGATCACTTTTAAAGGCTTTTGGAGGTGAGAAAGAAGACATATGGGACCGTAATTAATGATATCTTCTTGATCACCTCTTTTGTTTGGTTTCCCAACTGTAAACATTCAATTAACTGATCTTTGACCACTGCCAAGCCAACTGACATACTAATGAAGAAATCAAATCAGTATTGATGGTGTCTATAAATGAAGCTGGAAGGTGGGAATAGGGTAGTATGGGGAGAAGAAAAGAAAATATGGTTTAGGGTTAAGTATAAAAGGTTGTAAGATTTAAATTATTTGTAGCTTTTGATACATATATTGTCTATGAATACTTATTTTTAAAAAAGAATTAGAAGGCTTACAAACAATGTCATACAACATGCCTCATAAAAATGAAATTGAAAGAATCTTAATAGAAAGAAATCAACCAGTTGCTAATTTGGGAATCCTTTTTGAATCAGCAATCTGTTTACAGTCATTGGCTCATTAGAGTAAAAGTCCAAATCAGGAGAAAGATAAAGCTGAGAAGAAGATACTGCATGTAATTATAACAACCCTAAACTGAATCTATTTAGACAAAAATACAACATGAATAAAAGAAAAGACATTGATACAGACTGTCAGCATTTTTAAAAGGAAAATTAATGGGAGAGGAGAGAGAATATAATATAGGACTTTGGAGAAAGGAAAGAAATGAAAACCACATTGTATACATGACACCATCTTCTTGCTTAAAGTTGTAGATCTTAACACAGTTCTAATAATGACAAGGTTCTAGGTTCTGGTGAGTTCATTTTGATGGTTCAAGACAGGTACATCTCAAATATATGTAGTGGAAACTTGATGCATATACATTTTAAAAGATGCATGTGTAATATAAACAATTTATATTATAAATAAATCATTTTAATAAATGACTCTATAATGAAAGATCATTACAAAGTTATTTTAATAGAGCCCACCTGTTTTTCATAGTAAGATTTTTATGTTAAATGTTCAAACAATAAATAGTCAGAAATCAAAACCAAGAATTCCTAAATCAGCCACAATCTATCACAACTCTTAGGACACTAAGTCAAAGTATGTTATGGGTCAGCTGTATTTTCCTGTTTAAAAAAAAAGCCATGTGTGACTATCCTGCAAAGATAATTAACTTTGGGACTGTTGTAGTATTCTAGGGGAATAACAATAACAACAACAATAATAACAATAAATATAACCGTCACTTATAGAAAAAGTTTAATTTTCCTAACTTTCTTTATATACATTATTTCATTTGAGCCTCACAACAATCCTGTGAGGTAATTCTTTTTTTTTTTTTTTTGTGGGGCAATGGGGGTTAAGTGACTTGCCCAGGGTCACACAGCTAGTAAGTGTCAAGTGTGAGGCCAGATTTGAACTCAGGTACTCCTGAATCCAGGGCTGGTGCTTTATTCACTGTGCCACCTAGCCACCCCAAGGTAATTCTTAAAGATAACATTATCCCCTTTTTTACAAAGAGAATAAAGACTCAGGGAAAAAATCTCACCCATGGTCAAATATTTGAATCCAGGTCTTCCTGACTCCAAATGGAGTACTCTGTCTACTATGCTTTACTGCATCATCACTGTGTACACCTCTTAGTGTTTTTCCTTTTTATTGCCTCTGTCTCTTTTTACTCCTACTACCATCTTCCTTTTTTTCTCCTTATAATTACACTTGTTAGTGGTACCCATGCGTTTACATTTTTGACCTAAGAGGTTTAGACTTACGACTTTATTTGTTCTGAACACTAAGATCATAAGATTTAGAATTTGAAGAAACTCTTGGAGAAAAACTTATCCAAACCTTATTGTATGATTACAACTGAGAATCAGAGAAGTAAAATTTATTCTATAAGTTCACACAGGTAATTGAGAGCCAAACTTGACTCTGGTGCTCTGGCTCCAGTGATTTTCCCGTTATACCATATCCATATATGCTATAGTCATAGAGAAAGACAGGCCAAAGATCACTGCCCTGAAGACTGGAATGTAACTTTTGTAATAGATCGATTACATCAAATTCCCACTTTAAAACTCAGAGGCCAGGGGCAGCTAGGTGGCGCAGTGGATAGAGCACCGGCCCTGGAGTCAGGAGTACCTGAGTTTAAATCTGGCCTCAGACACTTAACACTTACTAGCTGTGTGACCCTGGGCAAGTCACTTAATCCCAATTGCTTCACTAAAAAAAAAGAAAAAAGAAAACTCAGAGGCTAAAGGAGTTCATTTTAATGAAATTTCCTGGTCCTTATTGTCACTATTATTATATTCCTTAAAAAATATTAAAAACAGGAAAAGAAATAATTAGGGACAGGATGCGGTACATGTCATCTCAATCATCCTTCTGAGGATTCTTTATATGTTTATAAAAGATGATCTAACATCCTTATACTTTTCCTTCAACTGCAAAAAGCAGTTACTATATTGATCTGTGCAGTAGTCCATGGAATATTAAATATAAAAGAATAATATCAAGATTGTGACTTGCCTCAGGATTATTTCTCTCTGAATGACAATTAGTTAATGAGAAAAATGAGATAAATATAATCATAATAGCTTTGATATTGATAAGGTACTTCATATTCATTATTTCATTTGAGCTTCCGTACAACTCCGTGAGGTTCTTACTACAAGTATTGTTATCCTCATCTTACAGATAAGAAAATGAGGTTTAGAGAAGTCTGGTGACCCTCCTGTGGTCAGAAATGGTATTTGAACACATTGTCCTAATTCCAAATCAGCATTCTAATCCACTGTGCCCTACTACATCTCAGGAAGCAATATATATCTACAGAAAAAATGATGAACATTGCAGAGTAATAAATGAATATCAGCTTAATGGCACTAGAAGTAAGTATGACCAAAAGTCAGAACATAAAGTTATAAGTCTGGTCTGGGGCATATAGCCTTGAAGTGTGGATCAAATTCATGTGGGTAGAAAAAAGTTGCTACTGGGCATGAGGAAGGAAGGCAATCCAGGCATGTGAGATGGCCATTGAAAAGGCCCAGAGAAGGGAGATGGAGGGCTGTGATTGGGAAAAAAAGAGAAGGTTTCAGTTTGAGTGGATGTCAAATGAGTCTAGAAAGACAGGGTGGCCCAAGTTCTGTAGGGTTTAAAAAGTTCAATAGATGAGTCTATATTTGATCCTACAAGCTTTAGGAAGCCATTGGAGAGTTGTAGGTAGTTAATAAATCTTGATTAAATTGAATAGTAGGCTGCGGGTTATAGTGGAAAGAATCCTGGTTTGGGAGTAAGGAGATATTTGTTCTAGTGCCAAGTCTCCTATTAATTAACTGTGATTTTGGGTACTTTGGGACCTCAGTTTTCTGAACTGTAATATGATAGGATTGAACTAGATGATTACTAATGTCCCTTCTGCCTCTGATCTTCTATTAGTCTATAAGTGATTGAATTGTATCCTTTAAGTTACATAAGATTTTTTAAAAATAAAACTACCCTAATGATTCTCTTTTTGGTTTGCAATGTCAGGAGGGAAAGATGCAAATTAGAACATGCATGTAAGTTTTTTTTAATGTATATAAGTATTTGTTTGTTTTTTAGTGAGGCAGTTGGGGTTAAGTGACTTGCCCAGGGTCACACAGCTAGTATGTGTTAAGTGTCTGAAGCTGGATTTGAACTCAGGTACTCCTGACTCCAGGGCCGGTGCTCTATCCACTGTGCCACCTAGCTGCCCCTTGTACATAGGTATTTTACATTATCCTCTTGTATGGATTATTGATATCAC
Source organism: Dromiciops gliroides (assembly GCF_019393635.1). NCBI lineage: Eukaryota > Metazoa > Chordata > Mammalia > Microbiotheria > Microbiotheriidae > Dromiciops > Dromiciops gliroides. The sequence continues at coordinate 119,145,515 of NC_057864.1, read as the reverse complement.
CCTTATTTCTCTTTGTGTAATCAAAACCTCTTTCTTCCCACTTCTTAACTCTTTTTATTCTGAATTTCAACCTCCTTATGTAATGGAAACCACTCTTCAGATTTGTCAATGATAGCTTAAAAGCCAAATTCATTGATAATTTCTGTCTTCATCTTTCTCAACATCTCTAAAGTTTGTGACACTGTTGACCATACTCTCCTAAATTCCATTTCTGGGTTTCTGTGACCCTGTTGTCTTTTGATTATTACTTATCTGGCTATTCCTTGGTCCCTTTGCTGGGTTTTCTCTATTCTTTCTTGCTACATTGCTAGTCTGCATGCCTTTACACTGGCTATCCGCTGTGCCTGAAGTGTGCTTCCTCTTGACCTCTTCCTCATCCTTCTCTTCTTCAGGAAGCAGCTCAAGTACCACCTTTTATACAAAATCTTTCTTGATGTTCCAGCAGATGGAACATCAGCTTCCTTAAGAATGAGGATTGTTTCATTTTTGTGTCTGTGTCCCTAGTACCTAGTGTAGTGCCTGGCAGTTAGTCAGTCAACAAACATTTATTAAGCACTGTTATAAGCACTGTGGATTTAAAAAAAAAAAGTCAGAAAGAGTCCTGTTAAGGAGCTTAAGAGGATTTTATATTTAATCCTAAAGTTTATAAGGAATCACTGGAACTTGTTGAGTGGTATTTGGGAGGGCGGGGGTGAAAGTAACATAGACAAACTGTGGACTGAAGTAGGGAGAAACTGGTAGCAGGAAGACCAGTCAGAAAGCTATTGCTTATAGAGGCATGAGGTGATGAGGACTTGTACCTAATGGTAGGAATATCAAAGGAGATAATCTAGCGTATGTGAGAGATGTGACAAAGGTAAAATTGAACCACCTTCACAACATATTGAATATGAGAGGGGAGAGAGAAAGTGAGGAGTTGATAACACCTAGTTTGTAACCCTCAGTGACTGGGAACATGGTGATATCATTGACAGTAATAGAAAAGTCTGGAATGATAGAGTGTTTGATGGGGAGAGGGAGAATGAATTTCAGTCTTAGACATGTTTAATATATGGTGCTTAAGGGAGGTCCAACTTGTGATGTCCAATATGCAGTTGAAAATGTGAGTCTAGATGTTAAGAAAGGGCTACACCTGGAAGCAGTGCCCCACTTTAAGAAGTAGTTAAAAGTCAAGAAATAGTCTGGCAAAATGAGAAGACAGAAAAAGATGCTGACCCTAGAAATTTTCTTTGGCGACAAGGAAGATCAAAATATACCCTCAGAAGAAGATAACAAAGTCAAAGCTCCTACATCCAAAGCTTCCAAGAAAAATAAGAATTGGTCTTAGGCCAAAGAAGTGTTCAAAAAGTACTTTGAAGATAAGGTAAGAGAGGTAGAGGAAAAAATGGAAAGAGAAATGAGAGTGATACAGGAAAGTCAGGAAAAAAAGGTCAACAGCTTGAAAAGCCAAATGGAAAAGGTGATACAAAAGCTCTCTGAAGAAAATAATTATTTAAGAATTAAGATTGAGCAAATGGAAGCTAATGACTTTATGAGAAATCAAGACCCAATAAAGCAAAACCAAAAGAATGAAAAAATAGAAGGCAATGTGAAATATCTCCTTGGAAAACCAGCTGACCTGGAAAATAGATCCAAGAGAGATAATTTGAAAATTATTGAATTACCTGAAAGCCATGATCAAAAAAAGAGCTTAGACATTTAGACATCATCTTCCAAAACATTTTCAGGGAAAATGGCCCTGATATTCTAGAAACAGAAGGTAAAATAGAAATCAAAAAAATCCACTGATCACCTCCTGAAAGAGATCCCAAAATAAAAACATCCAGGAAAATTCAAGAACTCCCAGGTCAAGGAGAAAATATTGCATGCAGCCAGAAAGAAACAATTCAAGTACTGTGGAGCCATAGTAAGGATAACACAAGATCTAGCAGCATATATATCAAAGGATTGGAGAGCATGGAATATGATATTATGGAGGGCAAAGCAACTGGGAGTACAACGAAGAATTACCTACCCAGAAAAACTGAGTATAAGATTTCAGGGCGGGAAATGGGAATTCAGTGAAAGAGAGGACTTTCAGGCATCTGTGATGAAAAGGCCTGAGCTGAGTGGAAAATGTGACTTTCAAATACAAGACCCTGGAGAAGCATAAAAAGGTAAACAAGGAAAAAGAAATCATGAGGGTTATTAAAAGGTTATACTGTTTACATTCCTACATGAGCAGATGATACTTTTGACTCATAAGAACTTTGTAATTATTACTGCACCTGAATGAAGTATACTCCATAGAGTGCATAGGTATGAGTTGAATATGAAGGGATGATTTCTTTAAAGCATTTCTTTTGTAAAATTCTTCCTTCCTTCCTCCCTCCCTCCCTCCCTCCCTCTCTCCCTCTCTCTTTTTCTTTCTTTCTTTCTTTCTTGGTTGGGAAGCCGAGTCACACATAGCTGGTGAGTGTTGGGTGTCTAAGGCCAGATTTGGGCTCAGGTCCTCCTGTGTCTAGAATTGGTGCTTTGTCTACTGTGCCACCTAACTGTCCCATGTTGATATCTTTAAAAAATAAAATTAAGGGAGGGGGGGAGAGGAATGCACTGGGAGAAAAGGAAAGAGAGGTGGAATGGGGTAAAGTATCTCACATAAAAGAAGCAAGAAAAAGCATATGGAATGGAGGGGAAGATGGGGGAGGTGCGGGGAAATGAGTGAGCCTTATTCTCATCAAAATTAGCTCAAACATGGAATAGCATACACACTCAATTGGGAATAGTAATATATCTTATCCTGCAGGTAAATGAGAGGGTAAGGGGATAAGGGGGGAGGGTTGAAGGGAAAGGAGGACAGATTGGGAGAGAATTGGGAGTAAATATCAAGGGGAGGGAATAGGGTGGAGGGTAATACAGTTAGCAATAACTGAAAAAAGTTTGAAGCAAGTTTGTCTGATAGGCCTCAGTACTCAAACACATAGAGAACTGAATAAAATTTGTTAAAATGAGAGCCATTCCCCAATTGATCGATGATCAAAAGACATGACATTTTCAGATGAAATAATCAAAGCCATGTATAGCAGTATGAAAAAAAATGCTCTAACTCACTATTGATTGGAGAGATTCAGGTCAAAATAATCCAGGGTACTACCTCATACCTATTGGATTGGATAATAGGACAGCAGATGAAAATGACAAATGTATTGGGAAATATGGGGAAAATGAGACATTAGTACACTCTTGGTAAAGTTGTAAACTGATTCAAAGATTCTGTAGAGCAATTTGGAACTATGGCGAAGGGGCTATAAAATCTTGCATACTCTTTGACCTGGCAATACTACCATTAGGTTGGTATCCTAAAAGAGATTTTTTTTTAAAAGTTGAATTTGAAATTGGAGTGATGCCCTTCAGTTGGGGAAAGGCTGAACAAATTATGGGGATGAGATTAGGATGGAACACTAATGTACTGTAAGAAATGATGAGTAGGATGCTATCAGAAGGACTTATGAAAAATACAGTCCATCTATGGAGAATGAACTAGCGGTATCTGAATACAGATTGAAGTAATTTTTTTGTTCCTCTTTCTAAAGTTTTTTGCATGTTTTCTTTCACAACTTGACTAATATGGAAATGTTTTGCATGACTGCACATGTATAACTTATATTGAATTCTTTGAGTTCTTAAGGGGGAGTGGGAAAGGAGGGAGGAAGAGAATTTGGAACAAAATTTTGAAAATCAATGTGAAAATTTCTTTATTCATGTAATTTGGGGAAAATTCGAAACACACAAATGAATGAATGAATAAAACAAAGAAAGGGCTACATAAGTAGATCTGAGACTCATCAGCATAGAACTGATAGTTGAATCCATGAGAACTGATGAAATCATCAAGTTTAATAGTACAGAAGGAGTAAAGAAGGCCCAGGGCAGAGCTCTGTGGAACACCTACACTTAATAGACATGACTTAGATGAAGATCTAACAAAGGAGATTGAGAAAGAGCAGTCAGATGGGTAGATAGGAGAATTAAGACAGAGTAATGCCACAAAAATGTAGAGAAAATGGAGTAATTGACAATGACAGAGGCTGCAGAAACATCAAGAGGGATGAGGATTGAGAAAATGCATTAATTTGTAAATTAAGAAATCATTGGTTTCTTTGGAAAAAGCAGTTTTAGTTGAACGATTAAGTTGGAAGTTCAACTACGGTTAAGAGAGTGAGAGGAAAGGAAAGGGAGACACGTTCTCAAGGAGCTTAGGTATTAAAAAGTGGAGAAGATAAGGGATAATCACTAATGGAGATAGACATATCAAGTAAGGATTGTTTGTGAATGAAGGAGACAGGAACAAGTTTGTAAGTAGTAGTGAAGAAGTTGGTAGGCAGAGATTGAAGATTGAAGTGAGGAGGGCAATCTGCTGGAGATGGGATGAAATGGGTTCACTTGTGCATTTAGAGGGGTTTGTCTCTGCAAGGAGAAGGGCTACCTCATTATGTAAAAAAAGATAAAGGAGCTACTGAAGCAAGGCATCTAAGTGATCTGTGATCAAGAGAAGGAAAGGAGGAGCTCTCAGCAAATGATTTCACAGTAGAAACTGAATAAATGCTTGATGCCTTCCCATGTCTCTTCTATTTTCACAACATCTTTAGAATTCATCCCTTTCTCTCTAGTCTTACCACACTGATCCTAGTCCAGTTCCTTGTCACTTCTTGCCTCCAATATTACTAGAGCCTCCTAAGTGGCTTATCTTCCACATGGCTGCCAAATGGATACAGATCTGACTTTCACTCACCTGCTCAGAGTGCTCCAGTGACTTCCTATCATCTTCAAGACAAACTACAAAGCCTTTTATGGTCTATAGCTCCTGTGTACCTTTTCAGGCTTATTATACATTATTCCTCTTTGCAAACTTTCTGTTTCTTCCAGATTGACCTGCCTGTTATTACCAGAACATGACATTTTCTCTCCCATTTCTGTGCCTTTTCCCAGGTTGTATCTCATGCTTGGAATTGGAGACATTCACTTCTGCCTCTAAAATCCTATACCCTCCTTCAAAGCTCACTTCAATTGTCAGCATCAGTGTGATGCTCTTCGTGTTCCACCTTTTCGCTAGTGTCCCCCCAATCATTACTTTGTACTTAATTTTTGTATATTTTGTACTTATGTATACATGTTGTTTTCCCCAGTAGACTGTAAACAAAAAGGCAAGAATTGCTTTGTTTTTGTTCTTGAAACCCCAATACATAGTACGTAAGCCGGCTAAATGCTTATTGAATAAATAAGCAAAACTGACTCAGCCATATGTTTTTCTAAGTATTTTAGTTTGTTTCAAGAGAAAGTGGATAACTCATGACCAAGACCCAGCTCTGTAACTTACTTAACTATGTGCCCTTCAGAGGCCATTTAACCTTTCAAAAAAATGTTTCCTTTGTAAGATTAAGTTAATACATGTGCTTACCTCCCAGGGTTATTAAGAGAACCAAGTGAGGTACTGTATGTGAAAATGCTTTGTTAACTATAAACTGAAAAATTCCAATAAAGGCAGACTATTTAGCTACTGACATAATAACATTCAGATTTGTATAGCACCTTTCCTTTTTACAAAGCACTTTCATCAAAATCATGTTAATAGAATTATCTGTTCCCCATTTTACAGATAGAGAAACTGAGACCTATGCAAGTAAAGTGACTTGCTAATATCATAAGCAAATAAGTGTCTCTACTGGGATTCAAACCCAAGTCTTCTGACTCAAGTCTTAATGTTGACCCTCACAGGCAAAATAGATGTTTCTCTTGCTTTTCTTATAATTCACATAAACTTTTTAATGCTGCTTTCACTCATAGGTCACCAAAATGTCCAAACAATTCCATCAAAAATTTAGTCTAATCATTGAATAAAAAAACATGTTTGTTGTTCAGACAACCAATGAATAATTCCAGCCCATTGTTTGACTTTATTTAATTTTTTCCCAGCATGTAGACATGACCTTTCTTCCTTCTTTTCCATACCATCACTCTAACACCCATTCAATTCAATTCAACAGTCATTTATTAAGCATATACCATGAGCCAGGCCCTGTGCTAGATAGGCACTGAGGAATACAAAGACAAAAATGAAGTAGCCCCTGCCCTTGGAGTTTACCTTCCTAGATTCAGTTCAATCCAACAGTCATTTATTAAACTTATCTACTATGTGGCAGGCACTGTGCTAGGTGGGCACTGATTATACAAAGACAAAAATGAACCATCTCTGTCACTGAGAATTTCTTAGAGATTGTGAAAAAATAGTCAAATACAAAGTAATTTCTAGTTTGGGAATTGGTGGGGTGGGAAGCATTAACAAGAAAGGCTTTCTATAGGAACTGAAACTTTAAATGAGTCTTGATTGGAAAAGGCACAAAGAAGAGAGATTTTGATGGAATGTTATATAAGAGGAACAGCAAGTAGACTAGTTTGACTTTACTGTTGACTGGGGGGTTCGTGAAGAAGGGGAGACATAATAATGTCAAGGCAGTCTGTAAAGATAGGTGAAATAGCCTGATAGTAAAAGGCTTTACAGGCCAGATTAATTGCTATGTATTAAACTCTTTCTTCTTCAAACTTTGTTTGAATGGTGTCATCCTCTTTTCTATATTATTTACCCACTTTTCTGCCTTAGAACACTAAATTTAAAAAAGGAATTGTTATTAGTAATATCTCAGTGAGATATTACTATTCTATTCTCAGTTATAAACCTATAATCTCAGTTATATTCTATATTCACAGTTATAAACCAAATGATCCTTGTTGTTTCACTGAAAATGCCATTTTTAAAAAAAATATGAGAAATTTGCTTGCCTCTGTGGCTTTAGCCTCTAACAACTGCCCATTTTAAGGCTTGATTGAGTTTTAATTCTGGAAGAAGACTTAGGGAGAGTCTTATTTTGTCTGATCCTTAATTTAGGCTTATAAATGGTTTCTAAGACTTGCTGTCAGCCATAATTTAATGCAGGCTACAAAGTTGGCATTATCCTTTCCAGATTTATCAGTATCACCCCTTTTCCCTCTTAACCAGTTACATTCCTTAAAACTGCTCCCCACAACACTAACCTATTACAGCACTAGAACCTTTCAAAACAACTATGCTAAGCCAACTCATTCTTTAATTCACAAGCACAATTGCTGATGACCATTTTCTCTAAATGAAGTTTTATAGTTGATATATTTGTTGTTTAAATACCTACTCTCTCTCTAGATTTTGTCATTACTTAAGGTAGTGATGGGGGTGTGTTTGTGTGTGTATACGTGTATATGTATATATGAAATAATTCTAACCATATAGTGTTGATAATACTAGTAACAGTTACTTATTAAATCATTGATCCTTAGGATTTCATTAGAAATTGATTTTTTGTGTGTGTGAAATGCAGTTTATCTGTACTGTTATTATTATCACATATACATATCAATGAGAGAGAGTGTGAGTCTGATTTTTATAAGCATGTCTTTATTTTTCCAAACTCAATGAGGGTGTGAGTTCTTTTTCCAATTACCCTAATCATCTTTTTAAGTGGACTAAGACATGAATATGTTAAGAGACCAGAAAGACATTTTTGATCTTGTGTGGTTTATGGTGTCACTATGTCTTGAGTGAATTACAGACTTTACTCATTTCTGGGCCATTTGTTTTACATATAGATTAAACATAGATAATTACTCATCTGACAGGTTACTTTATTACTTTGATGTATCTCAAACCACCATACACAGCTATCATGTTACTATTATTACTATTTTATTCACTTCTGGCTCTGTTTAATTTTAATAGGAGGTATTATAAGTTACATTTGAAGTTAGAAAAAACTTGGTTTTATATTTTAGATGATGACATTAAGTGATCACTATGCTTCTGCTCTTTATATTTATTTAAAAAATGAAATACCTACTTTTCTCTAATAAAATCCGTCCTTAAAGAGAATCAAATCCTTGTAGCAAGTACGAAACAATTCTATTACTGCCTTAAAATCTAGCAAGTAAATAGTAGCTACTGTAAATTAATAACAGCTCTCATGATTGCTTTGCTTCTCACTTGTATTAAGCATAGAAACAATCACTAACATTAATTTTTATATTTGTTGAGTTCATAAATGTGTCAGAAATAATGCATCCACTTAAGCATTTTAGTTGAAATTATTTTCTCTTGATATAACTGAAGTTCAAATTATTTTTGAAAGGTGAATGCCTAGAAATTATTTGTACACTTAGATTCCTTATCTAGAGATATAAACTGAAAGTAAGCATCATAATCATATATCATCCTTTTTTATCTTTGATTTTTATTTGTTCAACATTAAGATATCCCTAATTCTGATTTGGGGTGAACTTCCCTTCTTGTTTTAGGTTCATGCAGTCCTCCTGGAAAAGCAAATGCATTCTAGCTATGCAGTGCTTTTTATTTAATTTTATAGTTTTATGGTATCATATATTAAAGATTGCCAAAAATATAGAAAAATTTTAGAGAGCATTTTTGGGTTTGATGGATTACTACTCTTGAAAGGGAAACAAAACACTAAATATTTCTAATCCCGCATTATTTACCGCATGGGTGGTTAAATGCTACTTTAAGCCTCATAAAATTAAAAGGGAGAAATCTGCCAACTGTAGCAGGAATTGGATTTAGGAAGAGTGGTACAGAGCCAAAATATTGCTACAGAATTAAATGTCAAAAATCTTCTTTAATAGTAGATATATAGTTCACAGTGCTTGGTTATGATTAATACATTTAATCTAAATCACTGAAAGTTGCTCTCTCCTTTTCCATAAAATACAATAGGACACAAATCAGTTTTACTGTAGGTGGATAACAATTGGAAAATAATGCATCTTCCCGCCCAATAAATTGTCAGTTATACCTTTTAACTAAAATCAATTCATCTTTCCAAAATTTATTGCAATTTCTAATAATAAATCTTCTCAAATGTTTATTCATTTGCTTTTTGATACATTTGTGCCACTTTTGCTATGGTCTAATGTTTTCTCTTTTGATTCATTGTAAATTAGAAAATCTATTTTGAGTCAATTTTCTAGTTAAGAAGTTAAAATCTATAACCCAGCCACTTTTTCAGTCTCCTTTATACATTTTAATACCCTTGAACTTGAACTTAAATGCAATCCAGTAAATTCTGATCAGAAGGTGATTAAAAGACTTTTCGATGTAACTTCTTGAATAGGGGCCAGATTCATAAAACAAGTGCTTATGATGTTGTTAGGTGCTTGTTGCCATAGATCTATTTCTGATTCAGAAAAAGAGAATTATTGCAGTGTTTAAATACATAAGTCTAAAGAGCATCACTTCCTATAGGTAACTAATACAAAGAAATGGAAATACCTTATTGAATTAGGTTCTGACTTGGTTCATAAGTAGAATCCCCTTTCATTGTCATTTTATAGCAGTGGCTCAGTAATTGTATTAAAGAAAACATGAAGTGTCAGGTGCATCATGTTTATGCAGTTTTCCCCTATTACTATTCTCAAATTCCTTATTTCAACTTGTTCAGTGTTTTATAAATATTTGAAATCATATTGATTTAATGGATTTTAATGTTATAACATAAACATCAAGAAAGACAAGGACTAAGTATGAAATTTCCATATTGTGGTCATAATTTTAACACAAGGTTTGTTGGGATATTTTTAGTCTTTTTGAGTTGATAATGCTCAACCTCCATATACTTCCCTTTATGTGCTTTTTTTTTTTTTTACTTAATAGTGTTTTATTTTTTCCCAATTACATGTAACGATATCTTTCAGCATTCATTTTTGTAAGATTTTGAGTTGCAGGTTTTTCTTCCTCCATCTCTTCCCTCCCCCATCCCCAAGACAGCAAGAAATCTGATATAGGTTATATAGTTATGTGCTTTTTAACATATCTTCTCTAGAATAAAATATTTTGGTCTTTGAAATTTTAATATCTGTTAGTTATACCTTTTTATTTGAGGTGGGACCACCTTTCAAATTCACAATAGGTTGAAAAATTATCTCTTTTTCCTTTATTTCCTAGTTAGCATCATTCCAAACTAAAACAAAAAATAAAAATTAGAACCAAATTTTAAAAATCATAGCATTTTGAGCTTGAAGGCACCTTCAGAGACCACTAGTCACATGATCACAAAAAGGACTTTAGTAGTCATAATACATCCCACACCCCCCACCAAAGAATCCTTTCTAGAACATATTTGACAAACAGTCATCCAGCCATTGCTTGAAAGGGAAACCCATCAACTCTCAATGTATCCCATTCCACTTTTGGATAACTAATAATTAGGAAATATTTCCTTACATCAAGCCTAAAGTAGCTTCTTTGCAATTGCCACACATAGCTCTCAATTTTGCCCTTTCAGTCCAAAGAAAATATCTAATTCTTCTACTCGACAATTATATACTTGGGAATAGTTGTCATGCGCTCTCTGAGTCTTCTCATCTTTCAGACTCTAAACATTTTTAGTTTAGTTTTTTTTTTTTTCATTTTTTTTGTATGGCATGAAGTCAAGACCCTTCATCATTCTGGATGTCCTCCTCTCTACACTCCACTTTAATGCCTTTCCTAAAATTTGGTACCCAGAACTGAACTTAATACTCCAGATACTCCAAGAGAGTGGACAACTATAATATCAAATCTCCAGTCTTGAATACAGTACTTCTCCTAATTCGACCCAAGATCATATTAACTTTTTTGGCTGCAATAACCAGTGACCCCTGTTAAGATCTTTTTTGAATACTGACTGTCATCCAGTGTATTAGCTCTTTTATTTTTTTTGTTTATAATTTTATTTTCCAAAATATATATAAAATAAATTTTTGACATCAATTTTTTAAAAAACTTTGTGTTTCAACTTCTCTTCCTCCCTCCCTTCCCACCCCAAGAACTCAAGCAGTTCAATTTTAGTTATACATGAGTAGTCATGGAAAACATTCCCCCATTATCTAGGTTGTGAGAGAAAACAGTTAAAAAACAAAACTTCAGATTAAGGAATTGTCAAAGAAAAAAAAATTTTAAGGTGTTTCATTCTGTTTTTAGATACCATCGGTTCTTTCTCTGTAAATGGGTTGCAATTTTCATAAGTCCTTCAGGGTTAAATTGGATCATTGTCTTGTTGAAAATAACTACATGCTTCCCAGCAGATCATCTTACATTATTGCTGTTATTTTGTATACAGTACATTTCACTCTGCTTCAGTTCATGTAGGTCTTTCCAGGCTTTTTTGATAGCATCTTGTTCATCATAACTGAATTAGCTCTTTCTCCAAGCTTTGTTTTTACAGTGATGTCAAATTCAAACAGAAATAGAGAATACTAATCTACATAAGGATACCTGCCAGCCATTATTGTCTTAATTGAAAAAAATGTCATGTTATCTATGTTTTATTGTTTTTGTTTTTATTATGTTTTATTATTATTTAGGTTAAATATTTTCCAATTACATTTTAAGCTGGTTCAGGAACTGGAGTGTTCATGAAAGCAGGTGAGGTAGCTAACACTTCTGATATAAGCCATTTAATAGAGTGTTAAATAGTATGGAGCCTAGAGATTGAATCATGAGTAACTTGGTATTGATCAGTCAACAACTTCTAAAAACCATCTTACTCTATTGATTGCTGTTCTACATTTTTCCATATTTTCCACAAGAATAACATGCTGTTTTATTAAATGTTTGTCTAAAATCTAGTTAAACTATGTCTGCAGCACTACCAGTTATATCAGTTTAGTAACCCTGCTAAAAAAGGAATTAAAGTTGGTTTTGCATGACTTATGTCTGATGAAGCCATGTTCACCCTTTGTGGCTTCCTTTTCTACATGCTAATTAACCATCTCTTGAATAATACACTCTAGAATCTTGCTGGGAATTAGAGTACTAGAAGATATTTATCTGAACCAGGAGAATCAAACTTATCAAGAGAAAGTATATGCTTTCTTAGTATCTCCACCTGGAGCCTTCTTTGCTTTTTCCTCATGTATTGAGAATACCAGTGAAATACTTGGGCCACCCACCTTTTATCCCTCACCATCAGCGTATAAACATTCCATCATCTTTTTCTATCATACATTTCCCTTAAAACACCTTTAACTCATATTCGTTTAGTTTCTGTACCAGCCTACTTTGTCTCTTCATTGACCTCTGTGTGATATACATTTTCAGTTCTTAAAAAACTATTGTTTTTCATGTTTCATAGCTATATAGTACAAGTAGAATATTTTTAAAGAAAATATAAACCTTTGTTTCTTGTGGAGGTTTAGGACAATTAAAGGAATTTTGTGATATTCTGAAGGTAATTTAGCCCAGTCTTTTCCTCCTGTTTAATTCTAAACCCATCTCATTGTCCATTTGTACAATTAATGCCCAGGTCCAAATTCTATAAGTTGATTATCCAACTACATGTCATTGGCATTCTTTATCTACTTGTTTTTCCTGTGTGTAGTCTGGTCAAACTCTATAGGTCTCTTTGTAGTTCTGCAATGTTCTAGGGCTTAATGTAGCCAGCCTTCTATTATCCACAAAAAGAATCATCTTAAGGACCTTGCCATTCATAAGGAATTCTTCAACTTGAACTTTGTCCCACATCTCCTCCATCTCAGTGGTGACTATCTTTGGGGAACAGACACTTGCTTGCTTTATATATTTTATTTTTATTTTTATTTATTTTTTGTTTTTGTTTTTGTTTTTGCAGGGCGATGAGGGTTAAGTGACTTGCCCAGGGTCACACAGCTAGTAAGTGTCAAGTGTCTGAGGCTGGATTTGAACTCAGGCCCTCCTGAATCCAGGGCAGGTGCTTTATCCACTGTGCCACCTAGCTGCCCCTGTGCTTTATATCTTGTATAATTTTTCTTGCATTATGGCTAAAAAAAAAAATAACAAAAACCTTTTCTTTTGTTTCCCAAACACTTCATTATACAGCTGAGAAAACTGACATCCAGAGGAGTTAAGGGACTTGGTCAATTTCTTTTTTTTTTTCTAGTACTTATTTTTAAAATTAAAAAAAATTTTTTCTAGTTACATGTAGAGAGAGTTTTCAACATTTGTTTTTATAAGATTTCTAGTTTCAAATTTTTCTCTTTCCCTTCCCCCTCCCCAAGACAGCAAGCAATCTGATATAGGTTATAAATGTATAATCATACTAAACATATCTCCACATTAGCCATTCTGTGAAAGAAGAATCAGAGCAAAAGAGAAAAACCTCAAAAAAGGAAAACAAAAAAAAAAAAGTAGAAATAGTATGATTCAATCTGCATCTAGATTGCACAGTTCTTTTTTTTTTTTTTTGATTTGGAGAACATTTTCCATCATGAGTCCTTTGGAACTGTCTTGGACCACTGTATTGTGAGAAGAGTTAAGTCTGTCATAGTTGATCAATACACAGTGTTGTTGATACTGTGCATAATGTTCTCCTGATTCTGATCATGTCACTTAGCATCAGTTCATGTGAGTCCTTCCAGATTTCTCTGAAACCCATTTGCTCATCATTTCTTCACATTGATTTTTTTAAAACTTTGTGTTCTAAATTTTCTTCTGCCCTCCCCCTTCAACCCTCCCTATGGAATCAAGCAATTCAATATAAATCATATATATGCAGTTATGCCAAGCATCTTCACATTAGTAAAGTTGTGAAAGAAAATAGATATAATAACTTAAGAAAGAGGAACTAATAAGTAAAATTATACTTCAATCTGTATTCAAATACCATCAGTTCTTCCTCTGTTGATGGTTTGCATTTTTCATACATCCTCCTGATATCATCCTGCTCATCATTTCTTTCAGTTACTATTGCTGACTGTTACCCTCTAGCCTTTTCCCTCCCCTTTATATTTACTCCATTTTCTATCTTCTTTCACCCTATACCTCCTCAAAGGTGTTTTGCTTTTTACTGCCCCCTGCCCCAATCTGCCCTCCCTTCCCTCACCTCTCACCCCCTCCCTTTTCCCCTTCCCCTCCAACTTTTCCTCAGGGCAAAATATATTATACCCACTTGAATTATTATGTTATTCCCTCTTTGAACCAATTCTGATAAAAGTAAGGCTCACTCACTCCCCTACTCCTTCCCCATTTTCCCCTCCACTCCATAAGCTTTCTCTTAATTCTTTTATGTGAGTTTTTTTTTACACCCTTCCACCTCTCCCTTTCCCTTTCTTCCAGTGCATTTCTCTTACCTCTTAACTTTATTTTAAGGATGTCATTATGGGTCAGCTAGGGGATACAGTGGACAAAGCACCAGCCCTGGATCCAGGAGGCTCCGAGCCCAAATCCAGCCCCAGACATAAGACACCCCATCCTGCCTGCCCCACCAAAAACATGGACAAATGCTTTACAGATATCATCCCTTCATATTCTATATACACCTGTGCCCTCTGTTTATGTATATTCCTTTCAGCTGCCCTAATACTGAGAGAGTTCTTATGAGTTAGAAGTATTATCTTCTCAAGTAAGAATGTAAACAGTTTAACGTTTTAAAGTCCCTCATGATTTCTTTTTCCTCTTCAACTTTTTATGCTTCCCTAGGGTCTTTTATTTGAAAGTCATATTTTCTATTCAGTTCAGCTCTTTTCATCACAAATGCCTGGAAGTCCTCTTTTTCATTGAAGTTCCATTTTTTTCCCCTGAAACATTATACGTAGTTTTGCTGGGTAGGTTATTTTAGGTTGTATTCCCAGTTCCTTTGCCCTCCAGAATATCATTCTGTGCCCTCTGGTCCTTTAATGTAGAAGCTGCTAAATCCTGTGTTATCCTGACTGTGGCTCCACAGTATTTGGATTCTTTTTTTCTAGCTGCTTGTAATATTTTCTCCTTGACCTGGGATCTCTGGAATGTGGCTATAATATTCATGGAAGTTTTCCTTTTGGGATCTCTTTTTGGAGGTGATCGGTATATTCTTTTAATTTCTATTTTACCCTCTGCATCTGGAATATCAGGGCAATTTTCCCTTACCATTTCTTGGAAGATGATGTCTAAGCTCTTTTTTTTGATCATGTTTTTCAGGTAGACCAGTGATTTTCAAATGATCTCTTCTGGATCTATTTTCCAGGTCACCTGTTTTTCCAAGGAGATATTTCATATTGCCCTCCATTTTTTCATTCAGTTGGATTTGCTTTACAGTGTCTTGGTTTCTCACAAAGTCAATAACTTCCATTTGTTCAATCCTAATTCTTAGGCAATTATTTTCTTTAGCGAGTTTTTCTATCTCCTTTCCCATTTGACTCTTCAAGCTGCTTGTTTTTGTTCTCATGACACTCCTGCATTGCTCTCATTTCTCTTTCCATTCTTTCCTCCCTCTCTCTAAATCTTTCTTCTGTCTCCTACTTTCTCTTCAAAGTCCCTTTTGAGTGCTTCCAAGGCCTGAGACCAATTCATATTTTTCCTGGAAGCTTTGGATGTTGGAGCTTTGACTTTGTTATTATCTTCTAAGGATGTATTCTGGCCTATCTTTCCCCCAAAGAAGCTCTCTATTGTCCGCTGTTTTCTTTGCCTACTCATCTCAAGCCAGAAATAGATGTCTGATTGAAATCTGATTCTCTATGGTTGGAAGGTTAGAGTGCCTGTGCCCCTCCCCAGCTGGGCCACCACTACTCGATTCAGCCTACTGGTTCAGAACCAGAGAGGTTCAGCCGACTCCTCAGAGACTACAGCCCCTTTACCCCGGCCAACCACCAATCCCCCTCACCAGTCCACGAGCCGAGCTTCAGAAGAGGCCGCTGGTGCTGAAGACTCAGAGGGTCTGTTCCTGGGTGGCTCTGGACTGTGCACTGAGCTCTTTTTACAGCCACATCAATAGGTAATCTCAATTGCCCTTTCTGGCTGGAAAATAGTCTCACTCTGTTCTTATGTGAGTCAGGCTGCTTTATTTTTTGTTTTGTTTTTGTTTTGGGTTTTTTTTTTTAATTGAATTATTTGGGAGTGAGTAGATGAATTTGTCAGAGCTAGGGGGAGTCACAGCCTTTCCTCCACCATCTTGGCTCCATCCTGGACTTGCTCACTTTCATAGAAATTGCAGGTGTCTGAGCCATCCTGTATCTTTCCCTTGTATAGTAAAGCTGAAGCATATTTTGAAATTTTAGAATTGAAATGGACCTTAAAGATCATCTATCCCAAGCCCTTTTGTTTAGACAGACAAGGATCCACAGGCCTACAGAAGTTAAAAGGGATTTGCCCAAGGCCTCATAGTTTAGTGGCAGAGCCAGGATTAAAATCATTTCAGAAAAATTATACCATATCACAAGTTGGCATGAAAACAACATAATCATAATTTAAACCAGATATGTTAATTATTTGCTCGTAGTAGGCACCTCATTTGAAGTGCTAAACTGAATTATTGGCATATTTGCATAATTTGTAGTACCTGGGTTGTTGAAATGATTTATTCAGAATTTTTAAAGGACCATTTGTATGGATGGCTTGAAATGTGTTAATTGTGTTAATTACCTGGTGAAGCAAACAGATGTTTTCTTGGGGAAAGATCAAATATTAATTACAAATGTTACCTGTTCATTGAAAAATAGTGTCAACATGTTCACTGTAATCTTATAAAATTTATTATGTAGATAAAATTTAATGTTCTTTTGGTTTGCCAAATTCTGTTTGCCTAGTATAAATGACAGTTTTATTGAATATTAACAACTGCAGTTATAAAAAATTTTCTGCCAAATTAATAAAAGGAAATACAGTCAGTAAATCAATCAACAAACATTTATTAAGCATCTGGCAGGTACCAGGCATTGTATTAGGTATTTAAGATAAAAAGGCTCAAATGAAATAATCCCTGACCTAAAGCAGCTTATATTCTATTAGAGTAGGCAACATGGACATAAATACTAATTGGAGGGAAAGGCATAAGCAGCTGAAGATCAGAAAAGTCTTCATAAATGAAGTAATATTTAAGTATCCTTTGAAAGAAAGGAATTATTTGGAAAATATACATGACATCATGTGAAGTATCAGGGATTTGGAATTTCAGTTCAATTGCTCTAAATATCTAATAAACATTAATAATGCCTCATTGATAATTTCCTAATTGGTTGTTTTTATGTGCTTGCAGTTCATATTTTATTCAATTAAAAAGAAAAGCAAACCTTGTTATTTGCAGAACAGTGTGGTAACTGTGAGTATGGAATGCTATAGATACTGTTGTTTTTTCTTAACTTTTTCTTTTTTTTTAATAAGGAAGGCTTGACCAACCGTAGGACAGATATTGCTATCATTATTTTACATGGTAATGCTAGGACTAGAATTCAAATCATTTGACTGAGTCCAGTGTTGTTACAATGCTGCAATACCTCTTCTGTTGGGTTTTTTTTCCTGTTGAAATAGTTCATTCTAAAGGAGGAAATCATTTACCTTCTTAGCTACTACCAGCAGTGGTTTGAGACATGGCACTTAATGTTTCTAGGGTGAAAAAATAAAATTTTTATTTTTTCACAAAGTATATTAAATAAGATATTAATGAACTTGATGAAAATGTTTTATTTTGATTTTTTTATCTCCCCCAGTACCTCCCATTGCTATGCACTTGGTAGTTATTTGCCAACAATAACAAAATAAACATGAGTTTAGTGGAGCTTTGTCCTAAG
The DNA here is from genome assembly GCF_019393635.1 of Dromiciops gliroides. Lineage (NCBI taxonomy): Eukaryota > Metazoa > Chordata > Mammalia > Microbiotheria > Microbiotheriidae > Dromiciops > Dromiciops gliroides. Next base: position 119,127,944 of record NC_057864.1, on the reverse strand, counting down.
GAACCAATATAAGGAGGATATGCCTTCTTCACTAAGAGTTCTGTCCTGGTAGCTATTAATATCCCAGCACTTCCCTAGTTGTTTTTGCACTTGGTGAAAAGATTCCAGGTTTTTACTTAGTTGATTGATATTTATTTAATTGAATTGAATAGTTTTATTCCCATTCCCAAACCATTGTTTTGATTAAACCAAAAGGACAGTTCCATTTCAATAAGAAATGTTCTTTTTTCCAATCTTCTGAGACATTTTCAAAGACTTTTGACCTTTATTACATACTACCTTGTGTTAGAGCTGTCTGTATAAATATTTGTCTTTTTTTCCTTTTAGATATAAACTTCTTAAGGACAATAACCATGTCTAGTTCATTTTAAGTAATTATTGTCATTCATTTCTATGTCATATAATGCCACATCCATTGTAAATGCTTAATAAATTTAATAGATGAAATTAGTCAGTCATTCAATAAACATTTATTAAGTACCTACTATGTGTTAGGCACTGTGCTAAGCTCTGTGGTCACAAAAAGAGACAAAAGATAGTCCCTGCTTTCAAGGATCTTTTAATATAGGGGAGAAAACAATTAAACAAATATGTACAATCTATAAGTAGAAACTGCTTAAGAGGTGACTTGGAAAAGCTTCCTGTAGAAGATAAGATTTTATTTGGGATTTAAGGAAGCCAAGAAAGGCAGTAAGTGAAGATGAGGAAGGAGAGAATTCCAGGCATGGGGGCCAGCCAGAGAAAATTCTCAGAGCTCAGAGATGGAGAATCTTGTTTGACTAACAGCAGGAAGGCCAGTGTCACTAGACTGATGGGTATGTCATGAGAGAGTAAAGTATAAAAAGAGCGAAAAGGTAGGAATCTTAGTAGTAGGAAATCTTAAAACCTAGAGAGAAGAGAATTTCAGGAGGGTAACAGTGGCAGAGGCTACAGAGAGGTAAAAAAGAATAAAGACTGAGAAAAGACCATTCATTTGATCTGGCAATTAAGAGATCTCTGATAAGAAACCTGGAGGGTGTTGTGTGGGCTGATGATGAGTGAGATGAGCAGAACCAGAAGAACATTTTACACAGTATCATCAACATTGAGTGTTGATCTACTGTGATGGACTATATTCTTCTCACCAATGCAATGGTACAGAAGAGTTCCAGGGAATTCATGATAGAAGAGGATCTCCAAATCCAGGAAAAAAAAAAAAACAAAAGAACTGTGGAGTATAGATGCTGAATGAACCATACTATTTCTTTTGTTTTTGGTGCTGTTGTTTTTCTATTTTGAGGTTTTTCATCATTGCTCTGATTTTTCTCTTATAACATGACTAATGTAGAAATATGTTTAATGTTATTATGTGTATATATCTATATCTATCTATCTATCTATATCAGATTACCTGCTTGTCTAGGGGAGGGGGGAGGGAGGGAGAAAAATCTGAAATTGGAAAGCTTATATAAACAAAAGTTGAGAACTATCTTTACATGTAATGGGAAAAAAATAAAATACTTTATTAATTAAAAAAAGAGATTTCTCATAGCTTTAGAGAAAGCAACTCTGATGGAATGATGAGGTCAAGAGATAGATTGTAAAGGGTTAAGAAGAGAGTAAAGGGAGAAAAAGTGGAGACACCCATTGTGGATGAATGAAAGACAACATTGAAAAAAAAATAACATGTTAGAAATGACTTGAATAGGGAAAATATTCTGAACTCCTAGATCTTAATAGTAAAAACAAACTGATGAAAAATGTGTTTGTTTACAACCTAAAATTCTCTCCTTGACTCTTATTCAGATGTATATCAAAGCACCATCATAATTGCATATTAGCTTAGGGACTTCGCATTTTTGACTCTAACTTCAATTTTCCTCCAATGATTATCCCTACCAGACTGTTTAAATAGGGTATTTGAAGTGAAAATAGAGGCTACCCAGACAGGGATGTGCTGGTAAATGTTTAACAATCAGATTTGGGGCAGGGGGAGGAAGGGTGCAAGTGTCATGATACAGTTTTAAGTCTTTTCTCCATTATTAATATTTCCTCCAACATTTCTTAGGACTAGACAATTAGAACAATAAATCAAGCCCTGATTCTAGCATTTGCTGATTACCAAGATGTAAATACTCACTCTAAAAATTTAAAGAAATAGGTAAGAGCTGGTCCCAGCATATCTCTGGGCACTGCTCTCCACTTTTGCCTTATCCCTTGATCCTTTTTTCTTTAATGAGGCAGTTGGGGTTAAGTGACTTGCCTAAGGTCACACAGCTAGTAAGCGTCAAGTGTCTGAGGCCAGATTTGAACTCAGGTCCTCCTGACTCCAGGGCTGGTGCTCTATCCACTGTGCCACCTAGCTGCGCCCTCCCTTGATCCTTGAAGGTTGACCACAATGTTTGAGAGTTTTGACCTTTGTCTTGCCATTGGAAGTTGATGATTCTGGAGGAGAGAGGGAGGCTGATGACTTTGTACAGCTTTGTCTCACTTAAATCCAATTCATTCACAAATCAAGATGTCAACCCCATGATGTCATTGGTTCTCTTCAAGAAGAAGGATAAATAGTAATGATTGAGATTTAGTCATTTTTTCTTTTTTGTTCTACAACAAGGAAACATACTAAATGGTCAGATTCTTTTATGTGGTAAAATATGCTGAAGGTACTTTTCATTGTTTTAGGAGCCATTTTCAATTCTCTTATTAAGAGTATAATATATAGTTCATTCTTATTCCTCAAAAAGGAAGTAAGGTGAACAACTTAGCATAGCTTGCAAGATCTTTATTATTTTTCTTAAGGCATAAATACGCATGGTGCTTATTTTATTTTTTCCTTGCCTCCTTCTACTAGTGACTATTTTGACTGTCATTGTATTTATAGCTCAGAGGTCCCATGTGATCTTAATAAAACAGATTATTCCATAGGGTGACAAAACTGATGGGCTATTTTACAAAACTAATCAAGCCAGACATATGAGCCAACCACATATAGTACAAATAAATATAAACTTGGCTGGAACCAGATTAATTGAATGCAAACATGAATGCATTAGAAATTTTTTAAAATACTTTTTCTTAATGGTACAGTTCCCACAGCAGGAAAAAGCTATAAGGACCTTTTGACCACATTTAATCTCCAGAATATCTAAGATGGAAAAAAATGTGTCTTAACACCCTTCTCTATTAAGAAGGACCATTGAAACTATTAAGGGTTTATCCCTGGACAAGTGGCCTCGCACAAATTGACCCAAAAGAAGTCTCCCTTAAAATTTTCTCCATCTTTTTCCACCTCCTCCCTGCCCCATCTCCTTTTAAGAATGTACAGTCAGGGGTAGTAGTTAGGTGGCACAGTGGATAGAGTACCAGCCCTCGTGTCAGGAGAATCTGAGTTCAAATGTGGCCTCAGACATTTAACACTTAATAGCTGTGTGACCCTGGGCAAGTCACTTAACCCCAGTTGTTACACACACACACACACACACACACACACACACACACACACACACACACACACACACACACAAATAGGATGTCTGGTCAAATCTTAATTATTCTAGTCTGGACATTTAGTTCTATTTTCCTCATTAGTAAATATAAAGATTTTTAAACTGTGACTTTTCTAGATTCATTGAAATGAAGCATCTTTCTCTCTCATTAACTTTATAATTAACTTGTTAACCTGAATAGTCTTATACACAAGGTTTAACTTTGCTTATTTTTCCTAAGCCCAATTTTAGTCAAGTGTGTTAATTTGGCACCCTTCCTCTAGTCATTAAGCAGCAAAAATGCCCTTGCCCCTTCTCTTTTATATAGTACCTTGGTATCTTTATTCATCTAATACATTTATATATATATTTGTTTTATATATATACATATATATAGCCATTTTAATATTTCTAATTACATTCTTTAAAGGTCTTAACTCATATATTCCAACCTTCTTATCTGTACTTATTTTCCTTTAATTTCTCCTAGCTACCTTCTCTGTACAGGCAAGTAAAAACATTTACTGACCATACAGAAAACTTGTTCTCTTTTGCTTTTTAAACCATCAGATTTTCCACTGCTCAGATTTGAAAAGCCTTTCCTTCTTGACTTCATTAAGTCACTTTTATAGCTTTCCCTTTTCTTTGCCAATATACATGTCTTTATTTAAAAACTGCCCAGAGCAGGGTGTGGTGGTGCACATGTGGTGAGGAGGCTGAGACCGGCAGATTTCTGGAGATCAGGAGTTCTGAGCTGCAGTGGATTTTGCCCATCCCCCATCAACACTAAGTTCAGCAGTAATGTGGTGAGCCTCCAAGAGTGGGAGGCTTTGAGATGCCCATGTTAATAGCCTCTGCATCTCCAGATGAGACAAAGAGAGCCAGTCTTTTTTTTTTTTTTTTTTTTTGGTGAGGCAATTGGGGTTAAGTGACTTGTCCAGGGTCACACAGCTACTAAGTGTCAAGTCTCTGAGGCTGAATTTGAACTCAGGTCCTCCTAAATCCAGGGCCAGTGCTCTATCCACTGCACCACCTAGCTGCCCAGAGAGCCAGTCTTTAAAAATAAATGTATATGGTTAGAACTCACTTGCCTTTAAAAGTCTTCCCAAACTGACCTCCTTCTAGTTGTGTCATGCTAGTCTCTTCAACAGTGTCCTTATACATAAATCTCTAGTTCCATATAGCCTTTTTTAAAACTACTTGTATCCATGCATTTTCCTATTGTGTACATTCTTATTTATTTGTCATGTGTATTTGTATTAGTTGGAAAACACTGTTTGGAATAAGAAAACCTCTGTTCAAATGTTGGCTCAGCCAAGTACAGTTAATAAAGATATTTATTAACTGTCTGACTCTTGGCAAGCCACTTACTTCTCTGAGAATCAGCCTCCTTATTGGTGAAAAAGGGCGAATAACACTTGTACTACTTACCTAGAATGGTTATTGTGAAGAAAGTGCTTTGTAAACTTTAATAGGTTTTATAAATGTAAGCTATTATGGTATCCTACAACATTCTGCACAGTGGCCAATTAGTGTTGGTTGACAATTTATGTTTATGCTATCTGTCTTATAATGTAAACTTATAGAGAAGGTTATATTTCTTTAAATTGTACACTGTTTTGTATCAAGTACATCATTTATATAGGTGCTTTTGGTAGTGATTTTTTTAATTTAAATATTTCAAGAAAACTTAAAAATTAATCAGAGTTCTTGGAAGTGATTTTTAAAAAAACTATTGGAGTATTTATACTCTAGTTACTTGTTATTTTAATGTTAATTAAAGTGGTTCTCTTATCAGAAACACTAAAAACAATTCCTTTTATGTTCTTTATATAAAAAGATATTACTGCTAATAATAATTACCATTGTATTAGTTAGGACATATTGAGGAAATCATCAATGCTTGGAAAATACTGTTATTTCTTGTATTCTACCTTTTCCTCTTATCTGCTTGTGCCTTCCACCTCACCCACCTATCACATACATGATTCTATCATAATTAAAAACACCATGGGTAATGGAGCTTAGAGCAAACTAATTCTTGTCACATTTGAGTGAGTTCTGCCCAACCAGCAGCCTTCTTTTGCTGTCTTTCTTTTTGTTTCTGACCTGGCTGTATTTGTGGATTGTTGCCTTTGGATTACCCTAGTCACCCCTGGGTTAAGGATCTCAGTTTGATTAGCCTTTTGATTACTCCTTTCATATCTTTATGTCAACTACTGGACTATGACTGATTTATATGTCCTGAGTATCCCTAGCAATACTGCCCTTTGGGGGAGGAGGATTGACGGTAGCTAGAATTTGTAGAACTCAGTGTTATTTGTACCCCTTAAATGTTTCCTGTCTTGTTTACAAATAGCCTTTATATGTAAGCCATTCTCTGCAGCTGTCTGGTCTATTATGGTTATTTTGCAACAAGCAGAACTGCAGGCATAGTAGGTTAGTTGTGTCCTGGGCTTTTATTATTAGTAGTCCTATCCTACTTTTAATGCTAACCATGATTTTAGTGTTTGTTTAGTATACAAATCAAATTGCCAGGTGTGACATCTGGGACAGGTATAAATCCCCAAATTGCCAGAACATTGCATAATACTATCATGCTATTGACTCAACTTCATTTGTAGCTTGCTGCCCTATTTTGTTTGCAAGTTTCCCAATAGAGAGACAACTGACCATATTGATTATTATCATTGGAGCGTCTGCTTTCCAGGTATAGAATTCAGTGGTGTGTTTTAGTTTTATTTTGCCACTGAAAAATGTTGGCTGGTGATTTCCCAGTATAGTTGGAATGCAATTTTTTTTTCCTTGAGATTTATAATATGCTATGCTGTATCTTAAGAAATCTTTGAAGAAGACTTCGTAATTACCACCAACCTTGTCCTCTAAGGAAAAAAAAAAGGCAAGAGAATTGATAACAACAGCATCTATCAAGTTTTTCACATCTCTCCATTGCTCATAAGATCCAAACCCTACCTTGACTACAGTTCACCATCTTCACTTTTCTCTTACATGAATTTAATTTTACTTCATATGGTCAGACTTATAAGAATGGCTTATCTTTTTAAGTAGTGTATTTGTGAGTTAAATTGTATAACCTAATATTAATATACTTCTAAAAATATTAGCAAAATAATGTAAAGTCCCAGTGTTGAATGCACCCTTGATTCTTAAGTGTATAGATATCCTAGTTTACTTCTACATTTTATTTCGTGCCATGAGAACTAGTTAATTTTATATTGAAATAGTAGATTGTAATGCTCATTATTTCTCCTGTAAAAGGAATTTGAATTCAATTGGCTTTCCAAGAAACTGTCCGAATAGGATCTAAGTACAGTAATTAGGAACAGTAAGGCATTGTAAATGTACAACTGATGATGCTTATTTTACCTTTTCAGTGATTGCATTTTACCCAATAAAAGGTGTTTAGCATGTTTAGGAAAATCTAATAAATGCTTCTTAGATAATGTTTAATCCTTAGTGAGTGGGATCAATGATCTACATTAGCCTTATTCTGACATGGTATACTCGAGTGGTTTTTTTTCTATTGGAGGAAAAAAAATCCATTGTAGTTGAAAGATTTAAGCTTTCATCTTTTGCAGCTTCTACACCGTTCAGACTCAGCTGATCTTGTTAATCACAGTTTGAATATGTTTCTCTACACCATTGTTGGGTGTGAATAGGCTACTGAATATGTAGGAAACAGAGCCAGCTATTCAAACTGCCACAGATCTTTCTGCTTCTGGGCCTGCTGGCTGAACATTTATAAAACCCCTCTAGTCATACTGTGTAGTTCTCTCCACACCTGTCATTTTATTCTCCTCTTTGATATGATATGACTTAATCCATTTTCTACAACTGGGCAGTGTATTGGTTGCAAAGAATTCATCCTTAAGACATAACTGCAGTTTGGGGGTTTTTGTTTGTGTTGCAATTTCTAACAACTAAGAAGAGGTGTTTTTTTTTTCTTAATGAAATTGTCATACTTGTATTCAGAATTTTTGTCTCTGGACTCAATATATGACATAATATTTTTTGTAAAATAAAAAACCTCATATACATATCTAAGGAAGCTTGTGTATATTTATGGCACCATAACTATGGCACTGGAATAAAACCATGGTTGATCTGTCATGGTCAGAATTATTTTCACTATCATTATTATGCAGAAATAATTGATTTGATGAATTATTGGATTCAAACTCAATACATTTTACAAGGAACTATTTAAGTATTTTTTCTAATTTTTTTTCAAATAGCAGTGGGGAATAGAAAAGGAAGACAAGGAATAGTAATACCAAAGGAAAGATGGAGGTGGCAACTTCCAAAATACCCATCCAATTAAAACTGCCATGTTAATTCCTTATATTATAAAATAACTTTACATAAATATTCTTATTGGTTGCCAGTTCTTACTTCCCAAATCATGGGTAAATGCAACCATATGTTATAATGAGGGATGAGCAAATAGTAATACATGGCTAACATGTGCATATCACTTACTGTGTGCCAGTCAGTGTGCTTTATAATCTCATCTCCTTACAACAACATTGGGAGGTCGGTGCTACTATCGCTATTTTAGAGGTGAGGAAACTGAGGCAAACAGAGTGACTTTGCCCAGGGTCATGTAACTATTAAGTTTCTGAGGCCATATTTGAACTCAGGTCTTTCCTATTCCAGGCCCAATGCACTATCTTCTATGCCACCTGTCTACCCCAGATAATACAAAAGGAGATCATTTGTCAATAAGTAGAGTTGAGAAATTAGAAAATTAAATGTGATATTTTTCTGCAGCCAACATAGCTGAAGCAGGTAAGGGATCCTGAAAGTGACAAGCAGTGACAGGTACCTTGCCCGTCAAATGATTGCCATCATCTTTATTACCAGATCCCCTTAAATCTGGGTGGATACAGCCCTAGATCCTGAGCCTAAGTGGCTTATCAATCACAGTTCTCCCCAGACCATTGACCTTGCTTCTATTCCTGCCCACTCAGCTATTTAGAGAAGAGCATCCAACTCCACTGCCAACTGCCAAACAATATGCCAAGCATGAGGAAGAAAGCCTAAGAACCTTGGGAGTGTCAGTGCTCCCCAAAATATCATCTCTCAGCCTTATCCCTATAGCTATCATCAAGAGGACCAACCTCTGTCCAACTGCTTCTGTAGGTGCTGCAGTCCCTGCCATCTCAACAGCCACAGCTACTAAAGACCTTGAAAAGAAGGTCCATGCCACCAAAGTCTTTGATACTGCCAAATGGTTCCATGTCACAAATGGATAGATATGATTTTAGTAGTGGAAATGACATTAGATAAGAGGCATTACCATCTGCTTTGCCTTAGCATCCTGTGGACTCTTGGGCCTTTCCATCCTACTTGTAATTGGAATCTCCTTTATTATTGGTTTTCCCACCACCTTCTGCTACTCAGAATACATGAGTGTACACACACACACACACACACACACACACACACACACACACACACAAATGGAAGTTACTTAAGAGTAGGGACTCCTTTGTTATTTTTCTTTGCATCCTCAGTGCTTAGCCCAATTCTTTGCACATAGTAAGTATTTGAGAAATTCATCATTTCATTTATTTCGTAGAATAACTTGGTAGAGCTGGAGGACTTAAGAAGGAGAAGAATAAAAATGAGTATAGAAGGTAATTTTTGTTGCACGCCTTTGTACTGCTGACTGCAGTGAGAAACTCAAAGCAGGAAGTGAAAAGCAGGTCATTACTTTAGCGGTTGAATAACTAGAGAATTCAGTTGCATTCTTCCTTTGTATATCAGGAAATATGTAAAGTTACAGAAGATATTTAACAAATAAAGAAATAGCAGCCTCTGGTATTTACACTTAACTCATATCCTTCTTGCTTTTTATGCTTCAAATATTTTCTACAGAAACTACTTGAACTTTTACATATAAAGTTTAGTTTTATTTTAGGTAAGGACATGGTGAAAGCTATATGCTGTTACCAGTAGAACTCTGATATAGTTAAGAAGTTTGTGCCTCTTTTTAGTGCACTTATCTCACTTTATTTTGTATTACAATTGTTTATCTTATATCCAATATTAGATTTTTAATCTCCTTGCAAAGTGTCTTTTTATTTACATTTACCAGCTTGTTTAGGTGCTTGATATATGTTTTTAGTTGAAGGAGGAGACAAAATTTTTAAAAATCAAATTTAAAGTATTCCAAATAATTTCAATGGATATGTGATTTAAACATTAAACCTAAGTAAGTACAACATATTTGTTTAGTTAAAGAGATACAAAAGCAGTTACCAGTTGATGGATAACCAGATCTTTTTTTCTTTGTGGAAAAAATGTTGTCATCTTATACAGTGATAAATTTCAAAGTGAGAGTAGTGGTTACTGTATTTTTATACCCTGATGCATCTGTGTTGTAATAAAATTGTTTAAGCAAACATACATAAAGATGAACAAAAGCATGGCATTTGAAGTACCAAAGGAGGGTGAAGCACTGTTAAGTCATCCATAAAGTATGACGATTATGGCATACAGCTGCTTTGGGAATAATTGTAGGGAAGCAGAAGGAACATTCTTTTAACATCTCATTCTTACTGTTAAGAACTTCCTCTAGGTATTAGCTGAGTGATTGTTGGGTGCAAAAACTAGTCAGAACTTTTTATTAGCAGCAGGTAGGGGGTGCACTGGTAGCAGGCTTTGAAGAGTTTTCTACTTAAAATGCAACTTATCCAACAGCAGTAAATATCTTTAAGAATATTTTGAAAAGACTACTTTGTATGCATTTAGAAAGCTTTAAAAAAAACAACAAAGTTCACAAAGGTTGTTATTCAGTGTTCCCTTTTGAATATTGACATCTACCTCTCTGATCAGTCTTTATTATTTCTCAATAAACTCTTGATGAGATGTGTGTGCTAAATGCATAGATTTACTCTTGCAATCTGAACATTTTTAAATTATATCTCCCATTCTGAATTTATTGATGTACACATATGTATGTCAATATTTAGTTGAGAGAATTTTCCAATAAGTTAAAAAGATTTGTTAAAGCAGGTTAAACTTACTAGAGTTGAATTTCTTTTTATCTGTTTTTGTTCATCTTTCTTATTCTTGATACCAGTATTGTTTTTGAGGATTACATCAGCAGTTTAACAAAAAATATCAACATACTTTGATCTCAAAGAAAAACTCATTTCAATGAATTATAATTTGGTAGACTTTAAACTTTTTTATTTCTAACTTTGACTATTTTTTTCCCTCAACATTTTACAACACTTTTCTCTAGTCTCTGTAATATTTGCATTTATGTGAATTTTTTATGAAATAATGTCACTGTGTGTTTGAGTCTTTTAGGGCCTTAAAAAACACTTTCAAAGAAGTCAGGTGTTAGCTACTGTGTATTTATAAACATTAAACTGTTTCAGTACTTTAAAATATGTAGATTTCCATTAGGGGGCTCCCCTTTTCACTAGAGCTGTGGTTTGCCATAGTTAGAAAATGTACAACTGAAAAGATCATTTGAACACTGGGATTTTACAAGATATAACTATATGCATGTTGGCACCTCTTGACTAACGAAGAGTATCATTTCTCATGTCCTTAGGGTGACAAAAGCACTCAGTCTCTCTGTTCACTCACCCTAAGAAGGCAAAAGGCGATGCATTTGATTAACCAAGTGATGCTGCTGCACGTCCATTGATTTACAGAGTAGATGATAATTTTGCATAGGTTTTTCAAGCTGACAGAAATCAGCTCTTGTCTATTTTATTACATATCATTACTCTGAAGTTGACTGTGGTAAGTTGAGTCCTTATAGACATTCATAATGTTGGAATAAATGTATCACACAGAAAAAGTTTGGGTGGTAATTAAAAAAATACCAAAATATTTAATAAACAAAAAATTATACACTCTTGCACAAGGAAAATGGAAATTTGGTAGCATATTTTTTCCATACTTAATAAGTTGGGATAGAAAAGACTTTTCAGTGGACTTCATTGATCTGGATCTCATTTCTACCTGCTTCACTGAGTCTATTTTACAAATTTGAAACAGAGACTCAAATCTGTGTTTTGACTTTGCTGTTTCCAAAGGGCAGCTGGTCATTCCTCTCTGTTCAGTAAGATTTTGACATTAATAGCCAGTATTTTCACTGCTGGTTTATAAAATTTAACTTTGGGCACTCTCATGTCTTGGTAATTAATCACTGTATAACATAAAAGTTTTAAGTAAAATCTATGTAAAATAATTATAATTCAAAATTCATTATAATTTCCTATCTAATTTAAATCAAAATGTTCTGGTCTAATTTGAGAAACTAAAGTAAGCTGCTTTTTTTGTTAGATTTGCCTTTTTTTTTTTAAAGATTGGACATATACTTTGAAATATGAATGCAGATTTCACTATTAAAATACTTATATTGTTCTGCTAAAGTAAAATCTCTTTGAGGGAAGAAAAACACATCAGTACACATGAAAAAAATAATTACACAAAGTGAACATAAATATATGTGTAGTGGGAATTTTTTTTTAACATTTTGATTTCATCAGAGGTGTTTGATTTATTTTTATCAGCACTGTGTCTTCATTACATTTACTGTTGTTCTCTCACTAAGAATGTACAGTTATACTCAGATTTTATAAAGGCCACTTTGGGGAGAACAGTTCAACCCATATTTTGAAACAATAATATGTTTTTTTTAATAAATTCCTTAAGACATATGTAGTCCCTCCCCTCCGCCCCCCACAAGTCTTCTTTTTATTCATAGACAATTACAGGTTGATGTTGTTATGCTGTTGTTAAACTGAAGAGTGTAACCTTTTATGTCAAATGCCTTAGAAGTAGTTTATGTACTTATCTATTAGTGAATATTAACATTTGTCGGTCTAAGATTTATAGCAATTCATTCCACATAGCATATTTCAAGGGTTTTTTCCCCCTAAACTTTCTGCAGCAAAAAACCGAACAGCAATGTTGGCTATATACTCAGTCATCTGCTTAATCCTTATCCCCTTCGCATTGTCAATACCCATCTAATTCCACTTTAACAACAGTAATTGGCTGATGGAGTAGAAGATATAGATTTGTTTTCCTGATGACTCCTTGACTTTTTTTCCTCTGGTAATACTAATAGAATTCCAAATCCGTACTGGTGTGATCATGTCATGAGTAGGTCAACAGTCATGTCAAGGTCCTATTGGAAACCTCATAGCCAACATCTTAATTTAGACTTAGCTATCTTTTTCTCTTGTATGTGCAATTGTAAGCAATTCTTTCAAGTCCCAGCTCCCATTTCATTATAACAGAATTCATTTAATTCAAAGGGAGGTAGTTCTGCATGTGAATTATTTGGACTCACTATACTATAATTTATTAAATACAGATGCATAAAGATTTTTTTCCTTTTTAAAAGTGAGGAATTTAAAGTAAAAGGAAAAATCTTATTTCTTTTCTTTCAGCTATATTTTATTTGAATTTATTAAATTTGTGATGATAAAACAAAAAATTGAGGGGAAGTTAAGCCCTAGGAGACAGTGGTGGCAAGACGTGTGTGTTTATATAGAATCTGCTTTTATATTATGTGCATTCTGCATGTGGTCAGTGTTCTGCTTATATTTCATTACAAATGCTTGGAGAAAAGCATGCAGTAAGAAATATAAAATATATAATCTTACTAAGTAATAATGTTAATGATAATGATTCTTAAGAATCCTTAATGTTGAAGTATTAAAAGCTCTTATTACTTTCTCTTTCCCCTGAAAATAATTGTGGTTACTAAAAATAATTCTGTTATGCTAGTATTTCTATACATAAAAGGGCAATTTCAAGAAATTGGAGGAAATACAATAAATATGGATTTTGGTTAATAATTGATTATTATAACCTGGAGTTATTGGTATCACATATGAAGAACCAAGAAGTTTGAAATGATAATATCTAAAATGAAGAGAAATAAAGATCTAAGTATTGTCATTTTTAGCCTTAAAGACTTTGGAAGCAAATTCTGAAGGGACTTGGAAACTACCAAAACCTTTTTCTGATCATTGTTTTAAGCTTTTATGTTTTGTTACATTTATTGTTCCAAAAGTTTGTTATTACTTTGTGTGGAATCATTTACACTGCAGAAATGTTTTTCTCATATTAGCCAAAGCATGTTTAGAGGCTATCCACATCTAATATAAGGTATTTATTATCATACTAATAGGTTTCTGGTACTGACATTTATATATTTGGAAGGCCAAGATAGTCAAATTGGAGAACACATAAAATTTTAGTAATAGTTCTTCATATCGACTACATTGCCTATTAGCATGTTTTTATAAAATTCAAGTCATATGACATTTGACCAATAAATCCAATAGATGTACAAAATTAGTTACAATATTATTAATTAACTATGCTGTTATTAATTAATTTTTGTCTTTATTAATAATATTTGCTTATTTTGCAAAATAGCTTATTGATAAAAAAATAATAACCTAGCTAAATTGGCTCTACTTTGAAAACTAATTGAACATATTTTGTTTCTCTGGTAAGATCAGTGCTCATGATGCACTTACTATTTTTATTTAGTAGTAAAAGTTATGTAATGTAGTACTTTCCAGAGGATGAAATGAAAAATATGTTTGAATTAAGCACAGGCACCATAGCGCAAAGGGGGAAAGCACTAGGTTTGGCACTATGTAACATTACAAACTTGATAAGTAATTTGATCTTTTTTTATATCTCTGCTTCCAAATTTATAAAAATAGATCTTTAAGAAGCCTACTATTTCTAAAATTATATTATTTCGAAGCACTAAATTCATAAATAAGACCTAATAGTTCCAAGCTCGAAAGCAAGCTTCTTTGGACTTACAAGAATATTCACAGAGGAAGTAGCATCATCAACATACATCTTTATAGTATTTATAGACCGATTTGAGGAATGCAAAGCACTTTATAAATATGATTTCATTTTATTCTCACAACAGCCAAGGGAGGGGGCAGGACAGGGTGCCATTATTATCCTCACCTTACAGATGAAGAAACTAAGGCAAAGAGTTGTTAAGTGACTTCTGCAGGATTACACAGCTAGTAAAAGTCTGAGGCACAATTTGAACTCAACCCTTCCTGACTCCAGGTCCAGTGCCCTATCCACTGAAACACCTAGCTGCTTATTATATTTGTCATTTTGACATGTATCTTTGTGTGTCATTCCCAAAGGACAAAAATTGACTTCAACTCCATTGAGTCCTCCTGTTGTTTCCCGTAAGGACACCATTCCATACTACATGTACTATAGGGATCTCCACCAGATTAATGAAGTCCTAAAGATTTAGAAGATCCTCAAGGAAATAGATTACTTCCAGGCTCCCCCCTAACACTATCATGAGCAGCCTTTTCTTGAATTTTATTTATTTCCAGTGTGTATCTGTCTCAACTACCTCTTTTCTACATTGAGCAAACCAGTAAACTAAAGAATAATATCACAAGACACAGCTATAATATTACCAATCTATATTGTCCTTCTTATTCACAGATCATTGCTGAGTGTGATCATTATTGGTATTAACCATAATTTCTATCTTGTAGTCAACAAGACTGCCTTGATTTTTCTTTTTCTCTTCTACCTCTTTTTTATAGGGGTTCGAGTGTATCAATTTCATCATACATAATTTCTGAAAAGAGGGCCAGTCCTCTCATGTACTATACAAATTAAACAGTTTTATTTAGGCAAATCAGTAATTGAATTTTGACCATAACTTGTTCTTTATGTGCTTGAATCAGGCAGTTAACATTATTTAAACATTTTTCTGTAGTATAATTAACAGCCAGAGTA
Source organism: Dromiciops gliroides (assembly GCF_019393635.1). Taxonomy (NCBI): domain Eukaryota; kingdom Metazoa; phylum Chordata; class Mammalia; order Microbiotheria; family Microbiotheriidae; genus Dromiciops; species Dromiciops gliroides. Next base: position 119,112,672 of record NC_057864.1, on the reverse strand, counting down.
GGTTGGTCCCAAAAAGGACATCTACCAGTTTTGACACTGAGAATTAATTACAAGTGAAAAGACAGATTTGTGCTCCGGCTAGAATTAGCTAGCAGTTCAAAACATAGCAGTCACCTTGGAATCTTTATAACAAAAAGTGACACCCTTTCTTTTACTATGGACTAGATATAGCTTGTGAAGTTTATTTAGCCAAATCAGCTGCTTGTCAGCTCTATCCATTCAGTTTAATTAAATTTAGAAAAGAGTTTTTGGTTCCCTTTGACCATTGCAAAGTTCATGATTATTGAATAATAATAATTCACCTCATCCTTTAAAAACACATTTTGTATGTGTTTGTGTCTAAATAGGTCAGATAGTTATCACAGCTCATTCATTTTAAGTGGGAAAGGGTGACATTCAACTTAACATTTCTACCTACTTTTAAATGTAGTGAAGTTTCAAAAGAATATCCCTTTTAATTAAAGAGCTGAAAACTGTACTAGTCCTTTGCATGATATGTGTCACACAAAGTGCTGGCACTGTATTTTCCTGATGTTCTAAGTGACCAGATTTTTTTAAAAAAAATCTTTTAATGAAAGTTTACTCATTCTGAGACAACAAAGACCCCTTCCAAATATCTTACATTGGTTAATACAGAGAAACACTGTGATAGTGGGTTAATTTTGAGTGCACAAAGAGCTATTGGAGGGTACAGAGAGGGCATCTGGTGGATAAGCTTTCAATATGATGAGAATGATAACAGATCTGCCACTTGTGCAAAAGACAAGGAATCTTTTACAGTATTTGACTTTTAAAAGTGTGTCGTTTTATTTGTTTTTTAAAAAACATAGTTTAGATAAATGGGATAAGTTTTAACATGAAAACATTCTTTCCTTGGACATCTTACACTAAAAACACAACTAAGATATTTCTGAGTTTCTCAATTTCAAGATGTTTAGGTCAGTCTTGTGCCTGATGTTTTAAACTAATGCATATATGTGTATAATAATGAAATAGAAGATTTTTATGTGGATGATTTTAGCAGTATAATTAGTGCTATCACCATTTACTGTTTAATAGTTGTGGGCTGTGTTTTGTTTTTTTTTTTAATTGTTCTAAGTATCTATTGTGACTGTGTGATCATTGTCTGCACTCAGAGCTGAAAGTCACATCCTGACCCCAAATCAGTTCAATCCATTTCAGGCATGGGGGACAGCCTGTAAAAAGTCACAGTGATGGGAGATGGAATGTCATGTGTTAGAAATAGCAGGAAAGACAATCTGACTGTGCCACAGAGTACATGACAGAGAGAAATGTATAATAATGCTGGAATAGCAGATCAGGGCCAGATGTATAGAGTTTTAAAATCCAAATAGTGGAATTTGCATTTTATCCTAGAGGTAAGAGGGAGAAACTGGAATTTATTACTATCTGTAAGACTGGAGAGAAGGCTGAGTGTAGTAGTAGTAGTCATAGTCTGCTGTCATCGTCATTTTTGTCATTGTTGTCCTCATAATAATAGCATTTTTAAGGTGTACAAAATGATTTATCAATCTTGTTTTATTTGATTCTCACAACCTGGAAGGCAGGTGCTATCATTATGCCCGTTTCTACATTTAGGCTGACAGAATTTAAGTGACACACAGGTAGTATGAGTGTGTGGCAGGATTTGATAGGTCTTCCTGACTCAAGACTTGCCAACTGATTCGAAATATGGGGTGAGAAAGAATGGAAAGAATAGAATGATTCCAAAATTTCAGTTCTGGGTGACTGAGAATGATAATGCCCTCCATGGAGATAGGGAAATTTATAGAAGGGGTAGGTTTGCAAAGAAAGGTAATGAGTTTTTTTTGCACATGTTGAGTTTTAGATGACATGCATTTTTCATTATGTCTAGTAGACAATTAGCAATATAAGACTGAGTTCAGGAAAGAATCCAGGGCTGAATATGTAGAACTTGGTGTCATCTGTCATGTCAAGAGTAGATCTAGTATCCCCTTATTTTCTGTCCTAACTCTAATACAATAGTTCACCTGTATTCCATTGTGTCATTTGACAACAGAGGTGTCAAACATGTCATCCTTCAACACTCCCAAGTGTGGCCTGAAACAAATTAAAATATAATTGGGAAATAGTTAACAAAATAAATAAAAATGCAATACAATGTAATGTTACATTTTAAAACTAAGTCAATATACAGCCCACAGGGATCTATATGTATATATTATGACCCCCATTTCTATTTGACTTTGATGCCATTCTTTTACAGTGTCCTTGTGGACAAGATAGGAAATGTGGACTAGATGATAATATTCAGGTGACAAATAATAGGTGTTTGAACAATTCAGACAATGTCGATTCATTGATAAATGCCAACCCTGAGGTAAATTTCTAGAGGGATACCATAGGAAATAGGGGTTAAAATATATAATGTGATTTTAGACTGTATTACTGACTCTGGAATCTTCATAGTACAGGAGCCAGTAGCGCCAATATGTATTCTATAGGCCTTTGTGACAACTGAAACTGCTACTTTGGCAAGAACTTGATGGAAATTGGACCCTAGGGTCCTACCTCTAGAATTGGGAGATAGCATTTATTTATAGGTCATCTGATCTAAGCCCCTCACTTTACATTTGAGGAAACTAAAGACCAAAGAGTTTAAGCAACTTGTCCAAGGTCACACAGGTAGCAGAGCCAGAAATCAAACTATCACTCCAAAATGGAATATGTTCAATTATGTCATTCTGCTTCCATATAGCAATTGTAGTTGAAATGCTAGATGGGATTAATCGTGAAAGTGCAGAGGGTGAAGAGATGGAGTTTCACAACTGAACCTTAAAGAACATAGCCAGTTAAATGTTAGTAGAGAAACACCAAAGAGGTAATCAAGAAGCAGTCAAAGCACTAAGAGGAAGCCTATGAAGTTGGAGTGTTAGTTTTTTTTAGACTTTTGTTTTCCAAATTACATGTAAAAGCAAATTTTGACATCAATTTTTAAAAAAACTTTGCGTTCCAACTTCTCTTCCTCCCTCCCCTCCCACCCCCACCGCAAGAACTCAAACAATTCAACATAAATTATACATGGGTAGTCAAGGAGTGTTACTTTTTTAAATGAAAATTTTATTAATATATTTGGGAGGTGGGTTAAACAAAATTTTCCTCTATATCCTTTCTCCTCCCTCTCAGAAGGCCATCACATATAACTTTTTTAAGAAAGAAAAAGAAAAAAAAATTTGAGCAAAACCAATATATTCAAAAAATATCCATAGTGTCACTCACCCATGCATGGAATAGGGGAAATGTATTCTCATATCTCTTCTTCGGGGCCAAGCATGTATTTTGTAATTGTGTCACATTAATTTTTTTATTGTTTTGAAGTGGTTTTACATTTATAGTGTTGTCATCATTGTATATATTTTCTAGCACTGTTTACTTCACTTTGCATTGGTACATATAAGTCTTTTCATATTTCTATGTATTCAACATATTCATCATTTCTTACACTGCAGTAATATTCCATTACATCTATATTCCAGAGTTTGTTTCCCCAACTGATGAGCATTTCTTTGGTTTCTTGATCTTTGCTACTACAAAAATGTGATGCAGTGCTATGTTAAACAAAACAAAAAGAATAAAGAGCAGAAGACATTGGCCATGATGAGACTGAATGAAGTCAGCCATTCATGAGAGTTTATTTTCAGTAGGCTATATAGGATTTATTTTCAGTATGCTAGATTTCAGGATAATTAGAGATGTGATATAGAAATAGAGGCAATGGGAATAGTTATTTCATTCAAGAGAGAGAGTAGGAAAACAATATTGTAGCTGGAGAAAACAAGAGGTTCAAGTGATGATTTTGTTGTGTTTCCTGTTTCTTTTTGTTTTTTTTCTTTTTTTCCCATGATGGGAAAAGTACATTAATGTTTCTGGGGAGACAGAAAATAACTAGTGGAGAAGAAAAGATCCTAGAGAGTCCAGAAATAAGTATATTAGGAATTAAGGAATCAGGAATTAAGTATAATAGGAATTAAGAAGGTCTAAAATCTGGAGTACAGCTTGTTATATCAGTTTTGGGAAATAAGCTAGAGGGAGACACAAGAGGGTGTGTATAGAGCCTGAGATAATGTTAAAGATGAACAAGCTGGTATGGTCTAGAAAGCAGAAATCAAGATCATTTGCTGAGAGAGAACAAGAGAGATGAGAGTACAGTGAGCAGAGAGGAGGGGATTGTAAGAATGGCTCTGAGTATGATGGATTTGGCAGAGTTGATTTTTGGTGGGAACTTTTTGGGGGAAGGAGTTGGGATTGAGCACTGTGGAGAATATGGACCCAAATGACCTCAATTTAAACATCAACGTTTTTGTCCCAATATCATTAACTTTCTGGGTAAGCATTTCAAAATGAAAAGACTCAGTTATGAATATCATCCTTTCTCCATAAACATTAGCAAATATTATTAATAATTTTGAGATCTGTACACTAATATGAAGTGGAAATTTGTTTTTCCTGTTACTTAGATAACTGATAAATCAAAAGACAGGTCAGATTTGCCAGGTGTTCATTTGAAAGTGGTAGAATAAGCATCTCGCCAGAGGATTTTGATTCCTTAGCTTTCGTAAAATAGGGCAAAGCTAATTCTACTTATTGTGATTTTCTGCTTAAAAGATTTATCCTACATTTAACATGCAACCACCAAAATAGTCCAGGATATCACTTGCTCCTATTATTTAGACAGCAGAGTTTTTACTGTAATGTATATTCCATAGGACCCAGGCTTAATGCTCTCTTTTATGATATGTTGATTGAACAAAGATAATTTGTTAAAATGGAAAACCTTTCTTAACTTCAATTCTCCCTCTGGTTTTTCATTCCTGTGATATGGTGAGAAATCTAGTGATTGAGTTAGGGTCAGAAAGAACAGAAGAACATAGCAATGTTTCTAATCATGGAGATGTTATAGCTAGTCATTTTAATCAACTCTTCGTGCACATATTTCAGTCTTTAAGGAACAGCATCTAAATTCTTTTGCCAAAAAAGAATACCAGTGCTCAGATGAATTTTGAGCTTCTGTAGTTGCATCATGCCAGTAGTATTATTTTGATCCTAGATATTTTCAACATAATTTTAGAGAATCTGCAAGTCTCAGTTATCCCCAGGCCAAATCAAACAAACTAACTGAAGCATAAAGTACTGATTTCATGTCAGTCTAGGGATATTTTATAATTGATGTTTCATTATTTTTTTAAAAAAATTAACATAGAAGCCACAGCAAGGAAAAATTAAATGTTTTCACCAAGGTTATATGGTGAGCAAGTAAAATCTATTTCCAGCTCTACCACTAATTAAGTAATGATGATGAGCATTTTTGTATTACCTTAAAGTTTGCTTTACAAATATCTCATTTTATCCTTCCAACAACTCTGGAGAGAAGGTTCCATTATAATCCCATTTTTCAGATTGGAAAACGGAGGCAGCAAAACATAAGTGACTTGACCAGGTTCACATATAGTGCCTGAAGCTGGATTTAAACCCAGGTTTTCCTCCTTCTGGTTTTAGCACTTTACTTACTATCCTACCTAGTGGCTATAAATTGGTTTATTTGCCCAAAGTTAGATTAATTAAAAATGAAAACTAACCAAAACTGTGGTTCCATTCTCTTGGGATTCTGGTAAGGCTCTTGTCTCATTATATATAGTTTAGTTTTCTTCTGAAAGTGAGATAAAACCTCAGTGAGAGATGTGGATTTGTTTGAAGTTTTTTAAATTATCAGCCCCACTATGAACTAATGTTATATATGAGTTAAATATTACAAGAACAATCCATTTCTTAGATAGGTGAACACCAAATAATTCAGTATCTTAAATGAAGTTAAAAGATTTAAATTGTACTGTGAACATATTTGCTTTTAGCATAGCTCAATCATTTCTAGTTCTGTCTTTGCAGCACCCCAAAATGTTTCAAGTTATCTTTGATTCATGAAGCTCTTCAAAATAAATAAAATGCTTTTTTTTTTAATTTTTTTTTTTTTTAGTGAGGCAATTGGGGTTAAGTGACTTGCCCAGGGTCACACAGCTAGTAAGTGTTAAGTGTCTGAGGCCGGATTTGAACTCAGGTACTCCTGACTCCAGGGCTGGTGCTCTATCCACTGCGCCACCTAGCTGCCCCTGGTTTTGTTTTTTAAACAAATGAGATATAACACTTTTAGGAGAATATACTTAAAGATTTATACATCATCTGACTAGGCATCTTTCCTGGATGTCCTCCATGCTGGGAATGCTCTTCCTCCCCATCTTCATCTCCTGGCTGCCCTGACTTTTGAAGCCCAGCTAGAATCCTTCTGTCTAGAGGAAGCCTTTCCTGATCTGTATTCATTTTATTGCCTTCCCTCTATACCATTTTATCCTGTCTGCAGCTTATTTGTACATAAATGTTTGTACGTTGTCTCCTTCATTAGACTGTGAGCCCCTTGAGAGTAGGGAGCTTCTTTTACCTTTCTTTGTATCAACTTAGCACACTGCCTGGCATGTAGGTAGCATATAAGTATTTATTGACTATTGACAGTGTGTTATAAAATATTCACTTTTCAAGACAGGTAGGGGGTTGGGTGGAAGGAGATAAGATGTTAATAGGGGAGTGTGGAAATTTATTTTGATTTGGGGACCCTACCTTTAGGCTGAGATTAGAAAGCCTTAGGCCCTCAGGGTCTCCCCCCTCCTCAGCTTCAGCTGAGTGAAAAAGCCCCGTGGGCTATACAAGACCCCAGGTCAGACAGCTGGGGGGGAAAAAAGCCCCCAGCTCCCTCTGACCTGAGCGGATCCCGGATAGCCTGTGCTGAGGCACGTGAAACTTGGAGCACCCCCCCCCCCACCAGCCGCAGCTCTGGCTGGCGGATTAGCTTGGTCTGTGGGGGCGAAGGAAGCCCCGAGATTTGAGTGGAGAGAAGAAAAGGTATATATAGACCTGGGAGACGGACTAGGAGGAGGACGGCTGACTAAAAGAAGGAAAAAAAGAAGGAAGGAGACTAGTGGGAGATGGACTAGGAAGGAAAAGGGGGGAACGGAGGAAGGCTGACTAGAGCAAGGGAAGCTGACTAGGAGGACGGACTAGATAGAGAGACAAGATTAAGGAGAGTTCGGCTGACTAGAGGAGGAAGGAGACTAGAGGGAGATGGACTAGAGAAAGAAGGAGCTAGGACAGACTAGATAGAGAGACAAGATTAAGAGGAGTAAGGCTGACTAGAGCTAGGGAAGCTGACTAGGAGAGACGGACTAGAGGAAGGAGACTCGAGGAAGGACTAGGAGAGAGGCTGACTAGAGGGGGTCTTAATACAAACCAGGGAGAGTGTAACTTGCCCTGAGGCCAGAGGCGGCTAAGGCCCTTATTGTATTCAAGAAGTTCAAAGAGACAGTGGAAAGAGACCGCAGGAAAGCAGTCAGGTTGTACACTTTATTTCCCTGTATTCCTAATTTGAAATAGTATCTCATAAATAAACTCTGCTTTGATTATTTGGTTAAGAGGCTTCTTAATCTTTAGTCTATCAGTTTGGGAGCAGTGTGGTGGAACTTTATAAATGGCCCATATTAAATTAACAGCAGTCAGATAGCCAGTTAGTCACAGTCCCAGATTAGTCCTCCAATCAGCTTCAGCCACCACAATTAGCCCTAGTCAATTCAAAAATATTTCTACATTTTAATGGCGACCACGAAGGGACTTATGACCCAATTATAATTTTTCTAAATTTATCATTTTTCATATAATCATAATTTTTCATAAATCCAATTATATATAATTTTCCAGGTTAGTTATAGTTATGAATAATTAATTTTTTGTACAGGAGGATACTACTGTTGAAAGAGAAGAGAGCAATGCTGAAGCTTAGCAGGTAGTAGAAGAACCAAAAGATAAGAAAGAAAAATTAATCAAAGAGAAGAGTAATAGAATCATGAGAAAGGAGTATACTGAAAATTATAAGAAGAGATATTAATAGTTTGGTCAACATCAGATTCTAAGGAAAGGTCAAAGAAAGTGATGACTGAATAGAAATCATTGAATTTGATAATTAGGAAGTGATTGATGAAGTGATTGACTTTGAAAAGTTTCAGTAGAATGATAGGGACAGAAGTCAGGTTTCTTTTTTGTTTGTTCTTTTTTGTTTTTCTGCATTAACTATGACCCCTTCCCCCCAAAAAAGACAAGATAAAGAAAGAGGAAAAAATTGTTTTATTCCATGCTCTGTGTTCATTAATTCTCTATCTGGAAGTGAATACCATGTTTTATCATGTTTCATTGGGATTTCAGTGGGTCATTGTGTTGATCAGTTAGTCTTTCAGCTTTATAATATTGCTGTTACTGTGTAAATTGTTCTGGTTTTGTTCACATCACTTTACATGAGTTCAAACAGGTCTTCTCAGGGTTTTCTGAAACTATTCCTTTCATTATTTCTTACAGCACAATAGTATTCCATCACATTCATGTGTCATAATTTCTTCAGCCATTCCCCAATTTATAGGCATCTCTTCAGTTTGCAATTCTTTGTCACCACAAAAAGAGCTGCTATTAATATTGTTGCACATATGGGTCCTTTTCTTCTTTAATCTCTTTGGGGTATAAACCTAGTAGCAGTATTTGGGCATAGTTCCAAATTGCTTTCCAAAATAGTTGGACTAATTCATAGCTCCACCAACAATATATTAGTGTTTTTGTTTTCCCTCATCCCCTCCAGCATTTGTCATTTTCCATTTTTGTCATCTTAGCCAAAGTACTTAGTTGTTCCCCTAAGTAACTAGACTCAGTTACTGTTAGCCAGCTGGGAAATTATGCAGGTTCAGAGCAATGAACTGCTTGACTCCCCTTTGGTCTTGGTTTCTTGCCCTAGTTATTCCACTTCAAGCTTATGTGCAGCACTAAAGGTTGTAACTGAGTCTCCTCTCTGCTTGTGGGCTCAGATCCACATGGCTAAGATTTTGGAACTTGTTTTTTGCTCCACCTACAGCTGCCTCTCCCTCTCTCCCTCTCTCCCTCTCTCCCTCTCCCTCTGTCTTCTGGAATCTCTTTCTGTTCCAGTGCTTCCCACTCTGATATTCAGCTTCACCCCTTTACAATTCCTGAGCACTAGAATGCTTCCAACTGCTGCTGCTACTTCAGTGCTTCTCTCCTGCCACATTGTCTATAGACCTCTCTGTCTATCTTCCTATGATAACCTGGATTGCAAAATTGACCCACTGACTTTGTCTTGGTTTTCCTAATCTGAATTTGGTCTGGTGCATTTTCTAGGTTGTTATAGAGGAGGTGTGTTGGGTGAGCTGAGTAAAAACACCACCATCTCCCATCTTGACTCTACCTCCCAGAAGTCTCATGCTGTTCTTGTGGAGAAGATAGAGACAGGAATTAGGCAATAATACAGATGGATTCAGAATTGGTTGGATGATGTAAGAGTTAATGTTGATGATTCTATATCATTGTGGCAGTAAATCTCCTATTGGATCCATAGGAATTTGTGCTTGACCCTGTGCTGTTATATAATCATTGGGACAAAAGCATAAATGGTGCGTTCATCAGATTTGCAGATTGCAGAAAGTTGGTTAGAATAGTGAGTACACAGGATGTCAAGATACAAAGGGATAGTAATAGGCCAGAACAGTAGTGTCATGTTCAAATAGACATGACTCCCCCTGGCCAAATATTGACTTAGAAAACCACAAATTAACATTATCTGTGTTGTATTGTATTTTTATTTATTTTCATAAACATTTTCCAATTACATTTTAATCTAGGTCTGGCCCCACTTGGAATTTTACAAGCCTACATGTCACAAATTTGCCACCTCTGTGCTAGAGCATTGGACTGAATCTAATAAGATGAAATTAAGTAAGGATAAATGTAAAGTGTTTATAATGAGTACAAAAAATCAACTTCACAAGTATGTGTGGGGTCACAGTCATAGTTAGATGACAATTCTGAAAAAGATAATGGTGGCTTTCATGGACTGCAAGCTCAATATGAGTCAGCAGTGTAATATAGCATCCAAAAAGGCTGATACAGTTTTGGATTGTATTAAAAGGGAGACAGTTCTCAGGAAGAGAGAAATCATGTGAAATATTGTGTTCATTTATGGGTGTCATGGTTTAAGGATATTTATAAACTGGAAAATGACTAGAAAAGGGCAGCCAGGATAGGCAGGGTCCTTGAGTCTATGTTATATAAGGATGAGTTAGAGGAAATACACAAGTTTATCCTGGAGAAGAGAAAACTCAGAGGAGACAATTTCTGTGTTTCTGTATTTGAAGAAGAATTGGATTTGTTCTTGTTAGCCCCAGAGGGTAGAATCAGAAGCAGTATGTGAAAGTTAGAGACAGATTTAGTTTCAATGTAAAGAAAAGGTTGCTTGACCATAAAAAAAAAAAAGTCTGAGAGCCAGTTAATTCCAAAAATGGAATGTGTTGCCTTGAGTGGTGATGTGTTTTTCCTCCTTAGTCAAGAAGAGGCTGGACCTTGTGTGGGAATTCCTTTTTTGTATATAGGTTGGATTCGATGGCCACAGTTCCCTCCCAATTCTCAAATGATGTGATTCTGTGATAGGGTTGGACTAGATGTTCTTCTAAGCCCTCTTCCAGGTCTGAATTCTAATTGAAAGGAGAGAAATAGAATTTGTGGCCCTGTCGATGAAATTGGATAGGTTTGAAATATACTCAGCATATGTTATGTTCTGTTGCATGTCAAGATTCAAATATTGAGAAAAATTTAGAACTCTAAACCTTATGAAAATGAATGTTGAAAACTACCCTTACATGTAAATGGAAAATAAAATAAATGTTTGTTGAAAGAAAAAAAAAAGATTCAAATATTAAGTTTGACCACTGAGGGAATTTTTGTTAACCAGGGTCTTCTATCTTGAGTTCATTCAGCAAACTGATGTTTTGCCCTAATTAAGGATATGCTATAGATGTAGGATGAAATATATGTTAATGAATGGCTCAAGCACAGTATTAAGAGGAGTAGTTGGATGTTGCTTTTCCCTCCAGGAGAAATATAAAAGCTCATTTTCACCTCAGCCCAGGGAAGCTGGTCACCCAGATATCACTGGTTTGTGTAGTGGGTGCCTGACCTTGAAGCTCAACCATTTCAAAGCTGACTATACCACCAGATGTAGAAAGACTGGATTCTGAGACAGTTATACGGTGTTCAATTTAAGATGCTCAGAGAGAGAGAGAGAGAGAGAGAGACACACACACACACACACACACACACACACGCATAGATTGATTGTCACCTTAGACATAGAAACTTCTGGTGTACAACCATAGCTAAGTACTTGTTTTACTTTAAACCATATGTGTACCCCTAATATGGTACAAGAAAATTATTTATGCTCTAAACATGAAAACACATACACACACACATATCTTTTAGAGTCCCTAGTAAGTGCTTTTGGAATTCAATGACAAGTACATCCATTACTTTTCAGTTAGATACCAGAAACCTACATAAGAGTTAATGAACTAAGATCATCATCAATGAGAAGTTCATTCATGGGAAAGGATTTGATTGGGACCTAAAAGAATAGGTAGCATTTCAGAAGCCCTTTCCAGCTATAAACCTGTGAAGTGGAATATGCATTGCATTAAAGGATATCATGAGCAAAGGAAATTAAAAGGCATTTTTTCAGGAATTCTGGTGGGCTAGTGTGGAGCAAAGGTTATGTAGTAAAATAGTGTGAAATAAGACTGAAAAGATGGGTTAGTGCCAGAATTTGTAAGGCCTTGAATGTTACAAAAAAGCAACTTGAACTTTGACCTTTTCTGCATTAGTATTTATTTGTTCTAGTTCTCCAGATTTCCATTAACTTGGGTTAGCAAATCAACATAGTGTAGTGGAAGGAGACCTGGATTTGGAATCAGAGCATTCTAGCTCTGCTGTTTACTAACTGTATAAATGACCTTAAGCAAGAAATATCATCTCTCTGGGTCTTGGCATCATCATCTGAAAAATGAGAAGATACTGGATGACCTCCAAGGCTCTTTTACATTCTAAAAATCTGTTAGGAAATCTCAAATTATTTTTCTTGGTTAATATGAATCAACAACATTACATGACAAGAAATTTAACGTAATCTCAGACTTCATTAGGGCAGCTAATTGGCACAGTAGATAGAGCACTGGGCTTGGAATCAAGAAAACTCATCTTCATGAGTTCAAATCCATCCTCAGATACTGTGTGATCCTGAACAAGTCATTTCATCCTGTTTGCCTTAATTACTCATCTGTAAAATAAGCTGGAAAAGGAAATGGCAAACTACTTATCTTTGCCAAGAAAATCTAAAAAATAATCACGCAGAGTTGAACATGACTAATACAACTCAACAATAACAAATAGACTGAATTACGGTAGTCATGATGTCTAGGACAAGGCAGATGATATTCCTGCTCACTAAGGCTCTGGTCAAACCACATCTATAGTATTGTGTTGACTTCTGGACATCACATTTTAGGAAGAACTTTGATAACTTGAAGAATATCCAGAGGTGGACCATAGTGATCATAGAGGTTGTTAGCTTTATAAAACGAAGTAAAGTACCAAGTTGTATGCCTTCAGTAAGCTCCCAAGTTTCAACCAAAGAAACTCTGATAAAATTAATCATGTGAATAAAACTAAGAAACCAAGTATGTTGAGCTACACTTAAAAAAGAAAAAAAAAAACCATGAAAAAAATAATAGGTATATTCATTTATAGTGACTGCTTATGTGGTTAAAAAGATGTAGATACAACTAGTTTTCATAGTATGTAATTTTTTGAGTACAGAATAACCTAGTTTTTACAGACACAGCTGCTGCTTACTGCTGTGATAATTGAAATAAAACCCCTGGAAGGTGGCTTTTGTCTTTTCCTCAGAAACTTTCTGAAATTACATCTAGAGTATTGTATTTTTAAGTATAGTAGTACCTTTTATTTTAAATTATCTATGTACATTTCTCAAATAGAGTTAGATTTCCTTTTGTATATATAAATTAAGAAAAAAAAGTTTTACATAGCTGTTTAGAAAAGGCAAAGTAAGCATTTCTAGGACCCAAGGTTCTTGGTTATCAGTAGAAAATAATAAATCAGTAAGTAAAATAGCAATAAATGGATACATCATTTAGCATTGCTATGTTGAATCTAATCTAAATTCTAATATAATAAATAGGCCTATGAAATATATCACTGAGCTCTAGAAAGCCCTCTTTTTCTGCAACCTGATACCTTGTAGAATATATCTATTCCTCCCTTTTTATACACCCAACCCCAATGTTACAGTCCTGTGCTTTGATTGATTCTAAATTCAAGCTAAGGACCATATATAAATGCAGATCCTGAAAAGGAAAGCAAATAGAAGAGGGTATTTTTTGTCATAGCAATTAGATCTCAAAATTAACTTACTTGTCAGTATTCCCTTTGATTTTATTTGCTTCAAGTATGCCCTATGGCGGTACTTTTTTAACTGCTTTCTATACTTGCTGAATATAACAATCACCTTAGGACTTGGCTGTTATGACACCTAAAACAAATCAAAGTTCTCGTCTTGATTTGTTGGTCAATTATAAGAGCTTACTCTTAGTTTTGAAAATAAAGAATTTCTTATCCTTGATCATTCAGTACAGAAGAACCTGCTATATGATTTGGCTGCAAACCAATGAAAAGTTTTAGTTAAAATGGAAAAATGAAGTACTGTATCAGATTTCAAGTGTGCTTTCACAGAGTTGCTGGAAGCAGTGCACTGAGTCAATGATGTAATATGTGGAGTCAAACTGAGTATTTGCTGTACTGGAGAAAACTAATGGAAACATTCACTTGGGGTAAGACAAATGGTATTAAATGAGAAAACACACCATGAATTGCAAATGGAGCTGAGTTAATTTGTTGCTACAGTAGTGTTGCCCTACTGTTAAATGAAGGCTGTGTAATTATCTTGCTGGCAGAGATAATGTCAAAACCTCATTTCTCCTTACATGCCTCGTTTTTACATGAGGGCTAATTGAGCTGCAAGGTGACAACTGATTATATATGGCTATCATCGGGTCCTCTTGCTCAATTTGCAAATAATGTTATCCTTTTTAAGTGATGATTTTTATCACATGTCAAATGAGGTCTTAAAGAAACTTTTTGAGCTATTTGAGTAATTTATATTTTTTATATCTCTAAATTATTCTGGATATACAGATAAAATGTATCAATTATACACATATTTTTAAGGCCCTTTCTGTTTCTCCTCTTGACATGTGTTCACTGCAGCATATAGGAGAGACCAATATTTGTATTTTCTTTATAGCAGTTAAGGCTTTAATTATGTCTGATCAAATGGATTTCAGTTTTTTTATGTCTTTAAGTTTGAGAAGGAAGTGTGCATTCTTGATATCTGTATTTTCAGTGATTAAAAAACTCATAGGAGAATTTCAGAACTTTTAAAGTATGAGAAAATTACATGTTTAATAAATTTCTAATAAGGAATACTCAAATTACTTCCTGAAGGATGCTTGGATCTTTGATCATCAAATATCCCCATATGGCTTTCCTCTCTGAATACAAATTTTGCTTCATTATAGTTTGAAAGATAGTTTATTACTCTTTTGTTATCCATCCTATTGTAGCTTTTCTTAGAAAGAGAAAATTTTCTATCACAACAGTTAGTTTCTATTGAACAACCAAAGGACACTTACTGCACTATTTTAATTCCAAAGTGTATATTAGAAATAGTCCCCAGCTAATGCACTAGACAAGACAGATGGACATGTTTAAAAAAAAAAAAAGGCACATCTGCAGATTTTCCAGAGTGTATTAAAGAAACAGTATGTTTGATGTTGGCTAAGAGAATTTCCTGTTTTAATCTGCAATTTCTCAGAGTGAAGAATGAGATGTGATTTAAAGAAGAGAAGTCCAGTGAGGTATGAGCAGTAGGGTTTATTCTCTATAAGTGGGGACAGCTTACATTTGAGAGTAAAAGTCCATCTTGACTAACATGAGGATGGGGGCCAGAGTGTAATAAATACAGTTGAAAGTTATCATCATCTGCCTGGTCCTCCTTCACATGCATATTTTAGTCATGATAAAGAATTATCACATCAAGTTAGGAGAATCAGTGAACATTTCCTGGAGGTTGTTATAGAACAGAAGAAGTCTTAAGTGAGAAGTGGTAGAAATCCAGATTTCTTCTGAGATTTCAAGGTTCTTTGTGATCTGCGCTCCCCCACCCCTTCTCTATCCAGTCTTTTCTCCTACTCTTCAGTTTCAGTCAGGTAGGCTTCACATTGTTCCCAGTACTTGACTTTTTTTGTTTCTCCTCATTTGGAATTCCTTCTCCCTTGCTGCTTCCTATCAAAATTCTGTCTACCCTTTGTGGGCCAGCTAAAGTCCTAACTCTTCTGTAAAACTTTCTATTATTCCAGCCTGGATATCTCTTTTCTCTGGATTTTTATGTGTGTGTGTGTGTATGTGTGTGTGTATATATATATATATATATATATATATATATATATATATATATATATTTGGGGGGGAGGAAGGCAATTGGGGTTAAGTGACTTGCCCAGGGTCACACAGCTAGTAAATGTTAAGTGTCTGGGGCTGGATTTGAACTCAGGTCCTCCTGATTCCAGGGCTGGTGCTTCTGAATTTATATTTCGCCAAATAGCACTACACAATTTAGTATTTACAATGATGTGTTAATTACTTGAGACAAGTAGTAATTTTGATATTTCACCACAGTGGTGATGCATGTGTACTTCTAGTAACAGTAGGCTACTTCAGAATGTGTGACCTTCACTAGGTGTCCCCTCTCAAAAAAAAAAAAATTAAAATGAGCTGATTCCCAACCTTTCATTAGTTTTCTTTCAGATGAGTGCTAGATGTCTTAGCAGGCACCAGTTCCATTGCTGTCTTTTGTTGTGTTTTTAGTTCTTTGGTAGTTAATGAACATTACTCTATGGAAAGGCACCAACTTGTAGCTTTTTTTTTTTTTTTGGTGGGGCAATGGGGGTTAAGTGACTTGCCCAGGGTCCCACAGCTAGTATGTGTCAAATGTCTGAGGCCGGATTTGAACTCAGGTACTCCTGAATCCAGGGCCAGTGTTTTATCCACTGCGCCCCCTAGCTGCCCCAAACTTGTAGCTCTTAAAGAACATATTTAAATACTGTTAGAAACTAACACTTAGAAATGTTGCAGCAGTTGTTAGTATGGGACAATCAAGTGTTTCAAGTAGCATTCAAGCCCACAATCAAATAGAATTAGTTGTACCAAAGGGCAAAAGGAATGTGTTTGAAAATTTTAAATGCCATCAAGAACTAATAAAATATTGGAACAAAAGAGATTACTCAATCCTCAAAGAATAATCAAGACTTTTAGAGGGACCCCTAAGTTGTAGATGTTGTTTTTGATTCCTCTACAGTTAAAACAAAACTATCTTAAAGTTGTATGAACAGTGAGAATACCAGTAAAAATCACAGTTAATGATGAATGAAAAAGTATTTATTTAATGCTTTCTAAGTGCTAAGCACATGTTAGGTGCTAGGGATACAAATACAAAAGTGAAGTCGCTGGCCCCACAAACTCATTTTCTAAATAGTGAAGTGGCACATAGAGGGGAATTCTTATATGAAACGTTTGGAAAATTACAGGGATTGTTAATGGAATTAGAGGGGAAACAGAATGATGTAACCTTCCAGGAAGAAATAACAGGATTAAAAATAAAATAAAATTTAATTTAATTTAAAAGAAAAAAGAAATGACAGGATTGATTTGATTATGATTCCAGAACTGGAAGTAGGGTAAGTGGACAAGTATGTATGGGGCAATATGGTGACTATGAGGAAATGTTAGGAAACTTATATGAAATATCCCTGAAAGTGGCCCTAGATGTACTTAGTGACATTTGTTGTTGTTGTTAACTTGTTTTTCAGTCATGTCTGACTCTTCATGACCTCTTTTGGGGTTTACTTGGCAAAGATACTGAAGTCATTTGCCATTTCCTTCTCTAAGCTTATTTTACAGTTGGGGAACTGAGGTAAATAGGGTTAAGTAACTTGCTCAGAGTCACACAGCTACTAAGTGTCTGAGGTCAGATTTGAATTTGCTCCAGGGCTGGCACTCTATCCACTGTACCACCCAGCTTCCCCCACTTGGTGACTTAGGTAATCACCAGCCAGTACAGTGGTACTACAAGGTATATTTCAGCTATGAATGGGTTAAGCCTTTTAGCCTTTGGTTTCTTGTCCAGGTGGCATGGTGCCTGGTTTTATGTCCAATAGGCCTGGATTCTTGTTGCTATTATGAAGTGATGAACTTTGTTAAGTCTAGTGATATATTAAGAAGCAGAAGTATTTTATAATTATTGACATTTTCAAATTGAAATAGAATACTGAAATGTGACTTTGCACCATGCTGCATGTCACAGATTATTAAGAAATTTATTCAAGTGATGGGGGAAAAAACATACTTCAGTGCTCTGGATACTTACCTGATTTAAACCCTATCACAAATTTTTGGTCTTTACTCAAAACTGGATTTGGAAAAAGAGGCTAGTCATCAAGGGTATGTGATCCCTTGTAAAAATTCTCAAGGAATTAAAGATAATAACTATATGTGCAGAGGAACAGGCTCCTTAGTTCTTGGTAAGTACAAATAAGGATGTCTCACAAATTCAAGTCAAAGGCTGTGAAAGCTCGACTCCATCTTAATGTTTTATATGATAAACTTGTAGGGTTAGCTCAACGAATTGTAACTCAGAATTTTCAACGCATAAACTTGGTAGCAGAAGCATCAGATGCCACTCTGTACAAACATTTGTAAAATGTTAGAAAATCCAAAGTAATATTGAGAAGGAAGGGAAAATATTAGGAATATCAAAGAACACATGGGTACATGAAATTTATTTAGTATATAGGACAATTTCGGGAACTTTCATCTTTGAAGTATTGCATTCTTTGTGGACTCCAATCCCATAGTTAGATCAGTAGAATGAGCAATAATGGTCTTGAAGCTAGAAACCTCCAAAGACCTGATGGAGCAAAATCAGTCCTTAGAAGACCACTGGGATCAATAACTGTGAAACAAAGGACCAACTAATTGCACCCCTAAAATTTCATGCCAGTTAATTTTGGCTCTGCTTACTTACTTAAACCACCACTTTCAAAAGCACCTGCTACCCAATTGTAGGGGATACAGACAAAGCTCGATCACATCTCTTGCCTCCAATAAGCCCTCCCTTATTTCTGTACCACTTCCCCCCCACACACTCTCTCACACACACACACACACACACACACACACAATTTCCTAATTCAAGGAGAACTGGTGGAACTTTTACCAGGTTCAGGACCTAGAGAAAGATTCATATTAAAAGTTTTCTGGACATGGAATCCAAGGTTGCAGCCACCTCAATATTTATTTTTGACCTGGAACCTAGCAAAAATGAGTATTTCAATGAATCAGTGCTAAGAGTTAGCCAACTAAGGTTTTACCATTGTAAAATAAAATTAGCACTGTACAATGGAGTCTTACATTGTTAATCATGTCAAGTGGAATTGATCAAACTGAATATCTTTATATTCAACTATATGTAACTTGAATTATCCACCATTACCTTATATTTTAATAAAACAAATTTTATATAGTAAACAAGTGAATAAATATGCAATTTATTGATGACCCAAAATGCAAGACCTACATATAGAGCATGTGGTCATGTGCAATTATATCAGACAGTATAGAAAGGTCAGTCTTTAATCACTTCAGTGATGTGGCAGTAACTGGTTCAGAGGTAAACATGGAAATAATTTTGTTTGCTTTTATGATCAGATTATCTAATGGTCCTTCAAACAAGGAGGTTCTAGAGCTTTGACAAAAGTAATATTTGATCTACACGGCAGTAAGAAACTTATTTCAAACAATTCTGATAAAATATAGTAGGCATAATAAATGCAAAATATTGTCAATATATTAGTTATTAATAAGGGACTTGGTTAAAGTGGTATACATAGAAAATAACTATATATGCAAGCATTTTCAAACTAAAAATAATAATATGAAAAACTTTTTATCTTTTAAATTTGGAATTTCTTGGGTTTTCTTCATATGTATTATTAAACTGGGCCATCAACCTTTGGGGTAGTTTTGTTTGGAAGTTAGAGAATGAAAGGATTGCAAGATCCTTTCTGACTCTATGATGTATAGTCTTCCCTTGAATGGTCAAACAGTCTTATTTTTGAACCCTTATGATAAGAATTGAATGCGTTTACAAATTACTGCTACAATTTTAGTTCAAAGAAATAGCACTGAAACATACTTCTGATCCCGGGCTGCATTTAAAAAGTGCCCTTCATTCACTGCTTGCTCTCAGTACCCATGGGTATGCCATTCGTCTGTGACATGTATAAAAGACATTTGCTTTAATCAGAAGTATTTGGGCATTTTGTATCTCCTACAACCTTATGCTAATGCCAGTTATAGTTGCCAGGTTGTGGGTGCTCCTTGGATTTCTAGAGTGACTCTGTGTCCATGTCATACAGAGCAAGTTAGAATTAGATCCTTCTCATACAGAGTAAATAGACCCTGAAGCTTTGGATAGGGACCAATTGATCCACTTAGAATCCAAGTTGGCTTCAAAGCTCATGGATGAGCCAGAGGGGTCTAATCCAGTTCTAATCTGTTTGGAGTGAGCTCAAGAAGTTGCCAGTTTGGTCCCTGTTTCATGAAGGACCCACAAAACCAGATTGTGTATAGAAGTCTTTTTCTGGCCCTGAAGTGGACAATTTTTGGCAACTCAGCAGCAGAATGAGTTACTTAATGTTACCCCAGTCTTCACCCATCTCTTCTCAAAGGTCCTTCTTACCTGTTCTTTGTTGTCACTGGCATACTTTTATTTTCTATTGCTTAGAGAAAGAGAATTTAAACCCTTGGTGGGTGTTGAAATGTTGTACAACTGTTAATCTCTATTTATTTTACTTAGGCTCTCTGTTATCCACAATAGCCTGAGGAATATCCTAGAAGAAAATGGAAAAGCTTTTAAGGGTCTGAGAATATTGAAGATAAAGTAAATATAGAAACTTGCTGATCAAATCTTGAAAGTGAATTTAATACATATCAAAATTTGAAAATTGTAAATGGAAAAATCCGTTGCCGTGGAAAAAAATCAAATCCATATTGAGCCAACTGTGGTGGAATTGCCTGAAATACATTTAAAAAACAAAATGACAAATGTCATTGTAAATCCTCTGGCTGCTTGAAGTGCCACATATTTTTCAGTTTTTACTGCCCAAATTTAATTTTATCTCACAGCAACTGCTGTGAATACATTTTTAGATAAACCTTTTTCTACAGGTCTAATGACACCAGAGCCCCTCCTGTCAGGAAAGCAGTCATGTTTATTATTCTTTTATTAAATTTTGAAGCAGATGCACAGTTACCCCCCCCCCCATGTCTTATGTTATAATTTAAAATGTCTGTTTTGATGCTGCATGGCAATGGGGGGAAAATCAAACGCCTAACAGAAATGACTGAAAAAAGTAGACTATGAAAAGATATGCATCCTTACAGCAAATTTTCTTTCTCTTTACAAAATACACCGAAAAGTTTCCCCTGCCCTTTCAAATGATGTGCTTGTTAATTATGTGGCTTTTTGCATTAGACTAGCATTTATCACCAATTATAAGACAACCTAAGTTTAAAAATAACCTTTAAAATGGATTTGCCTGATGTTAACTAGCAAAAGACAAACTCATCCCATGGGTCTGAACAAAATAAAGAGAGCTAGAAGTGAGCTATGTTCAAATTTAAAATAAAATTGTATTTGATAAAACTTAGTTTTGATTCAAAAACAAAAGCAAAAATAAATCTACAAAACCAGTGTCTTTGTGGCTTGTATTTTACTTTGCTTATAAAACTGATACTTTTATCTGTAAAATCAGAGCACTAGATATTGTTGAAAGTAAAGAGATTCCTTGCTCTTTTAACGTATTGCAAGTATTTTCTCTGTAGAAACAGGAAAGAAGGGAGCTCTCACCAATAAATGGATAAAATGCACACATGACATATTCTCAGAACGATTACTGATGTCTAAATTAGAGAAAGGTTTAGCTAGTCTGGAATCTGTTTTATCACTAGATACAGAAGACTGAGAATGAGATTACTCAGTCCTTGAGAGCTGCAACACTTCCATACCCCTTAAATCTTGTATCTTTTTGTGTTTTATTTGATGTTTGTGGAGTGTAAAGTGGGTGTTTCCAGAAGGAATGGTTGATATCTTTGAGATGGGGTAGTTGAGGTAGAGATGAGGGCAGTTGAAAGATAATTGCTACTTATTGGCCCAGCTAAGTATAGCTCTGCTTTCCTCCTCACATGATGATAATAGCTATTTGCTTTTATCCAGTGGAAGGGAAATAAGAAGCTCTTATTGCTTCCAGGAACCTTGGTTCACCAATTTGGCCAGGGGATGTGGGGGCAAGAAGGCTGACCAGGACTAGAAAATTTTGATATTTTAATACAACACTTATTCTGAGCACTTTCCTTAATATTATCTACATTTCTTGCTGATTCATTAGTTTTCATTCTCACTAGGCAATAGCACTGCCTTCCTTCTGAGGTGAGAGAGTGAAGGCATTGTTGAGAATCCTGCCTTAGACACTTACTAGCTGTGTGAATCCCATCTCTAAAATGTAGTATCCTTAACACCTACCTGACAGGATTATTGTGAGGATCAAATCAGTTTCCATGTAAAGTACTTTGCAAACATTAAAGCACTGTATGTATGCTTGCTATTCTTCCGCATAGTATGAAGGTAACCCTAGTCTGCTGGAGATCATGAAGGAAGAGCAAGGTCTCAATATATTTCTCCTATACTCAGACTCAAGGTTTTCTCCTAAACAACTGTGTTTGCTGTGGCACCACCATTCCAAAACATTGCTTGTAACCGATTTTTCACTATCCCATGGTTCACATATCTAGTTCCTAGCACAACACCTAGCACTTAGGTACTTAAACATATTTGTTGATTGAATAATGTCAATATTCTCAAGTTCTTTTGATTCTAACTCCATACTATTTCATAACTGTCTTTTATCCACATTAACACAGTTATTTTTCATTACAGAGTTTGGTATCACCTGCCTACACAGTTGTAACAGTCTTCTAATAAGTTTTTCCATTGCCAGTCTTCTCCCTCCTTGAATACATCTTTCACTCAACCAGACTGATTGGTCATTTTTCCTCTGCTGAAAAATCTTCAATGGCTCACTATTGCTTACAGACTAAAATTCATACCACTTTGCCTTGACTTTCAAAGCCCTCCACAATCTGACCCTACCCTGCCTTCTCGGGTGTATCTCATATCTGTTTCTGCGTACTCTATGGCCTGGATAACCCAGACCATTTTCTGTCCCCTGAACATACGGAATGTATTTTTCATGTGCATGCCTTTGTTTAACACAGTTCCCAATGCCTAGAATGGCCTCCTTTTCCCTTCTTTGTCTAATGAAACCTTCCCATTTGTAAGATTTTCCTCTGATTTCACTTAGTAATTTGTTTTTACTCTTTACAACAACATAGAAATATTAAATCCATTATGCTAAGTAATGAGGGAAATACAAAATTTAAATAGGAAATGATTCCTATAGTAATGGAGAATATAATATAGTAGATAAAAACAAATACTGATACCATATGTTATTTTGTATTATAAAGTATACCCATGTGTACATATGTATGTAAATGTATATGTTTGTTTCTTTGCAATAGAGAAGTAAAAAATAAAGTGTTATGTGTGTCCTGAGGGAGTAAGGCTGTTACCTATGGGAAGATTAGAATAGTAATTCCTGAAGGAGTTAGTGTTTAAGTAGTGATTTAAAGAAGAATCATGATTCAGCAGAGGTACCAATGTGAGCAAAGACAAGAGAGATGTGGAAATTTAGAGTATGTTTGTATTATAGTTATATTTGTATGTTTTATCAACTAACAAGACTATATACCCTCTGAGTATAGGGACTGTATTTTATCCAAATGGTTAATTTTCAGGTTTATCAGTGTAGTTAGTGCAACTCAGGTTATTAAGAAATATTTGTTGAAATTGAATTAAATTGGTGGAGGGAGGAAGAAAGGAAGGAAGAAAGGGAAAAAGTTATTTAGTGTTTACTATGTTTAAAACACTGTGCTAAGCACTGGAGATCTAAATAGAAAAACAAGGTAGTCCCCACTCTCAAAAAGTTCATATTCAAATGGAGAGGATAATAGAGGTTTTCAGCTGCTAGTCACTCCCATAATGCTTAGGGTGCACTGGCAAAGCAGATGGCAATGTATCTTTAATGTCATTTCCATTAATAAAATCATATCTGTTTGTAATGTTCAACCATGTAATGGTGCCACAAACTTTGCTGGCAAAAACTTTATTTTCCAAGTCACCATAGCAATGGGTTACTATGATTCTTGGGTCCAGGCCGGAAACAGGACTGGTCCTTTAGATACTGCTACAATTCCCAGTGCATTTAGGCTTACCTAAGTTTGGTAGATTAGGTAATTATGCTTGTCACCAGGTTTTATATATATATATATATATATATAATTACTTACAGCAACTCATGAAATAGTATAATAAGCTTTAGAGATTACAATATGCATCATTGGAGAGCTGTTGAAATCACAGTTCCTCATGTGTTAAGATCAGAAAATATAACTGATAAAGATAATTTCTGTGATTTATGGTATTGTTTGTTTTGGCAATAGCATCTACAATGCTGCTGATGCAAGGGACTATAGCATCTCTATTATAACATGTATCTCTGTTTACTCAAAGTTTAATTGTCCACTGTTAAAATCCAGTATACACTTACTTCAAAAAGAAATTACAAGATGGAATGAAATATCTCTGTTGTATTATGTGTAATTATATTTTGATTTTCAAACTGTTTGATATATCTCCTATAAGATGTTAAATTTGAATGTCTTAAAGTGACAAAATCATAGAATTTTATGCACCTTATTAATAACTCTATTGCTGACCATCAGCCTTGCTTAAACTTGAACAGAATCTTTTTTATTTTTTTGTCTCTTATGAAAGTCTTATGATTTTAAAACTGGTTAAATTATTTTAATCCATATAATTTTAATGAATATTTACTTGAAATGGAAAAAATACCTATTACTTTCTGGATTTTGTTTGTTTAGTACCATAGTATTGTAAACAACCTAAAAGGGCATTCAGTCTAATGCCTATATGAAGCAGGAACATTTTCTATAACATTCCAGAATTTTTTTTTCCTAGCCTCTATTTGAATACCTCTAATAGTGACGACAAGCTCACTACTTTCTAGGCATCTCATTCCATTTTGGACAACTATAATCTTTAGGAAGTTCTCCTGTATTCTGAGTCAAAATCTGGCTACCTGTAACTATCATACCTGTTTTCAACAATGATTCTATTTATATAGCTTAAAATTATTTTAGCCATTTCTGCTCCTAGAACCTACTTTTATTAAGCTGTTGAAAACATTATATTTTATCCCAATCATATTAAGCATACAATCCACCAAGCCCCCATCTTTTTAATATAAAATTCCAACATGTGTCATCTTTCCCTTGCTGTTTTTAAGATCCTATTTATTGTTGTGAAATTTCATCCTCTTGGTTTTAGTCTCCTTAGTTCCACCTCATCGAGATCTTTTTTTGATCCTAATTCTTTTAGCCTAGTTATTCAGCTTAAATGATAATTCTTTTACAAGGTCTTTGTCTTTGTTGATTATGCATCTATCCATATATTTTGTAAATATTTGGAGGGGGCAGGTAGTGGTGATATACAATACAATAAACTTCTGCAGAAGGTGGGATTTGAACAGAAACTTAAAAGAAGCCAGGGAAGACAGCTAATGCCAAGGGACAGAAATGGGAGATGGAGGGAGCATTGTACCTGAAGAGGAGCAAGTAGGTCAGTATGTAACTGCATCCTGAAGTTACTAGAGGGAAGTAAAGTGTAAGAAGTCTGGAAAAGTAAGAAAGGACCAAATTATTGTGCTTTAAATGCTAAATAGAGGATTTTATATTTGATCTTGACTCAAGGATATAAGCTTCTTGAGGTGAGGCACTGTTTCATTTTGTCTTTTTATTCCCAACACCAGCACTCTGCTTGACTCAGAATAGACATTTTTTTTTTAAAGTGAGGCAATTGGGGTTAAGTGACTTGCCCAGGGTCACACAGCTAGTAAGTGTCAAGGGTCTGAGGCCGGATTTGAACTCAGGTCCTCCTGAATCCAGGGCCGGTGCTCTATCCATTGCACCACCTAGCTGCCCCAGAATAGACTCTTAATAAATGATGGTTGAATTATTTATTCCCTCATTTATGTAATTTAAAATTTTGCCGTCATCTGAGTAATTGGAGGAGAGATGGTGAATAGAATTTGAAGCAGTCATTCTTTTCCTGTTAAAGGGATTAGTTTGGGGGCAGGTAGAAAGTGCAGTTAGTTGATAAAGGACTGGCCCTGGATTTGGGAGGATCTGAGTTCAAATCCGACCTCAGACACTTGTATGTGACCCTGGGAAAGTCACTTAACTCTCATTGCCCCTCACAAAAAAAAAGCATTAAAAGAAAAAAGGATTAGTTTTTATAGCTCCTTTCCTAGGCTGATGTATGGGGAAAGGGAAAAGGAAAATGAACATCTCTTCTCTCACCTAGCCTTTCAACATGGAAGTTAGAACCTGTAATAGCTGACCAGGGAGATAAGTCTTTGAGTGGAAAGTAACTTGGTTTTTTTTTTCTTTGTTACCCTACTGTGCAGTGAAAAGGGTACAGTGAAAAAGATATGCCATTGCATTTCCTTTGTCCATATGCTTCCTCTTTCCCCCCACCTCCAGATTTTTAAACCTACTCATAGGTCTGGAGGGGAGGAAAAACAGTGAAATCTTTTCAAACTCCATTCTAACATATCACTGATTAGGTGGGAAACCCTTGAGGCATACAATGAAACACTTTTCCAGAAGAGAATTCAGAGAAGAATTTTCTACTTAGAATTATAATCTTTGGTTTGTTTAATCTTGTTTCAGTAACTTCATTGGCTACTTTTGGGTGTAGAAAAACATAATAGGATGGCAGTCATTATAAACAGCTGACTTTTATACCACATTGATATCCAAACTTACTTCAACATTCTTTTGATTTTTGATTTTTAAAGGTTGATTTTTAAAGAGGGCATGAAAAAACAAAATAGCTATTTCAGTAAAATCAAAGTGCCTATAACATAAAAACCAAGTAACAAATAGTTCATCTGGATCTAGGGACATGAAAGAAATGGTTTCTTATCATAAACTTTTAAACTCTGCTTGTAATATATAGACTAGTGAATAAATCAGATATTTACATGTAGTGGAATTATATAAACTCTTGAACTTTGAAGTAATTTATGCAGTGTATTCAGTGCTAACTAGTAGTGTAGACAGAATCTTACAAAAGCATTCCAACTATGTGCTTTATTACAAATTATGGAACATATAACTTAAAAATCTCTTGCTGATTTAAGATTTAATTTTCAGCCAATAAATGCTTTCTTGTACAATTGACTTTTTCTGATAATCATACTGTAGTGATGTTTAAATCCACCCTGCATGGATTACATTTCTCTTAAGTAGAAATTAAATGATTTCTTGTTGATATTTGAGTCTAACTACATTGAGAGTTCTGTCAAAATACTAGTTCGATTTTTGAAGATTAGGTTAAACAGATTATATAAAGAAAATGAGCCTTGCTAATGGGTTTCTGCATTACTGAATCAGCACATAGTAACTTTAGCCCTTTACAGTTGCAACATTACCATTCAAATGGTAGGAGTTCTAGCAGTTTCATTACTTTAGTCCTGTAGAGCTAACAATTCAATGTTTTGCCATAGTGTATGTTATACTATTGTTAAATATAAGTCAATTATTGAACAATAACATAGGTAATTTCAAAAGGAATGATACCAAATGCAGGTAGGGGTTGGTATTTTGCACTCACTAGTGACTGTCATGACTTGTAGAGCTCAGTGAAGACTGGACTGCCCTAGGCACTGACCTCATAATTTCCAGAAGCAGGTGGAGGTGGCAATTATAGCTACGGCCACTATCTTGAACTTTCTGTAGTAGGTGATGAATTGCAAATGGCTAGACCCAGTGCACAACAATAAACTCAAATAAATCTTCAATGTGTAATAATGACAAGACTGAAAGACTGGCAGCTATAACAAGGCTGCTGTTGTCACCCACTTTGCTGTAGCCTTGATATCCATCATTATCAGCTGGAGCTAGCTCAAGAGCTGGACAAGAAGGTCCGAAGAAGGATGAGTTGTTTGCGCTGAAGCGTCCAGTTGGTCCCATCTGGCAGAGAGTAAATGGGATTTTTTTGCCTGTTCACTAGGCCAGAGCTGTCCATCATTTTAGGCAGATATCTGATCACTTCATGCTGAGGAACAATATGGCTTTACACTGTTTGGTATACTTTTGGTAGTTCAATCTGCTATTTTTTGTTCTCTTGAAAGCTTTTGGTTACTTTGTTGTTATGGGCGGGGGGGGGGGGGAGGAAGGAGAGTTGTGCTTTTACTCCAAAACTTATGTTTCTGGTGATAGTGTTAGCCATCATTAACAGGCAGTTTCCAAAATGATAAAAATATACTTTAATGCAGCATGAATCAAACTTGAAATCTTTATTCTGAAATGCAGTGTGGTCTTTAGTATTTTTCTATCTTTATATTACATGTACTCTTCTATCAGTAGACTATAAGCTGCCTTTAATATTTTTAAAGTAATACAGATATAGAGAGTTACTATAATCTTACCTGTAAAATATCCAAAAAAAATTTATGGTAAATACTGTATTTAACATCCACAAGAGCATGTTCATTGTTCTGTATATTCCACTATTGATTAAAATAGCTTGTGATGGCTGAAGATTACAAATTTGACCTAAAAAAATTAATGGCAAAGTTCTTAATAATGAAAAAAAATATATAAGCTGTCACTATACCTGCCAGACTTCAAAACTGAATACTGTTTAAGTTTAACACAGGGACTTATCTTGAATATTCTTTGGTCCTTGAATGTTTCATCAAGATGATATGATTAATCAACATAGCACTTTAATAAGTGACTCTTGAATCGCTTTTCTCTCTTAGAAGTCTTAGAGTTGTTTAAAATAGGAGAGTTCATTGAATAACAGTTTATTATGCCTATATAATTTAATTTCCTAATAAAGAAATAAGGAATTTCATAACCATTGAATTATTTCTCTGAAGTTGTGACCAGGACTATTTTAAATAAAGATTACAAGTATGCTATTTAACATCTTTTGTTTATTTCAATATTTTGCCTGTTAAGGGACAAAAATTGGGAAATTATTTTTTAAAAATAGGCTAAAATTCCTTTTAGTTTTGTTGTTTTTTAAATGAAAACACATCAACATACACTTGAACACTTTTAATTTTTAAAATTCTCTTAAAATATATAAATAAATGAATAATTAATGCATTCATAGTGACTAATTCCTGAAATGATTAAAATTCTTCAAATGATTTTGAGATGTACTTGGAACTAAATGAACACTCATTCTTAAAACCTAGATCACATGACATGACCCTCATTCATTTTGCATTTATTTCATTATAAAGCTTGAATATTTAAAGCAACAGATTCTTTCAGATTTCTTTGCATGTCAGTATCTGCTTTGGATAACAATTTCCAAATTAAACCAAAACATATTTCATCTCTGTAGACTTAGCTTCAAACAGCAATGGCCACCTGAAAATATGTCAAGAACACTGTTTTCTCATATTGGAATTTAGGCAATTTGTTTTTAGACAGTGAGCTGTTTTCAACCTATTTTTGGAGTCCCTCTGTGGCCTGACCATTCGTTCCAACATAATTTATGGTGGCACTGTAACATATGGACTTTTCATCACTGTCCAGCTGAAATCCTCTGTTGGACATGGGCATTCTTCCCTTCCCCCTCCAGTGGCTCCCTCCACTACTCATATCTTAGCAGCCTCTGGAGCAGGTAAACTAATGTTGAGTTTGTGTAAGACCTGATATGTTCAACATGATATGAATTGTTAAAATACAAAAGATGTATTGTCCTTCCTACTTGAAGATGATATTTAGTTGCAATTTATAATATGGTTATACATAATAAATGTTTTCTATACTATGTCTTTTATGAATATGAACAATGAACTTTGATTAGCAGCTTTGATAACTTAGTCAAGCCAAGGGTTGGCTTATACTGCTTTTAAAATTGCTTTAAGATTAAGAAATATTCAAACCCAAATGGTCTTTTTAGTTTTTAGGGAAAAGATCAGTAATATGTTGCCAAAAATATACTCTCTTGCATCTTAGAAATAACTATAAATTAAATACTATAAAATGACATCTACAATTGTTATGGTACTAGCAAAATTGATTTATTTTTTTAGAAGTCTATTTGATTATTGTTGTAACTACCCTGCTTGTTATAGTCTACCTGTCAACAGATTGCTGGCCCTAAAATAGCTATGGGAAAGAAAGAGATGGTTCTAGAAGCCATAGAAAGAGCTCCTTAGGTCTTCATCTACTTTTTTTTTTTTTGTGAGGCATTTGGGGTTAAGTGACTTGCCCAGGGTCACACAGCTAGTAAGTGTCAAGTGTATGAGATCAGATTTGAACTCAGGTCCTCCTGTATCCAGGGCTGGTGCTCTATTCACTGCGCCACCTAGCTGCCCCCTTCATCTACTTTCTTCTATACTTCCACCCCACCTGCACTTCGGAACAGGAATCATTTATGAATGTGACACTGTTTTGTCAAAATAGATATTTTATTTATAAATAAAAGGTTAAGAAATATAGAGGACATAGACAGTATCTTGTCCCAAATAGCAGCCCAGTAGGATTTAATAGTTGAAGTTCCTCATAAGTATTTGCAACTATTTGGGTAGGTGAATGTGAGATGGACAGGCAGCTTAGCATATGGGATAGAAAGATGAACTCAAAGTCAGAAAGTACTGGGTTCAGGATCTGCCTTTGCTATATACTGAATGTATAGCTCTGGGCAAATCCCTTATCCCTTCAATGACCTTGGTCTAGTACTGTATTTGCAGAGAAGGTTCTCACCTGCATTGGGAAAGGAAGTCCCTTATTTGGGAGCTCCCTACACAGATGAAATCATAGATTTGATAAAGAAACAAAGAAATGATAAGCAAATTCTAAAATTACCTCCAAAGAGCTCCAGTTGCTCCAAAGACCTCCAGTTATTGAGACCTCACTTGCTACCTCAAGACCTGGCCTGTCTTAGCTTCTAAAACACTTATCCATAGGTAGCCCTAAAAATCACAAAAATAAGTAATAAAATAGAACTGCTGTCTTTTTTCTAACAGGCCTCTTTTCACACATAGGTCTTGGCAGCTATTATCTATTAACTGAGAGGTGACAAGTAATAAATTATGGTGGTTTGGAATAATATTAATTTAAGAAAAATAAGCCTTTCATTTACACGTTGTACCTATTCCCATAATACTTGTTTGATTTCTATAGTACTTTAAAATTTAAAAGTACTTTCTCCCCAACTACTCATTTAGAAGTAGGATAGAGTCATTTCCTAAGTGGAATGATTTACAAGCTTCACACCATTATGAGGTTGCAGTTTTTGTTTTGTTTTGTTTTGTTTTTTTGCAGGGCAATGGGGGTTAAGTGACTTGCCCAGGGTCACACAGCTAGTAAGTGTCAAGTGTCTGAGGCTGGATTTGAACTCAGGTACTCCTGAATCCAGGGCCGGTGCTTTATCAACTGAGCCACCTAGCTGCCTCTGAGGTTGCAGTTTTGATCTTGTTAGTCATCTGTTCAGAAATCTGCAGTAGTATTTATTTGCCTCAGGTTAAATACAAACAATTTAACACAACCTTCAAATTTAAACATTTATTTCAAAGTACTACCTTGATTTGACCATTACTCATCAGAAAACTTTTTGTATTCTTTGCATTATTTTCTGACTTCCATCCCTAAATTCTCACTCATATTTTTTCCCATAACCATATACATGCCTCTATGTTTTCCTCCTACCAGTCAACTGTCTGCTCCAGAAAGTCTTCCACAATTAAGCTCACTCTTTTTCTTATTATCACATTCATTAGTTTCAAAAAGTATGTATACATACTAGTTTTAGCCTGTGATTTCTTCAGAGTATAAGAAATTTCCCAGTGAGAAGCTCCCTCTACCAGTAAAGATTCAGCACCTGCTCCACAAGTCTCTGAGAGTTACTTGGGGGCAACTCAGAGAGATTGAATGATTCACCCAAGGTTGGGCACCTAGTACATGTTACAGCTGGCATTTAAATGCAAATCTTCCTCCTCACTCTAAGACAAGCTTTCTATCCACTATGCCACACTCCTCCTGCCCCTTTCCCCATGTGTGATTGTGTGTGTGTGTGTGTGTGTGTGTGTGTGTGTGTGTGTGTGTGTGTTTCTATGTGTGTATGTATTTGAACAAGCTACATTTGGACTGAATGTGCTCAATGAAATTGGGGAAATGGCACTAAAGAAATAAAAAATGGGAAGGTCCCCAATACCAAAGGAGATTTGTGCTATGGACAACATTTGAGGACATTAAGGAACTAATTCTCAAGTTATCTGAAAGAAGAGGACATTGATTAGAGAAAAAAAAAATCAAGTCCGATATGATCAGAAAAGTTGACTTAAAAGCATATCCTACTTTCTCAATTCTCAAGTGGCAATGAGAACAGTTTATAGATATAACTCCATTAAAAGAGAAAGGCAAGCTTTCAAAAGGTTATATTCTAGAACAGGACACAATTGACAAAAAGGCCTCTGTGCATATTGTTTATTGACTGCAAAAAACAATCAACATTTGATTCAGTAGAGTAGAATATAATCTTTAAAGGTGTTCATTCAGCAGGAGGTCTACCATGAACATGATAAGATCATAGAAGATTTCACTATCGATTTGGGTGTCCAAAAACCTTCGTGCAGTTTTAAGCTATTAAGTCTTAAGCAATTCACCCAAGGTTGATC
This sequence comes from Dromiciops gliroides, assembly GCF_019393635.1. NCBI lineage: Eukaryota > Metazoa > Chordata > Mammalia > Microbiotheria > Microbiotheriidae > Dromiciops > Dromiciops gliroides. The sequence goes on along the minus strand of NC_057864.1, from coordinate 119,080,666 downwards.
CCATAGTATATATGAATGTTAGCACTTGAACCTCAGTCTTCCTCCTCACTCCAAGACCAGTTTTCTTTGCTTTGCTGTATTCCTCCTGCCCCTTTTCCTGTTTAAACTATTAAGGCTTAAAACTGAACCCGGGGCAGCTAGGTGGCGCAGTAGATAGAGCACCGGCCCTGGAGTCAGGAGTACTTGAGTTCAAATCTGGCCTCAGACACTTAACACTTATTAGCTGTGTGACCGTGGGCAAGTCACTTAACCCCAATTGCCTCACTAAAAAAAAAAACAAAAAACCCCGAACCCAGACTTTTGGGACAACCCAGTATGATAGCAGAGATAACTTGGTTCAATGATGCTCTGATTATCATTGTTAAGTAAGATATCAAAACAGGTTGAAATTTTTCACCAAAGGTATTTGCCCTCCTTATGAAGGATTTTTTTCTTCATGAAGGATATTAAGTGAAGAGTTCAAATGGAAAATGGAAATCAACATAGAATAGATGATGAAGTTCTTCTCAAAGGCCATGTTAATAAATTATTATCTGCAACTAATGGAATTTATAAATTCACAACTTAAAGACAGTTTTATTTATTTATTTTGTTAATATACATTTGATTTATTGGTTAATTTTGCCAAGTTAATGTTTCACATAATCAAATTTTACAAAATCAAATCACTGTCTGCGCTATATAATCTTAAGTGTAAATATATTTTCATCACATGGAATAAAATGTGCCTAATATGTAATTGTGACTCTGTAATTATACATTCTATAATATAATTATCGTAAATACATGTAACGAAGCAAGTAGGACATGCAATAATTAAGACATTCAATTATGTGATTAATGTGTGTAATTACATAACAAACAGCCTCAAACTTTCTGGAAAATTTTTGCTGACATGGACAGATGATAATTTTTGACACATGCATCGCTTTGAACAGATCTGTCTTAACAAAGATTCACTTTAATTTAGACCTAGTTCTTTTGCTGTTGTTTTGAAAGTTATCCTTCCATACTTCTAAGATGTTAACAAGAAATAAGCCTGCTTCACTACAAGAAATATTAATTAAAAAGAAAATTTTTTGGCTCTTACAACCCATTGGTACAAATGCTGGTCAAGATGGATCAAGGGCAATCTATAGGTCAGGTCACATTGAGGGCAATCTGAAGTCTTTCTCAGTTCGCCAAGTGGTAACCTGGATTTACACCCTAATATCTGGGCAGTTAGGTGGTGCAGTAGTTAGGGTACAGAGCTTGGAGTCAGGAAGACTGACCACAGATGTGTCCTAGCTGTGTGACCCTGGAAAAATCATGTAACCCTGTTAGTCTCAGTTTTCTCATCTATAAAATGAGCTGGAGGAGGAAATAGCAAAGTATTCCACATTAGTGTTCCAATTTTTCCACAGCTTCTCCAACATTTAATATTTTCCTTTTTTTTTTTTGTCATATTAGGTGTGAAGTGGTACCTTGGAGTTGTTTTAATTTGCATTTCTCTATTCAATAGTGATTTAGAGCATTTTTTTCATATGGCAATAGATGGCTTTGATTTCTTTGCCAAGAAAACCCCAAATAGGGTTACTAAAATTTGGACACAGCTTAAATAACTGAACAACAACAATAATCTGTAAATATTTTCCACTAATAACTGGATTTATTGTAAACTCTTTCACTTTAATTTTCTAATTTTTTTTAAAAAGTAAGGCAATTGGGGTTAAGTGACTTGCCCAGGGTCACACAGCTAGTAAGTGTTAAGTGTCTGAGGCTGGATTTGAACTCAGGTACTCCTGACTCCAGGGCCGGTGCTGTATCCACTGCGCCACCTAGCTGCCCCCTCTAATGTCTTTTAATTTCCATAATTATGACTAACATTTATATGGTGCTTTAAGGTTTGTAAAACGTTTTGGAAATATTATATAATGTTATCCTTACAACAGTCTTGAAAGGTGATATTGTTACCCCATTTTACAGATGAGGAAATTGAGGTAAACAAAGGATTTAGTGACTAGTAGCACAGCTACTCAGTGTCTGAGTCCAGACTGACTAGACCCAGTATTCTGTGCTCTGCACCATTGAGCCAGATTTGGATTTGGATAGTCCAGATTTGAATCTGGGTTCTGCCAATGAATACATGTGTGAACTTATACAAGCCCTTACCCTCTCAGTTAAGAAACTCCCCTCAGGGGGAAGCTAGGTGGCATAGTGGATAAAGCACCGGCCCTGGATTCAGGAGGAATTGAATTCAAATCAGGCCTCAGACACTTGACACTTAACTAGCTATGTGACCCTGAGCAAGTCACTTAACCCTCATTGCCCTGCAAAAAAAAGAAAAGAAAAGAAACTCCCCTTCATAATTTATTGAAAAAAATGGTGCTTCATGGAGAGATTTCTCTTTTTCCCTCCTCTACATTCTATCTATATTATTCTAGTTTCTAATGAAGAGGTGACCTTTCTCTCTAAGATCATCCCTTGTACATATGTCTTTACAGGTATCTATTTTTCCCTACTATCATCCCATTTCTATTATCTTCTTTCTCTACTTATACATTGGTTTCTTCCTTAATGCCATCAAACACATAATTGCATGTTTTAATTATTGCATACCCTAAAAAGCAGCAGTTTACTTTTCTATAGCACATAAGGTGATTTTTATTCTTCTACTTCTTCAGCTTAAAATTAAGTAACCTTTTAAAAATATTTTTAATAAATAAAAGTATTTTATTATTTTCCAGTTACATATAAGGATAGTTTTCAACATTAGGTTTCATAGGATTTTTAGTTCCAAAATTTTCTCCCACTCTCCCTTCCCTCTCCTATCCCCAAGACAGAAAGCAATCTGATATAGGTTATATATGTGCAATCACATTAAACATATTTCTCATTAGTCATCTTGTGAAAGAAGAATCATAGCACAAGGGGAAAACCTCAAAAAAGAAGGAAAAAAAAAACAGCCCCAAAATAGAAACAGTATGGTTCAATCTGCATTCATAATCCACAGGTGTTTTGGTTTTTTTTTCTGGATGTTGAGAACACTCTCTATCATGAGTTCTTTGAAATAGTCTTGGATCGTTGCACTGCTGAGAGGAGCCAAGTCTATCACCATTGCTCATCAAACAATGTTGCTGTTACTATGTACAATGTTCTCCTGGTTCTGCTCCTTTCAATCAGCATCAGTCAGTGCATGTAAGTTCTTCCAGGTTTCTCTGAACTCCTCCTGCTCATTGTTTCTTATAGCACAATAGTATTCCATTACATTCATATACCACAACTTGTTTAGCCATTCCCCAATTGATGGACATTCCCTCAATTTCCAATTCTTTGTCACCACAAAGAGAGCTGCTATAAATATTTTTGTACATGTGGGTCCTTTCCTCTCTTCTATGATCTCTTTGGGATACAGATTTAGCAGTGGTTCCACTGGGTCAAAGGGTATGAACAGTCCCATAGCCCTTTGGGCATAGTTCCAAATTGCTCTCCAGAATGGTTGGATCAGTTCACAGCTCCACCAAGAACACATTAGTGTTCTAATTTTTCCACAGTTTCTCCAACATTTAATATTTTCCTTTTTTTTGTCATATTAGGTGTGAGTTGGTACCTTGGAGTTGTTTTAATTTGCATTTCTCTATTCAATAGTGATTTAGAGCATTTTTTTCATATGGCAATAGATAGCTTTGATTTCTTCATCAGAAAACTGCCTGTTCATATCCTTTGACCATTTCTCAATTGGGGAATGACTTACATTCTTATAAATTTGATTTAGTTCCCTATATATTTTAGAAATGAGGCCTTTATCAGAAATACTGGCTGTAAAAATTGTTTCCCAGCTTTCTGCCTCCCTTCTAATTTTGGCTACATTGCTTCTGTTTGTACAAAAACTTTTTAATTTAATGTAATCAAAGTCTTCCATCTTGCATTTCATAATATTCTCTATCTCTTGTTTGGACATAAATGGTTTTCCTCTCCATAGATCTTAGAGGTGAACTATTTTTTCCTCTCCTAATTTATCTATGGTAAGTCTAGATCTTGAACCCTTTTTTGACATTATTTTGGTATAGACTGTAAGATGTTGGTCTATGCCTTAGTTTCTGCCATACTATCTTCCCATTTTCCTAGTAGTTTTTGTCAAATACTGAGTTCCTATCCCAGAAGCTGGAGTCTTTGGGTTTATCAAACAGTAGATTACTATAGTCATTTACTACTGTGTCTCCTGTGCCTAACCTATTCCACAACTCTATTCCTTAGCCACTACCAAATAGTTTTAATGACTGCCACTTTATAGTATAGCTTCAGATTTGGTACAGCTAGCCTACCTTCGTGTGCATTTTTTTCATTAGTTCCCTTTATATTGTTGACTTTTTGCTCTTCCAGATGAATTTTATTATTTTTTCTAACTCTATAAAATAATTGTTAGGTTGTCTGATTTGTATGGCACTGAATAAGTACATTAGTTTAGGTAGAATTGTCAATTTTATTATATTAGCTCAGACTATCCATGAGCCACTGATATTTTTCCAATTATATAGGTCTGATTTTATTTGTGTGAAAAGTGTTTTGTAATTGTGTTCATAGAGTTTCTGGATTTGTCTTGGCAGGTAGACTCCCGAGTTTTTTATATTGTCTACCATTACTTTAAATGGAATTTCTCTTTCTATGTCTTGCTGCTCAGCTTTGTTGGTCATGAATAGAAATGCTGATGATTTATGTGGATTTATTTTATATCCTGCAACCTTGCTAAAGTTAATTGTTTTAAGTAGTTTTTTAGTTGGTTCTTTAGGATTCTCTAAATGTGCCATCATATCATCTGCAAAGAGTGAAACTTTTGTTTCTTCCTTGCCTATTCTAATTCCTTTTTCTTCTCTTATTGCTAAAGTTAACATTTCTAGTACAATATTAAATAATAAAGGTGATAATGGACATCCCTGATTCAACCCTGATCTTATTAGGTATGCCTCTAACTTATCCCCATTACATATAATGTTGTCTAATGGTTTTAGGTAGATACTGCTTATTATTTTAAGGAAAGCTCCACTTATTCCTATGCTCTCTAGTGTTTTTTAATAGGAATGAGTATTGTATTTTGTCAAATGCTTTCTCTTCATCTATTGAGATAATCATATGATCTTGGTTAGTTTTGTTATTGATGTGGTTGATTATGTTGATAGTTTTCCTAACGTTGAACCAGCCTTGCATTCCTGGTATAAATCCCACTTGGTCATAGTGTATTATCCTGGTGATCACTTGATGTAATCTCCTTTCTAATATTTTATTTAAGATTTTTGCATCGATATTCATTCGAGAAATTGGTCTATAATTTTCTTTCTCTGTTTTGTCTCTACTTGGTTTAGGTACCAACACCATATTTGTGTCATAAAAGGAATTTGGTAGAGCTCTTTCACCTGTTTTTTCAAATAATTTGTATAGTATTAGAATAATTATTCTTTAAATGTTTGATAGAATTTACTTGTAAACCTATCTGGCCCTGGAGATTTTTTCTTAGGGAGTTCCTTGATGGCTTGTTCAATTTCTTTTTTCTAAAATGGGCCTATTTAAGGATTTTATTTCCTCTTCAGTTAACCTGGGCAATTTGTATTTTTGTAAATATTTATCCATTTCATTTAGATTGTCAAATTTATTGGCATACAGTTGGGCAAAATAGCTCCTAATGATTGTTTTAATTTTTGCTTCATTGGTGGTGAATTCACCTCTTTCATTTTTGGTACTGGTAATTTGGTTTTCTTTTTTTTTAAGTCAAATTAACCAAAGGTTTATATATTTTATTGTGTTTTTTTTCATAAAACCAGCTTTTATTTGATTAATTGTATAGTTGTCTTGCTTTCAATTTTACTAATTTCTCCTTTGATTTTTCAGGATTTCTAATTTAGTATTTAATTGGGGATTTTTAATTTGTTCTTTTTCTAGATTTTTTAGTTGCATGCCCAATTCATTGATCTCTTCTTTCTCCTTTTTATTGATGTAAGCATTTGGAGATATAAAATTTCCCCTAAGCACTGCTTGGGCTGCATCCCATAGGTTTTAGTATGTTGTCTCATTATTGTCATTCTCTTGGATGAAGTTATTGATTGTTTCTGTGATTTGTTGTTTGACTCACTCATTCTTTAGGATGAGATTATTTAGTTTCCAATTAATTTTCAGTCTACCTTTCCATGGCTCTTTATTGCATGTAATTTTTATTGCATTATGATCTGAGAAGGATGCATTTACTATTTCTGCCTTTCTACATTTGACTATGAGGTCTTTGTACCCTAATACATGATCAGTTTTTGAATATGTGCCATGTACCGCTGAGAAAAAGGTATATTTCCTTTCTATCCTCATTCAGTTTTCTCCAGATATCATATCTAAATTTTCTAACATTATTTCACCCCTTTAACTTCTTTCTTTATTATTTTGTGGTTAGATTTATCTAATTCTGAGAGGGGGAAGTTCAGATCCCCCTCTAGTATAGTTTTGCTCTCTATTTCCTCTTGTAACTCATTTAACTTCTCCCATAAGAATTTGGATGCTATACCACTTTGTGCATATACATATTTCTTATTGATATTACTTCATTATCTATCATACCTTTTAGCAAGATGTAGTTTTCTTCCTTACCTCTTTTAATTAGATCTGTTTTTGCTTTTTCTTTGTCTGAGATGATTGCTATGCCTACCTTTTTTACTTCAGCTGAACCATAATATATTCTGCAACGTTTTACCTTTATTCTGTGTATATCACCCTGCTTCAAATGTGTTTCTTGTAAAAAACATATTGTAGGATTCTGATTTTTAATCCATTCTGTTATTCACTTCCATTTAATGGGAGGGTTCATCCCATTAACATTCATATTTAAAATTGTTAACTGTTTATTTCTCTCCATCCTCTTTTTCCCTTTGAACTTTTTTCCCTTCTTTCACTCTATTCCTCCTGACCAGTGTTTTGCTTCTGAAAACTGCCTCCATCAATCTGCCTTCCCTTTTATCAACAGTCTTTCCTTTTCTTGCCCCCTTTTCCCCCTGCTTCTGCCCTCCCTTCTATCAATACCACCCTTTTCCCCTTCCCCTTTTGCTTCCTTAAAGAGTAAACCAAGTATCTTAATACAGGTGTGAGTGTATGTTATTCCCTCTCTGAAGCAAATCTGATGAGAGTAAAGTTGAAACCTTTTTTTTAAGAAAAACATTAAGTAAACCTGTCTGACATAACAATTACATTTCATACCACATAGCATTGATATACCACAATTTGTTCAGTTATGCATTAATTTGTGAGCAAAGAGTTTGTTCAAAGATTTCTATTATTAGTGCTATTAGTTTAAATAGTTCATCTGTGAATATTTTCGCCCATATGGGATCATTTTCTGAAACTGATCTCTTTCATTTATAAATTTAATATTGGGATCATTGAATCAAAGTATATGACCATTTTAGTTATTTTTCAGGCATAGTTACAAATTGTTTTCTAGAATAATTGAACCAATTTACTGGCTTGCCAATATAATAATGTATTACTGCGTCTATTTTCCCTTAGCTATTCTAACAATTACCATTTCTATCCTTTGCCAACTTTCAATTTTCTCAGTCTGAAGTAATTTGCCAGGTTTTTTTTTTTTTTAATGTATTTCTTTTATTAGTGATTTGGAGCCTTTTTCATGTGGCTTTTGACAATTTGTATTTCTTCTTCTGAAAAATCAGAAGTTGTAAACTTGTAATGTTTATCATATCCTCTACTACTTCTATATTCAGGAAAGAGTTTTTGTCTTGCAGATTTGCATTAATTCCCTAAAGATATTGGATGTCAGACATTTATCAGAAAGATTTCATTTAAATATTTTCCCCTACCCATTACTTTTTTTCTCATTCTACTTTCATTGGTTTTTGTCAGGCAGAGAGGTATATAAATTTATCTTCTTAAATTTATTCCATTAGTATATGAACTTGACAAATAACAACAAATGTGAACTTTTTGATATAGAGCAGAGGAAAAGAGAATTGTATATAACACCACAGATTTTTATTATGCAGAGCTTTTAGGGTCTTTTTTTTTTAAGTGAGGCAATTGGGGTTAAGTGACTTGCCCAGGGTCACATAGCTAGTAAGTGTCAAGGGTCTGAGGTCGGATTTGAACTCAGGTCCTCCTGAATCCAGGGCCGGTGTTCTAGCCACCGTGCCACCTAGCTGCTCCGCGGTCTTTTTTTAGTATATATTAAATTTATTACCATAGTTGCAATATTACCCTGTTTGTCTTTTTCCCCCTTTGAGCTTCCTTTTGCTCTCTTCTATGTATATTTTTTGTTTCACTGTCACTCTCCAGTCCTCTCTCTCCACATTCCTATCCCCACATTATAGTCAACCAAAACAGATTTCACACGTTGTATATTTCCAAAAATGTATGTCTCTTTTATCACTTCTGGTCTGTTATTTATCTGAAAAAAGTTAGGTGGTTTGATGAATCATCAATCCTCTGGAGTTATTTGTTAATTAGTCTTTTTTTTATTATTTATCCCTTATCTGCTTATGAATTCTTTTCCCAACCATAGTACCGAAAGATAGGACCTTCTGCTTTCTTTTTTTTAATAGGACATTTTATATTCAGATTGCTTGTTCATTCAGAATTTATTATGGTACATGGTATAGGATAATGGTATAAACCTATTTTCCACCAAACTGCTCACCAGTGTTTCCTCAGTTCTTATCAAATAAAGAAACTCTCTCCCAGTAGTTTGTCTCCCTGGGTTTGCTGAACATTGGCCTTCAGCGTTCAGTGAGATATATTTTTATATCTTTATATTTTGTCAGCCCTACTTATTTTCTTTTTTTACAATTAGTATTATTATTATTATTACTTTATATATTGATTTGAAATCTCGTAATGCTAGGGTCTCCATTACTCTTATTTTTTTGTTATTTCTCTAGAAATTATTGATTTTTTGTTCCTTTAGATGAATTTTATTATTTGCATACTTATATAAAAGTAAGTCTTTTATAGTTTGATTAATATGGTATTACATTTGTAAAGTGAGGTTATATCATCGTTTTTATTATATTTTTATAATCATGAAAATTGAATAACTATTTAAGTCTTTACTTTTATAAAGACTATTATAAGTCCTGTGAATGTCTTACATAACATGATACAGAATTCCTTGGCCATCCTATATTGGTTATACTTTTTTCTATCTAGGCCATCTCCCACCCCCAGGACACTGATCCTAGAGAGGGAGTCAGAATATTTCTTGCTTCCCTCAATATGTATAAATCATATAATATATATTTGCTTTGGATGATGATGATTCTTAATCATTTCAAAAGTTGAATTTTATTTTAATTTAGAATTCAACTGGAGTGTTTTAAACTTTTCTGTGAAATCGATTTCAATTAAATTTATCAGTTCTTTGACATGTGGACTAAAGGGTAATTTGATTGCTTATAGTCAGCATTTCCTGAGGTGATAGAGGCAATATGGCCATAAAGTGCTGGATTTGAAATCTGAAAGAGCTAGGTTCAAGTTTTACCTAAATTGGTCAGTAAGCCTTTATTATTAATCTACGTACCAGGCACTATGCTAAGCACTGGCGAAACAAATTACAGGAAAAAAGACAGCCCTTCACCACTTTTTAGGAAAAATAATGTTAGTAGATTACAAAGAGAAAAGCAGTACTTGTCAGTTATTTTGCTTCTCTCTCCATCACAGAAAATGATTCTCTTGAAAGGTTGTAAATCATTTAAAACACAGTGTAGTAGAAAGAGCACTCACTGTATTTGAAGATGGCAGTCTGCTGTTAAATTCTCATTCTTCTGCATTCTCACTGTGGGACTATGGGGAAGTTTGTTAACCATCCTTGGGCTTAATATCTTCATCTATAAAATGAAGGGACTGGCCCAGACGGTCTCTAAATTTCCTTTCAGCTCTAAATCTTGTAATTCTAAATTGAAGTCCAAAAACCCAATGCTATAGGAATTCAACTTTTATTAAGCTTCTATGATATGTAAAATGTTATGCTAGATGTGATATAAAGGTTAGATAAGATACAGCCCCTGATTTCATGAAGTTTATAATCTATAAGAGGATGCAATGCAAACCGATATACTTAATAATATTCTATAGTAAATGCATTTTTGTTGTTTAGTCATTTCACTCATGTCTGACTCGTTATGACCCCATTTGGGGTTTTCCTAACAAAGATACTGGAATAGTTTTCCATTTCCTTCTGCAGCTCATTTTATGGATGAAGAAGCTGAGGCAAATAGGATTAAGTGACTTGCCCAGGGTCATAGAGAATAAAAGAGGAAGGAAGGAAAGGGAAAGAAATTAAAGAAAGAATATCAACATCTAGTTGATAAAAAATGTCAGGAGAAAAAAGTGCAGAAGGAGACTCAAGTAAACTGGATATAACAGAAGTTGATCATATATAATCCTTGTTTGTCATTACTTCCATTTTTTGCATGTTTATATAATATAATATATATATATATTATATATAAGGACCTATTAATGATTGTTAGGTCCATAATTTTTTTTTTCATTTTGGAATAATAGTCAGAAATGATGGAGTGGAGATACACAAATAATGTTCTTATTTTCATAGAGTGTTTCGGGATAGTGCTAATGGAACAGGCATTCCAGAAAATGTAGGTGATAAGCTTGATGTTAATTTCACACAAATTTTAAATGGGTTACTAAGAATATTTGTGAGCACTTAGAAAATAAGATGGTGATTGTTACAAGTCAGGGTGGTTTTGCTAGGAAAGCATATCTAAATAGTAATTCTCTTCTTTGAGAGTTACCAAGCTAGGTAAATCAGAGGAATGTCATAGACATAGTATACTTGGAATTCAGCAGGGCATATGACAGCCTTAAATGATAGCCATTTGGATGGAGCAATGTGGGTTGGACAATTCCATTTCAATTAAATAAACATTAAATGCTTACTGTGTGCAGTGCAGTGTGCACAATGATTCTACAGTTAGATAGTTTCATTATTGGTCTTCATGCCTCCCTTTCCTCCCTGTTCCAATCCATTCTTCACATTGCTGCCAAAGTAATCTTCCTGAGACACAGGGCTGAGCATGTCACTCTTGTGTTTGAAAATTTTCAGTAGCTCCCTATTGCCCCTAAGAGAAGACATAAGCCTCATTCTAGCTTTTAAGGCACTTCATAATCTGACTCTGGTTTACCATTTTAGGCATATTTCATGTTATTCTTTTTTATGCACACTTGACAAAACCTGTCCCATTAACATTCATTCACTCAGCCCTAGAATATACTACCTCTTTATCTCTTCTTTTCAGAATCGATATCTACTTTCAAGATTCATTTCAGATGCCTCTTTCTTTCTTTTTTTTTAGTGAGGCAATTGGGGTTAAGTGACTTGCCCAGGGTCACACAGCTAGTAAGTGTTAAGTGTCTGAGGTTGGATTTGAACTCAGGTACTCCTGACTCCAGGGCCGGTGCTCTATCCACTGCGCCACCTGGCTGCCCCTAGATGCCTCTTTCTTAATATAGCCTTACTGGGAAGACAACATGGTATAATTGAAAGAGTATTGACCTAGGTCCAAATGCTACCTCTATTTTTTATTACCTTTATGACCTTGGGAAATTCATTTAATATTCCGAAGACTTGGTTTCTTTATCTGCAATATTAGGAGATTGGAACTTTTGGCTTCTGAGGGTTCTTCCCTCTCTAGATATATTATCCTTCCACATTATCTATCTTCGGCTTTTCATTCTTTTTCACCTCACACACCTAATCATTTTCTCGATATCCACTTCCACAGCCACCACCCTAGTTCAGATCCTCATCACCTCTCACCTGAACTCTTAGCTCCTAATTGATCTTCCTGCCTCAATCCTTTCCCCACTTCAGATTGTTGTCAGTGCAGCTCCCTAAGTTATTTTCCCAAAGCACAGGTTTGAACATCTCCCCCTACTCAATAAACTTCAATGGTTTCTTACCTCTAATAGTAAATATGAACTCATCTGTTTGTCATTTAAAGCCTTTCAGTCTTTTTATATATTACTCCTTTCCATGCACTTGATGGCTAACCTATAGTGGCCTCCTTACTGCTTCTCACACAGGATCTTCCATCTTCATGCCTTTTTACACCTTTTGAACTCTGCCATCAGAATGCTTTACCTGCTACTCACTTCCACATCTTAGAATCCATGGTTCCCTTAAAGACTCAGCTCAAGCACCATCTTCTGCAGGAGTCTTTTTCTGGTCTCACCATCTGCTAGTGCCTTCCCATCTGAGGTTACCATAATCAACTTCATATATCTAGACTGAGTGTTTTTGTTCTTGTGGTTTTTCCTATTAGAATGTAAACTTCTTCAGAGATAGTTTTGCTTTTGTTTTTTGTATTCATAGCAGATAGTATTGTATCTAGAACATAGTAGGCATTTAATAAATGCTTGTATAAATGCTTATTAACTGACTCATTAATAGCCTCCCACTTTTAGTAGATCTACTTAATACAGATGAGTATTAACATTTTATGCTATCACTGTCCAAAATAATACTTAGTGTTCAACTAATGAATCACTATTTTATGGCTCCTCTATGTCAGTTCTCTTCCTATAGTTCTTTTTTCCAGAAGCAAAGATCTAGGTAGAAATTAGTTCTGTTCTAAGAGTAGATGTCATAAAAAGATGTAATTTCCTCAAATAGATTCATAAAAGGAAATAAAATAAGTAATCCTTCTCTATATTGGGGCAGTTATAAAAATGTCCCCCTTGGAGTTTTTGTTTTATTTTTACTTTTGGTAAAACTATAGTTTTCTCCAAGAAACAATTGGGGTGAAAAAAATTGTGTTTCTAGAATCAGCCTTTATATACGAGAGGCAAATGAGATTTTGGGTGGCTAAAAACAGAAGAATCTGAGTAAAATATTGTTCCAAAGTAATTTATTTTTCTTTCCTCCTCAGCTTTTCATCTTAATGAAGTTAGGGCTATATGGATATGGTTGAGTGTCTTCTAGTCCCTAAAACAAAGGGAAAAACAAAGGGAAAAAAAATCAGCAGTCCAAACATTTAGAATTTCTACCAGGTTAACACTTCATAAGTTTAAGGTTCTGATATTACTATTGTAAATATGTCAAGTCATAAACATTCAATGATACTTGGAGTAATTATTGAAAATCAACCTGGCATGGTGATGCAGACCTGTCCTTCCTTCTACTGAGGGAGTCAGAGGCAGGTGGATCATTTGAATGAAGGAGTTCAGAGCAGCATTAGGACTAAAATCAATCAAGTGTCAATTCCACCTCTGGCACCAGTATGGTAAACTTTCAAGTACATAGGGCCATCAGGCTTGCTTGCCTATTGAGGTACAAATGATCCAAAGTCTGAAAAACAGCTGGTCAAACTTTTCCTGCAAATCATTATTGAGATGAGGCTTTGTAATTCCATCTTGGGTGATAGGGGGAGACAGTCTAAAAGAAAAATGAGTCAGCACACATTTATTAAGCACTTACTGTGTGCCAGGAACTGTGCTAAGTGCTGGAAACATTTGGTGTTTTGTTGTTCTTTTAAATCATAGCCTTTCTTCAGGAAAACACATGTTAAAATTGAAAGAATGTGGTTATTGTTCAGTCATTTCATTCATGTCCAGCTCTTCATAATACCAAATGTGGGATTTTCTTGGCAAAGGTACTGGAGTGCTTTGCCATTTCCTTCTCCAGCTCATTTGACAGACTGAGAAAAACAGGGTTAAGTGACTTGCCCATGATCACTAGTAAGCTAGTAAGTTCTGAGGCCAGATTTGAAGTCAAGATGTATCTTCTTGACTCCAAACCTGGAGTCCACCTACCTACACAATTGAAAGAGGAAGTACTCTGTGTGGGGCTGGTGAGAGAATGTCTTCTATAGGAGAGCTAAAATGTGACCTGAAGATTCAGAGGAGCCCAGGGAAGAAGACACATAACCTCATTCATAACTTTGGTAGGAAGGTACTTAACCAGGATGCCCACCCTGTTCATCAGTCCAAAACCCCAACCTTCAACAATAGGGGGATCTGGTGCTACTACTTGAGGAAACACTTACTTACCCTGGTATTTGTCACTCAGCATACTAAAGAAGAAACATACCATCCTGAAGCATTTTTTTTTTAAAACAAGTATTTGCATACTCCTTGTAGGAACGCCCTTTGACCAATTATGTTTTGCTAATGCTTTATCAAGAAAAAAATACAAGAATAATATTTGATAGAGGAGTTTTTTAATTAATCTTTTTTTTTGCCAAGTTTCAGCAAGGAGTAAATTTTTATAATTCAAGGTATTAATTTAAAAATAAGCAAGTTTAATTTTAAATGACAGTTTCAATATAGAGTAGGCATGTATGGATATATGAAAATGTATATTTAAATACATATAAAATGTATAAATAAACAATATAAATAATCAAGAAATCATGTCTTTCAGTGTTATCCATTGTCATTATTCCCCATGCATTGAGGCTCTCACTATAGCTATTACTATAAAACGTTCCCTAAGTACATAAAGGCTCTGATCGTTAAGATTTTTATTACCAGCCACACATACAGAGCTGCAAATTGCCTTGTTTCAGATTTATTATGTATTACTCCAGAAATTCTATAAAGATCAAAAGAACTGATTACAATGTTGACCTTTGCATTAACTCATCTGAATTTAAATTCAAGTGTTTGATTTGGGAAAATAAGTCCATTTATCATAGGTCTGCTACTGAGGGGATTGTGCAGCTCTGATTGGGAGTGCTGAGACCAAATTTATTTATTGAGCGTGGGCTTGAAAATTGTTTGTAGGACAAGAGGAACAAAAGTTTGACCTGCCATTGTATAGTACCAGGGGAACAATGTGGCAGTTGCCCTTTTCAAATTTCAGGTAGTCAATCTGTTTCAATCTTGTTGATAGAGCCACCAGATATTAATAGTTGAGAAAATATATACTATTTTTTAAAATGTAAACCATTCTTTGATTTAAAATCAATGATTCTTCTTTGGCTATAAAAATAACCAGCTCTTCAGTACAAAGGTTATATTTTAACCACATGTTGGAAGTATATTGGGATTCTTTTATATGTTTTAAGATAGCCTTGTGGAAGATCACATTGTCAATATAGTATTTATATTTACTTTTAGATACATATATAAATGTTTTCTTCTTATCTGTTTAGGAAAAGAAAATGACAATAGTTTTTAATTGGAGATGCTAATAGTTAATATTTTCATTTGTAGAAGTACATGTTGAAATGGAAGTTGGCTCATAAAATGATCTTTTTTGAAATGGAAAGAGCAATATGCAAATATGCAAAAATCTGGCCTTCAAAGCCACACAGACAAGAACTTATCTACAATAAACTATCTTTCTTTGCCTCTTATGATAGATAAGTATAGGAAAACCCAGGCTAGAAGCCATTTGGGGGCATCAGTAACAAAATCAGGCAATTCTTTAAAAATTGAATTTTAGAGTTGGAGGGCAGCTTAGAGATTATCTAATTAAAACCATTTATTTTACCGATTAGTAACTGAGTCCAAAAATGTTTACATGACTTGAGTAAGGTCATAGAGGTACTTCTTTTAATTCAACATCTTTTAATTTTGTACAGAAGCCATTGACTGACTACTGGAATTAAGTTGTTAAAGCATTGACAATCATATAAGATTTCCCATTTCCAAACATGCCCCATATTTTCCTTTTTGTCATCCCATCTACCTCAGATCACTTATGTGCATATATCCATATGCTGAAATCCTATTAACCCTTTAAAGCTCAACCTAAAAATACAATGTGTTCTGTGAAGCCTTCCTTGATTTGTCTCCTTTGCCTCCTCTTGGGAATTATCTTTCATAACTTCCATAACACTTTGGTTCTTTTTACACTTTAAACATTCTGTCTTTCAGTATTTTTTTGTATGTATGTACTCTGACCACTGCTAGACTGTAAGCTCACTGAGAACAGATAACTCTTATTGTCTTTTTATTTCCATTGTGTTTAACAGTACTTTGTAGATAGTAGATACTCAGTCAACATATTTTGAGTGGATGTATATTTCATGGCCATAGAAGGTATCCTTAAATTCAGATACGCTTCTTGCTATTTATCATAAAAGCATACTATGTGAAGGAAATCTATCATTGCTGCTAATAAAATAATTTATGACTGACGTTTAATTGATGGTGTCATTTTTATAAAGGATAGACATCTCATACATCTAGGGCTTTGGTGCAGATTTGGATTAATAAGGAATATGAATGATTCCATTGTGTAAACATGACTTTCTGATAATTCATGAATTCTCCTAAATCCATTGTTCTCTCCTATTCCTAAAATGAATTGCCTCCTTACTTCCTGGAATACCTAACTCACTGGAAAATACAGCTTAAGTGAAACCTCCTACATTAATTCTTCCCTGCTCCTCCTCATTCTCAGAGTCTCCCCCTCCAAAAAAAACCCCCAAAAAACAAAAAACCACACACGCAAAACTTTATCTTTATACATGTTATTTTTTCCCAGGAAAATGCCTACTCTTATTGAGGGAGAAGTGTCTCATATTTTGTCTTTTTATTCCCAGTGTCTATCAGTGTCTCAGACATAATAGAAGTTTAATAAAGGTTTGTTGCAAGAATGAATGAATGATTGCACCATGAAATCTCACATTGTAGTGGAAGTTTTCACTCGCTTATAAGTGAACCTGTCATATTATATGCTGATGATCTGTTATATATAAGACTACAGGAGACATGATAGGGGCCAGACTGCAACTCTTACATTTCAGGCCAAGGAAGAGGATCTTCCTTAATTCTTTGCTTGTTTTCTTGTGGTGGTGGCAGAAGAGACCAGCAGGTGACAAGACATCTTGGTATATTTTAGGCCCTTTTGTCACAATTTGTAAATAATTTAAAGAAAGGAGATCAACAGTTTAAAACAGAATTTGCTTTTAGATATAAAATAAGTTTACTTTGTTGTGTGGATTATAATAAACTGAATCTTTCAAGCTGTCTTGTACTAACCAGCATAATAAACAGTTTTTAATACTTAAGTCAATATTTCATGCACTACAAGTATACTCATAAGGATTCTAAACTTGAACTCTAGCAATTCAGTTACTAAACTGACAGATAAGGAAAACGCTATAGATATATTTACCTGAAAATCTTATTTTCTTGTATTAAAGATGGAGAGAGATGAACTAAATGGCATTAGATGGATTCAAAACTGGTTGGATAGCTAAATTCAAAGATTCACTAATTAAAAAATTATTGATTCAACATGGCAGAAAGTTTCCCATGGGCTACCCTACTTAGCAGCTATGTTTGGCTCTGTGATATCTAACTTTTATCACTGACTTGAATAAAGGCATATATGACATACTAATCAAATTTACAAATGACACAAGGGTATGAAGGATAGCTAAGACAATGAGTGGTCAGGTTCCAAAAAGATCTTGACAGGCAAGAACATCAAGCTAAATCTAATAACATGAAATTTAATAGATAGAAATTTTATATACTCAGGTAGAAAAATTTAACTTCTCAAAAACAGATAGGGGAGGAATGGTTAGACAGCATTTTTTCTTTAAAAAAAGATCTGAGGGTTTTAGTGATTTTTGTTGTGGTTCATGCGTTTTCAGTCAGGTTCAATTCTTCCTGACACCATTTGGGGTTTTCTTGGCAAAGATACCAGAGTGGTTTGCCATTTCCTTCTCCAGCTCCTTTTACAGATGAGGAAACTAAGGCACACAGTGCTAAATGACTTGTCCAGAGTCAGAGCTAGTAAGTATCTGAGGCCAGATCTGAAGTCAGGAAGATGAGTTCGTCGGACTCCAGATCCAAAACAATCCACTTCTCTGCCTAGCTCCCCTTTTTTTGAACTAAAAGCTTAATATTGTTCAATGGTTTTACATGGTAACCAAGAAAACTAATGGAATCTTTGGATATATTAAGAGAGGCACAGCTTCCAGTAATAAGTAGGTAATAGTCTCACAGTATTCTGCTCTAAGCAGATAATCATCCTGAGTATCATATTTAGTTCAGAGTATTTAAAAGGGATATTGAATTAACTTTTGAGACCTTGAGTACATGACATATGAAGGAATTGGGAAATGTTGAACCTGAAGAAGAGAAGGCTAAAGGACAACATGATCGCTCTCTTCCTGAATTTGAAAGGATATGCTATAGAATAGAATTAGATTTTACCTGTTTGGTCCTAGAAAGCAGAGGTAGGATCAATGGGCAGAAGCTTGATGTCTTCACTTACACGTTATTTTGTGTTATTCAGTTTCCAGCACATTATTTTATTACATGATAATATGGGTTTCTGCTCAAGTCTTCCTTTGGTGCCTTATTGTGCCATGGAGATGACTGTCCCTGGCAGGTCCAACCAAGCTGAAAAGACTAAGTATAGTGCTCCCTTCAGCAGCACATATACTAAAATTGGAACAATACAGAGAAGATTAGTATGACCCCTGTGCAAAAATGACATGCAAATTCGTGAAGTGTTCCATATTTTAAAAAAAAAAAAAGGCTAAGTATAAGCCAGCGTTGAATTGTGTCTTCCATCTAAGGACCAAACTAGTTAAGTTTTAAAAACTTAATCACCAGAAGATTAGCTCAACTCAATAGAGAGGTATTAATGACCAACCCCCTATTGCTATTAGATGCTATTATAAGATATTATTTTTTAAAATGTTTAGCTAAAAAGAGTCCAGAACTGAGCACTCAAAGAACTGGTTGTGAATCCTAGATCTGTCATTAACAGCTATGTGATCTAGGTTAGAACAAATCACATTACTGGTGTTCAGTTCCAAAATGTATAAAATAAGGAGATTTTACGAGATTATTTCTAGTTTTTCAGGTCTAACAACTTAACGAATCTAATTTCTGGTGATTCTTTGCTGTTACTTAGTGATCAATAGAATTCCTGTTGTGGTAGATAGAGCACCCAGCCTGGAATCAGGAAGATCTGAGTTCAAATCCAACCTCAGACATTTAACAGCTATATAACCCTGAGCAAGTCACTTAACCCTGTTTGCCTCAGTTTCCTCGTCTGTAAAATGAGCTGGAGAAGGAAATGCAAACTACTCCAGTATCTTTGCCAAGAAATCCCCAAATGGGGTCATAAGTTGGATGTGGACATGATTTGCTTTAAAATATCATCACTGCTTCTCAAAGAACATAATGACGTTGATTCATGTTTCTGATTATTGTCAATCAGTGCTTCACTGCGCAGTGTATTGCCTCAGGAACAAAATACAAATTGTTTAGTAGTAGCAATAGTACAAGTAGTATTAATACTGCTAATAGAAGTAGTATAGTAATAGTAGTTGTCATACTGGTGGTGGTGGTAGTACTAGTAGTACTACTACTAGTAGTAATCTATTGCTGTAAAGAAAAACCTTGAAAATTATTATCTATTCATTCAATTTATTCTGGGCAAATAGCCAATTATAATGATCAATTTTTATATGGTATATGTCCTGTTAAGTGAGGACTCTGTTTTTTATCCACTGGGAAAGTTACACTTGCTTGCAAGGTCACTTTAGATCATTCTGTTTGTGTTAATAATAAAGTAACTGCCAAAATATGGTGTTCAGACTTATTATAAAGCAACCTGCAATATTTGACTTTTGTATTAGTAAAAATGTATATGCTGTGGAATTTTATGTCAATACATCAAAATTCAAAATGCTTATGACTTCAAAGAAATATTTTTGCATTTTAAAAATTAACAAATATTAATTGAAAGTCAACTCTGTTTAAGATAATATATATATATATATATATATATATATATATATATATAATGATAGATACTTTGGAAGAAAAAATGAGTAAGGCATAATCCCTGCATACAATAAATTTGAAATGCACTATAGCAGAAAAACAGTTATGTGAGAAATTGTATAATTGGCTAGAATTTGAAAAGATGACCTCATGTCCTTACCAATAATAATAATAATAATAATTCTTTCATTACATATAACTTTTCCTATAACAATCTTATGAGATAGATATTATAAATTTAATATCCATCTTATGGATAAAGAATCAAAAACTGAGAGATTCAGAATCCTCTCAGGAGCAGGATTCACTAAGATGCTCTGATTAATGGAGGAAATATTGAATACTTTACCATCATCTTTTGTTTCACTGAAGTCCTATATGGTTATTATTCCCCTTGTAATTGTGTGCGTGTCTGTGTCTGTGTATAAGCACAGACACACACACTTATATGTATGTAGTAATTTTCCATGTACTTGGTACATCTAAATTTCTGTTTTCCAATCCACGTTCCATTCAGGCTTCAGGAATGGCCAATGAGGACAAATCAACAGTTGGTTGAGAAACTACAATTATAGATTAGATGTAACTATTCTTAAAATCAGTACTATAAATATCATAGCGGGCAGCTAGGTGGCACAGTGGATAGAGCACTGGCCCTGGAGTCAGGAGTACCTGAGTTCAAATCCGGCCTCAGACACTTAATACTTACTAGCTGTGTGACCCTGGGCAAGTCACTTAACCCCCATTGCCCTGCCCCCCCAAAATATATATATCTCATAGAAAATCATCAGAATATCAACATACATATTCATGCACTCATAAAACTGGTTGGGTTCATGACTATAATCAGTTACAAGTGAGGGACAATATCCTTTTACTTATTTAGTAAAACTTTTTTTAAATTTAATGGTTTTACAATTACATGTACAAACAATTTTTAACATTCATTTTTTTTTTTAAATTTTGAGTTTCAAATTATTTCCCCTCATTGAGAAGTGACTCAATTTGATATAGGTTATACATGTGCAATCAGGTAAAACATTTCCATCTTAGTCACGTTGTGAAAGAAAATATAGACCACCCCCCAAAAAAACACAAAAAAGGAAATAAAAAATAATATATTGGGGCAGCTAGGTGGCGCAGTGGATAGAGCACCGGCCCTGGAGTCAGGAGTACCTGAGTTCAAATCTGGCCTCAGACACTTAACACTTACTAGCTGTGTGACCCTGGGCAAGTCACTTAACCCCAATTGCCTCACTAAAAAAAAAAAAAGTAATATGTTTCAATCTGTATTTAGACTTTAGGAGTGGATAAAATTTTTCATCATAAATCCTTCAGAATTTTCTTGGGTTTTTGTATTGTTAAGAATAGCTAGGTCACTCAGTTGATTATCATATAATGTTGCTGTTACTCTATACAGTGTTCTGGTTCTGCTCAGTTCATTTAAATCTTTACAGGTCTTTCTGAAAGCATCCTGTTCAACACTTCTTATAGTACAATAGTATTCCCTCACAATTATATGCCATAACTTGTTCATCCATTCCCAAATTAATATCCTTCCCTTCAATTTCCATTCCTTTACCACAACAAAAAAGAGCTGCTATAAATATTTTTTGCACCTATGGGCCCTTTTCCTTTTTAAAAAAAATCTTTTTGGGATACAGACCCAGGAGTGATATTTCTGAGTCAAAGGGTATACACAGTTTTATAATCCTTTGGGTATAATTCCAAATGCAGAAATCCTGGATTTGGGGACAAGAACTTACTGTTTGACAAAAACTCTAGGAAAACTGGAAGGCAGTTTGACAGAAACTAGGTATAGACCAAGAAGCTCACACCATATGACTACATCAAAATTGGTACATAATTTGGACATAAAAGGTGATATAAGCAAATTTAGAAGAACATGGAATAGTTTATTTGTCAGATCTATGGATAGGGGAAGGATTTATAACCAACCAAGAAATAGAAAGGATTACAGAATATAAAATAGATAATTTTGGTTACATGACATTTTTAAATATTTTGCACAAACAAAACCTATGAAGCCAAAATTAAAAGAAAAGCAGAAAACTGGAGAGGGGGTGATTGTCACAGCAAGTTTCTTTGACAAAGGCCTCATTTCTCAAATATATAGAGAACTGAGTTAAATTTATAAGAATGATTTATGTCATCCCCCAGTTGACAAACAGTCAAAGTATATTAACGGGCAGTTTTCATGTGAAAAAAAAAATCAAAGTGATCTATGGTCATATGAAAAAAATGCTCTAATTCACTATTGATTAGAGAAATGCAAATTAAAACAACTCCGAGGTACGGCCTCATACCTATTAGATGTTGGAAAACTGGGACACTAATACATTGTTGGTGAAGTTGTGAGCTTACTCTTTTCCTAAGAATCCAGTATGTTATCCAGAGTAAATATGCAACTGTCTTATTCATATGCTACTAGTCCTCAATTTTAGTTCTTTTTATATAATCTAACTAGTTTTGAACCAATATAACATTGGCTCTATACAATATCAAAACATCTAGTCAAGCTAGGAAATTCTTTTTTTAATTTTTTTTTTTTCAAAAACCAGCTAGGTGGTGCAGTGGATAGAGCACCGGCCCTGGAGTCAGGAGGACCTCACTAAAAAAAAAAAAAAGAATTCTTATTGATGCAAGAATGAACCATGTTACCAGAGGGTGAGGCAATTGGGGTTGAGTGACTTGCCCAGGGTCACACAGCTAGTAAGTGTTAAGTGTCTAAGGTCGGCTTTGAACTCAGGTACTCTTGACTCCAGGGCCGGTGCTCTATCCACTGTGCCACCTAGCTGCCCCATCGATAAGAATTCTTAACTGTTTCAAAGTTTTGCTTATTTATTTAATGTTGTTAGTGTGTACATTGTTTTTCTGGCTCTGCTTATTTCTCTTGGGGGTAGGGGGAAGAGGAATTGAGTCATATTTGTCATTCCTGAAAGCAGTAACTTGTCATTTGTCCAAGACATCTGATCAGTGGACTGAATTCACTTTTCAGCAAGTTGTTTTGACACCGGGTAAATAATATCCAGTGTTTGGTCAAGAATGGTACCCAAATTAAAATAGACTAAATAGTAAGGCAAGAAGAAAATTCTTGTGTAGCTAATACCTGAGAGATTCTCTTAATTATCTTAATTCTTTTCATTTTCAAAGTACTTACAGAATGTACTATATTGATAGTAAAGGGCAAGGATTCTGAATTACCTCACTTCCCATGCAATATAATACCATTACTATTAGGTTCACAGTTGCTCTTGTATATTTCTTACTCTTACAAATTCCAGAGAAAACTATTAGAATAAACTTGATATGGTGTTATGCTTGAAGGTCATGAGAAATTCAGCTAATACAAAATCCAGCAGTTTATGGACTTACATACTGTAGTTGTATAGAGAGGAGATAGGAGGAGGAGTAGGGAGGGAGGGAGGGAGGGAGAGAGAGAGAGAGAGAGAGAGAGAGAGAGAGAGAGAGAGAGAGAGAGAGAGAGAGAGAGAGAGAGAGATTACCTTTTGTCGTTTAGTTGTTTTCATTTGTGTCTGACTATTCATGACCTCTTTGGGGGTTTTCTTGGTAAAGATACTGGTGTGGTTTGCCATTTCCTTCTCCAACTCGTTTGAGTTATGAGGAAACGGAGGCAAACAGGATTAAGTGACTTGCTCAGGGTTAAACACTTAGTGTCTAAGTGTCTAAGGTCAGATTTGAACTCAAGTCTTCCTGACTCCAGGCCTGGCACAATATGTATTGTGCCACCTAATTGCCCTTAGAGATTACACTATCATATAACAAACATAAAGCTTACACTACAATATGAATGGGAAGGAGAAGGCATGTACATAAATATGCTACAAGCCAGAGACAAGCTACAAGGACAGCGGATATATCTATCAAAATTCTCTGAAGAAGCCGATAAGCAAAATATTATTTGTCTTGAAGGCCTGTCCACACCATTCCTAGCAAATGGTTATCCAGACTACACTTCAAGATATCCAGTAAAGTCTTTGAGGAGTTCTAATTATTAGTTATTTGTTGAATCAAAATTTGCACCTCTGAAACTGACACCTATTTTTCCTTATTCTGACCCTGTGACCAGCTAGAACAAGTCTAATTTTCTTCTCTGGGACAGCTGATCAGACACTTAAAAATAATTATCGTTCCTCCCCACCTCCAAGATTTTCTTTTCCAGAATAATCATCACTTGATCCTTCAGCTGGTCTTCTTGTAGCCAGATTTCGAATCCCTTGACTGTTCTCATAGTCTTCCTCTAGTTATGCTGCTGCTTATCACTTAATAAACATTTATTAAGCACCTACAATGTACCTGCCTGGTGCAATGCTAAGTACTCTGTCCTTCCTAAAATATGGCACTTAGAACTGAACATGGTAATCAAGATCTGCTTTCATCCTTCATTCTAGATACATTTATCTTAATCTAGCCTGAGTTCTTTAGATGGCTTTGTTATCACAATGTTGACTCCTCTTGACCCTTAGATTCACTAAAATGCTATTCTCTATTTGTAAAATTGTTCTTTGAACTCAAATATAAGACTTGAAATTATTATGAATAAATTTTATCTTAAGGTAATAGATTTAGAGGTGGCAAGAACCTTAGAATTCAGCTAGCCTAATCCCTACATTTTACAAATAAGGAGACTTGTGTCCAAGAGGTGAATGAATTGAGCTGCCCAAAGCCACAGAGTGACAAACCCAAGTTTCTAACCCAGGTCTCCTGTCTCCAAATACAATGATTTTTCCACTGTCAAACTTTTTTTTTTAAAGATTAAACCCATCATTCTAGTCTTTTAAACTCTTTTTGGATCCTGATTCTGTTATCTAATAGATAAGGTATCCTCCCCACTTTTTACATTTTCCATACATTCTCTATATCATCCAGGCAGTAAATACTAATATAAGTAGCAGAACGTCAAAGATAGATCTATGGGCCATTTCAGTAGAGATCTCTTTCAATCTTGACGTCAGCCCTTTAATAACTAATCTTTAATTCTAGTTATTCAACCAGTTCTGAATCCATTCAAATTTACTATTATATAGCTTCCATTATGTCGACAAGGATAATATAAACAATTTTCCCAAGTATTTTGCTAAAACCTAACTATACTTTTTTTTTTAGCTTTTTCCTGATGTAGTAGTATATTAATTCTGTCAAAAAAGGAAATGAAGTTATTCTGGCATGACCTATTCTTAATGAAAACAAGCTGGCTCTTGGTAATCACCAATTACCTTCATTCTAGATTTTTGACAAGAATCAAAATTGAGCTCACTATCCTATCCTGTATGTAAAAGAAAAAATTGTGTTACTGGATTTTTGTATTTTTTAATGTTTAATATTATAATATTACTTGAAAATTACTAAGTACCTCCTCTGACTTTCTATAGTTATGTTAATTAGCATTTATCAAGCACTGTAGGCCAGGCACCATGCTGAGCACTAGGAATAAAAGGACAAAAAAAAATCCTTGTTCTCAAGGAGCTCATAGGAGAATATATAGCATTACATAATTGATGAAGGGCTAATTGAAAATTATAGGGGGTATATATATGTATATATGCTCAACTATGTTGTGTGTGTGTGTGTACATATACACAGACACATTTTTTGTTTTACTTTCCTCATCTGTAAAATGGGGATAATGATACTACCTAGGTCCTAGGCTCATTGTGAGATTAAAATAAAATAATATTTGTAAAGCAGTTTGTAAATCTTAAAGCACTATATAAATTCTAGTTATTATTATTATTTATTAAGTTTTAAAACTTTTTCTCAAAATGGGAGATATAAAATGTGGTGTAATTAATAGTACAGTTCAAAAAGCAACCCTGTGATTAAGTCTATAATGATGTGTTTTAGTTCCCTCTGCTAAACCATTGATTGCTAATGTACCCATTTTAACCTTTATGCACAATCAACACTTGTCCTTTAATTATATCAGGCGTTTCATCTGATTTTCTTTACCTTTCAAATATAAAGGAATTTTTAATACCAGTCATCATTTTTTTTTCACTTGATGTTAATGAATCTCTATGAAGCATCAATGTCAACTTGATAGAGGGAAAAAGAGGAATGAGTGGAATAGTTCATAAAATCCTGGACAGTTGAAACAGTGTACTAGCCAATAATATATATATATATATATATATATATATATATATATATATATATATATATTCCTAAATTGTAAATTTTTGAGAAAGTTATTCCTGAAATGATACAAGAAAAGAAATACTTTAGCAACCTTAAAATTGAATTTACAAGCATATTTTCTGTGTAATTTCTGTGGACATTGTAGAATTTTATTACTTTGTTTTCAGCAAGAAACATTTATAAACTCTACCTAGCCACAAACATGCATATTGAATGGGATCATCATCCCTTCTACCACACTGTTTCAAAAGGGTTGAAAGTAGTTTATTTCACATTGTTAATTAACATCTTTTGATAGTTTACAATCTTTCTTTTGACCAAAATGTGTGGGGTTTTGTTCTTTGAAGAAAAATCTTTATAAAATTCTAAACCAAAAACAGTACCCTGTGAACTCTATATATTGAAATTTCTGATTTTTCCATCTAACTTTTAAAAACTAGAAAGTCAAAATGCAACCAGAAATTCTCGCTTATTATCCAGTCTTAATTGATAAATTTGAAGATGGTTTTTAAAAGGTTTTGTTTTTACAAGATTAAAAAGGCATGTTAACGTAAATTCTTTGTCAGGGGCTTCCTTTATATGCTATGAATTTCAGGCTAATAATAAGGGCTTACTCTGGGTCAGTGTGTCATATCCCAGTGGTATCTAGTGAGATGGAGGGTTATCTTATGTGTCAGCTAGATAACCCTGTGAACAGTTTTGAGCAGGCAAGATAATGGGACTGAATTCTGAAATAAGGATAGAAATATACTGGAATACTGTTACATATGAGAACAATAACACTTTTTTGTTAATACAGTTAACTTTTTGACATAATTAGGAACATTTGATAATAATTCTTTTTAATAAGGTATAATAAGTTAAATGGTCACAAGTTGGGAAGGAGGAATATGAACTCAATCAAATATGAGATTTTCTATTTAGAAGAATCTAAATTTAAAATTACTAGTAATTCCCTAACATGAAGAGAATTTTTACAACAGTACTAGTAAGGGATTTCTAAAGGGCTTTTTACATAATGAATCTTAAATTAAATGTTTAATAGTATAATATTCAAACTTTTAAATGTTTTAATTACTGTTTCCTTATTACACCAAATTATATTAGGCATTATATAAGAAATTCATCAATTTACAGACAGCAAGAAAATGGTTAACATTCATTAGAATTGTTTGAATGGACCAGAAGAAAAAACCACTTTATATCTTTATAACAGGTAAATTTAGAATAGATTATTACAAATTAGCATTCATACAAATTCTTAGTGAAAAAGAAACAATAGTAAGTTGATTTCTCTAATATCATACACATATTATTTTTCATTTAGCAAGCACTAAAGATTAGGTTTAAGTCCTTGTTCATGATGGTTTTCACATTAAAATATAAAGAATATACTCTTGTTTTCCTGAAGCTTTCAATAATTTTACGGGTAAGGTATGTTCCCAAAAGCTTAGTGACTTATGAAACCTTTGGTCAGCCAGTAGAGGCCACTCACAGCTTGCTACTAAAACTAACCACTGAATTGTAACTCTGCTGTCTCCCGCAAAAGGAAAGAACTGAGTATTGTTGGAAGCATAATTTAGTTTTCAGTTTCCTATTGTCTCATGGAACATTCATTGTCATGGATCTACATTAAAAAAGTTGCTATATTTATTTTTAATAATAAATTGATTAATCTCTTGTATTAAAGCATTTAAACCCCATAGTAATTTAGTAATAAATTTATTTATTCAGTATTTTATACAGGAAATGTGAATTTATGCTAGTAATAATTAGAAATGGACTTATTCTAATAAACTAATAATTCTAAACTAAATAATTAATGCTCACTTATTTTGTAAATGAAAAAGCTGATAAATCTATAGATTTTAGGGTAATGATTTGGTTTATCTCTCCTCAGCTGTTGCTAATAATACCATACATATAATACATATGTGTGCATCTCTACATGATATGCATGTTTATTTTACAAACCTACACGGAAATAATTTACATCCTGAAGTTTGTATTAGAGGAGAGCACAAACCAGTAGTGCTAGAAAATAGAGTGTATGTCTATTCACTGCTTAGTGTGAAGCTGGCAAGTACAAGGATAGTGGTTTCTCTGTGACATATGTACCATTTCTTGCCTAGAAAGGCTAATCCCTGATTGAAAGGAAAGCCTAGTGCCTCTCTGTGCTTCATTTCCTGTGCTTTCTTGCTTCTTTATAATACTTTTCTGGTTTTTACCTCTACTTTCACTTTTAGATTGATATTTGATTTGCAGAAATTTCCCAGGTAACTTCATTTTCTCAGTTTCTTTCGAGTTCTCAACATAATTTGCTTCCCCTTTCCCTGATTGCCACCCTCACCCCCACCACAGCCCTTTGAATGATTAAACTTTCTGCAACTTCTACATAGCCAGTAAGGAATAGTAGTTAGATCCATTTCTCATGCTTTGAAGCCCAGCTTTAATATCCCTTTGGAGCATCTAACCTTTCTCTCCTACCTCTCTTTCAGACCTGTACTCTGGAAAAGCCCTAGAACCCCACAGCAGTGGGGTAGATTGTAACTGGGCATATGATTCTACTATAGAATTTTCCCAGGGGTGTGTACTAATTCTACCCCTAGAGGCTTCCTAAAGTTCTGACCTTGTGATTTCCTAGACCTTTAAAATACAAAGGACCTTGCGTTTGTATTTATTTTTCTGTATGAAGGGATGACTATTAGAGTTGAAAGAACAACAAACTAAGAAGACCTGAAATCTAGTCTCTCCCCCCCCCCCCTTTGCCACATAACTGGCTTGATCAACTTGAGTGAGATATTTGAACTCTTTAGGCTTATTTTCTTCATCTGTAAAATGGAAGGAAAAATATCAGTCCATCCTACTTTGCAGAGTTATTATGAGACTAAAATATGTATGAACATTGTTTACACACTATAAAGTACTCTACAAATATACATTAATAACATTGTACCCATTCATGCAATATCACTCATGGTCTTGCACTTATCCAGAACAGTATATCTAGTTAGATAATACCCCTTATACCTTTTCTTTTTCCTTATGGCTATCTTTACAAATAACTTAAATGATTTTTCATCACTAACAGCATATCACTTATAGTAAGAAAGGTAGTATGGTAATGAGGAAAAGATACTAGACATGGAGCCAGAGACCTAGGTTGGAGTACCAGCTGTACCACTTACCAGCCCCATGACAGGAAGCAGATGACTTAATCTCTTGTCACATCCATTTCCTCATCTAAAGGGTGAGGAGTATAATACTTGTATTATGAGCAAAATGGCCTGTGGACTTTGAAGTACTATATAAATGTAAACTCTAATTCTGGGTGTCCCTCCAGAAAGTTCTACCAAATCTTCCTAATTCATGCATGAAGAGAGTAATGGAAGATTGTTTTTCTTTCCTCCTTTTTAAGTTAGTAAGAATTTATTGAGCAAGTACCGTGCCCAGTTGTCATGTCAGATGTGTAGGAAGACACATAGTTTTGTCTTTCCATATGTACTACAGAAAGAAAAGCAGTGGAGCTCACACAGTAATTCACAAGAAATAGTGATAGGAAAGAGGATCAAAAATGAGATATTGGGGGGGAAGCTATGTAGCACAGTGGATAGATAAAGCACTGGCCTTGGATTTAGGAGTATCTGAGTTCAAATCTGTTCTTAGACGTTTGACACTTACTAGCTCTGTGACCCTGGGCAAGTCACTTAACCCTCATTGCCTCAAAGGAAAAAAAAAAAAGAAAAATGAGATACTGGCATAGACAAACATCTCATGCCATATACCAAAATAAGTTCAAAATGGGTCCATAATTTAGACATAAAAGATGATATCATAAATAAATTAGGAGAACATGGAAAAATGTACCTGTCAGATCTATAGATAATGGAAGAGTTTATGGCCAAACAAGAGAGAGAGAGAGAGAGAGCATTACAGAATATAAAATGCATAATTTTGATTACATGAAGTTAGAAACATTTTGCACAAATAAAAGCAATGAAGCCAAAATTAGAAGGAAAGCAGGAAACGGGTAAACATTTATAGCAAGTTTCTCTAACAAAGGCCTCATTTCTCAAATATCTAGAGAACTGAGGCAAATTTATAAAAATTAGTTGCTCACTATTGATAAGTGATCAAAGGATATGAACTGGCAATTTCAAAAGAAGAAATCAATGTTATCAAAGTTATCAGTGATCATATGAAAAAAATACTCAGAATTCAACTCAGCTATATCTCTACTAAATCTATATCCCAAAAAGATCAAAGGAAAAGGACTTATGTGTGCAAAAATATTTATAGCACTTCTTTTTGTGATGGCACAGGATTGGAAAGAGGGAGGATGCCCATCAATATAGGAATGGCTGAACAAGTTTTAATATTTGATTATGATAGACTACTATCATGCTATAAGAAATGATGAGCTGGATGGTTTCAGATTAACCTGGGAGGGCTTATATGAATTGATGCAAAGTACAGTGAGTAGAACCAGAAGAACATTATACACAGTAACAGCAATATTGTAATGATAATCAACTTTGAAAGACTTAGCTACTCTGATCAAGATGATGATCCAGGACAATGCCAAAGGACTCATGTTGGAAAATGCCATACATATCCAGAGAGAGAACTAATGAACTCCGAGTAAAGATTGAAACATTTTTTTTACTGAGGTTTTTTTTTCCCAGCATGGCTAATATAGTTTACATGTATAATTGATAACATATTGCTTGTCTTCTCAAAGGGTAGGGGTGGGGTTTGAAGGGAAGGAAAGAATTTGGAACTCAAAATGTTTAAAAATGAATGTCAAAGATGAGATGCTGGTGGTATTAGATGATATACCAGAGAGTACAATAAATGGGTAGTAAATTAAACTATAGATTTTAACATGGAAGGTAAAAATAACCCAGGGGTATCATAGAAACTTTTTAACATGTGACTCATAATTATAATGTAATTGTGGAATGCTTCTGATTAAGAGAAATAGATCAGCTAGGAGAGGCATAATAATAATATACATCAAAAATATATTGACTTATGAGATCATTCATAAGCCTGAGAAAAAAGGATAAGCAGGAAAAAAATAAGCAGGAGAAAAAAAGGCATTTGTATAAGAATCAGAAGAGAGATAAAGAGGAAAGAGAGTGCTTAAAAAGTATACAAGATTCTAAACCAATTGAAGGAGTTGAATTTTGAGTTCCTAATAGTTTTTAGAGCTCACAGAAAATGACTATCATTATAATGGAGAATTTCACCTATCTCTTCCAGAGATCTTACTTCAAAAATCTAAGAAGTTGAAAAAGTCATTTCTTGTAATATTATTAATAATTTCATCTTTAAGATAGATGAGGAACAACTATTTTTTTTTTAAAGTGAGGCAATTGGGGTTAAGTGACTTGCCCAGGGTCACACAGCTAGTAAGTGTCAAGTGTCTGAGGCCGGATTTGAACTCAGGTCCTCCTGAATCCAGGGCTGGTGCTCTATCCACTGTGCTACCTAGCCGCCCAACACAACTATTCTTTACCTCATTCTGGGTAGGAGTAACTAGTTGATAAAATAGAGATGATAGAACTTTGTGAGTAATGACCATGCCATCCTAAAGTTTATAATAGAGAATGAAGATAAAACTTAGCACAGTTTGACTTGTTCCCTGGGCTTTAGAATAAGTAAAAGGGATTTCTAAATATTAGAATACTATAACCTAAGACACTAAAAGGAAATTTGGCCGAAGAGGTAATCTCTGCTCTTAAGGAGTTTACATTCAAACAAGGGAGAAAGATACATATATAAGTTATATACAGTATAAATATCAAGAGAATACAAAACAAGACAGGACCATGGTCTTATTTTAATTCTCACATATTAAACAAAAGAAAAAATGTAATTTTTAAAAAAGTATTACATTTCTTAGGCCAAAAATGTGACTTTAAAAGGAGACTATCCCTGTTTAGTGTGAGTTTAGGACAAGTAAATTTAATTGTCTGTTAAAGTAAGTTTCTTTCAGTGTTTTGAATCCTATCTTTGAGCCTGTTTTGTTGACTTCTCCTCAATACTTGTCACTTATAGATTTGGCCCACATTTGTTGAACATTCTTTAGGGGGTCTAATTTGGGGCCTGCTATGATTTAAAAGTGTATTTCATTTCAAAGAAATACTATCTGATTAAGATCATAAGAAGTAGCAGCAAACTTCTGGCTTTTGACAAACTGGCAAGGAGTCATTGGTGGAGTAGTTGTACTATAGTTGAACCATGGAAACCTAAAGCCTGGAGGGAGAAGAAATGTGATTGAATAAGTATCAGGGAACTACAAGAATGGCCTATTCAAGAAAAACCTTCTTTGGCATGGCAGCATGTCACCTTCTCTGATTATCATGGTAGGCACTGGAGCTAGAGAGCATTTGAAGGGTAAATAGAACCATAATAGAAAGTCAGAGGGATGTCTACATGGGACCTCTTTACATAACTGAAGAATCTAGAGTGGAAATTCAAATCGAAAACCACCCAACACTAATAAAGTTTCTCATTATTTATATTAAAATGATTGTCTCATAAAATTTGGCTGGATTTGGATAATTATTTTTTTATTTCCCTGGATGCACAACAGTGGAGTGGAGATGGAAGAGAGAAAGGAAAAGAGAGTCAGAGATATGTCTCTAAGACCATACTTCAGAGAATTCGGTTAATAAAGAAGTAAAGTGAGATGTAAAAGAAACTTTCTGCCAGTCTTGTGAGTCAAATTATAAAACTGATGATAATAAACAGTTGATAACTCTGAGACATTGCTATTAACAGAGCTAATAAACTGTAATGAATAGATTTTTTTCCCTTTCTTTAAGGATATTTAGCTAATTTTTAAAAAATTAATTGATAATTATGGACCTTGGGAATTATTACAATGGCATTATTACTATTGTACTTAAATGTGTTTCTGTTTCCATTATAAACACTGGTTTGAGGGAATTGCTACCTTAATTGTTAAGAAGAAATCCTATGGTACATGAAACTTTAAACATGTGGCCTTAGTATATAAGTATATACTAAAATAATCCCACTTCAGAAACTAAGTCCCATAACATAAAAATTACTCTTATTCTGAATCTTACAACTATAAAACCTGAATTATCACCAACCGTATTTTCTTGAGTTGAAGTTATAAGACAAATAATTTGTGATATTGATTATGGCATGAGTATTGAAAGTTGTGTTCAGGTTTTTTAATTAAATCTTACTAGAAAATGTAGTTCCCATGTCTAGGAAAATTATTGTATGGTTAGTTTTATAGTAAATGAACAAATAGCAAGGATTAGATTGTCAAATAAGTATTCCCTCTAAATAACAAAATATCTGTTCCTCTATCTGTTCTTACCAAATATAGTTAGCTTTTGCTTGATAATCCTCGCAGGATTGAGTATTTCTTTGCCTGTATATTCAAAGTAACGTAAACTTCTTAACTTTTAATCTTTTCCAAGAAAAGATTACTCTGTCGTTTTGGAGAAAATCAAAACATCTCAACTGTACTGTTTACCAGGAATAATAATTTTGTCTGACATTAAAATAGATCTTTGATAGATTATGGTTCTATAGATTATTCAGTTCAATTTTTTATTATGGATTAGGCTTCCAGGGGGTGTCATGAACTTTCAGTGGGAAGCCCTTTAAAAATTTCAAGATATTCCATGACTTGGCTTGCTCCCCTCTCCTTCTATTCTATTTGCCCTGCCCTTTCCCCCTACTACAGTAGTAGTAGAGGAAGCACTGTCTTGTGTTTAGGCCTCTTTTTATACCCAACAGAGTTGATCTTCCTAAGACTCTTTGAACTCTTTCAAAGAATAATGCTTTAAATTTTTTTTAAAGCAAAGGATTCTTTTGTACCATAAATCCCCTCTACTTATTTTAGGATCATAGGATTTAGGTATAGAAAGGACCTAAGACATAATCTACTTCAATCTCCTCATTTTTCAGGTGAGGAAACTGAGCATTTAAATTCAGTTTTAATGATTCCAAATCCATTGTTCTTTCCACTACATCATAGTGCCTCGCTATTAACTTAGAATTTTTATTTGTTAGGTTTGGAGTTTTTTGTTTGTATTAGTAAGGTACATTCCAGTTTGTAAGGTAATTCCAGTTACTGTATTCTGTATAATTTTATTTTTTAGAAAAAGCTGAAGGTTTTCCTTGCTACTAAAATCCTTTTGGTCATCATATTGAAAGTTTATAGAATACTGAAAACTAATTATGCTTTTCAGCGGAATGTAATATGTCATAGTGAACATAGAACTGGATCCCCAGTACTTATTTTTTAGGGAATTATTTTTGGTTTGTTTTGTTTTTGTTGTTGTTGTTGTTTGTTTGTTTGTTTTTAGACTTTTCTTTACCAAATTACATGTAAAAGCAAATTTTGACATCAATTTTTTTTTTAAGTTTCTGTTCCAACTTCTCTTCCTCCTTCCCCTCCCACCCCCACCCCAAGAACTCAAACAATTCAACATAAATTATACATGAGTAGTCATGGAAAACAATTCTACATTATCTAGGTTGTGAGAGAAAATGGATAAAAACAAAACTTCAGATTAAGGAATTGTCAAAAAAAAAAAAAATGTGTTTCAGTCTGTTTTCAGATACCATCAGTTCTTTCTCTGTAGATGGACTGCAATTTTCTTAAGTTCTTCAGAGTTATATTAGATCATTGCCTTGCTAAAAATAACAACATTCCTCTCAGCATATCATCTTATACTAATGCTATTATTTTGTATACAGTACATTTCTCTCTGCTTCAGTTCATGTGGGTCTTTCCAGGTTTTTCTGATAGCATCCTGTTCATCATAATTTTTATATAGTACCTTGAACTCGACAGAGAATTTTCTTCACCATAGCCCAGCAGAGTAGGTACCATACCTTTTGACATTGTAGTCAATCATCCTAGCTCTTTCCCTCCATCCCATTCCCTTCCAATGATATTTACTCTATTGTCTGTGTTATTTTGCCCTAATCCTCCTCAAAACTGTTTTGCTATTGACTGCCTCCTCCCCTGCTCTACCCTCCCTTCATTCACCCTTCCATCCTTATCCTCTTCCCCTCCTACTTTCCTGTAGGGTTAAATAGATTACTCTTTCCAATTGGGTGTGTGTGTTATTCCCTACTTGAGCCCATTCTGATGAGGTTAAGGCCTTTAAGCTAATTCTGTTTTCTAAATTTTTCTTCCCTTATTAGGGAATTACTTAAAGACCTTCATCATAACAGACTTCAGAACCATTTCAAATCATATATTCCTGATCCTGTGGGTAGGAAACTCCCAAATCATATCCTGCTCCAAGTTGTGAACTCATGTGGCCTTCATCTCCATTCTCCCTCAATTACCCACACAAATGAGGTCACAATTTAAACATTCCTTTCATTCACCTAGGTGGAGCAGTGGATAGTGTGCTTTGCCTGGAACCATTCCTGAGTTCAAATATGACACCATGCACAAGCTAACTGTGTGACCCTGGGCAAGTCACATAACCCTGTTTGCCTCAGTTTCCTCATCTGTAAAATGAACCAGAGAAGGAAATGGCAAACCACTCCAGTATTTTTGCCAAGAAAACCCCAAATGGTGTCACAAAGAATCAGACAGGAAAGAGAAATAACTCAGTGTTCACTCAAAACTGTACAACCTCCATGGTCTTGAATATTGAATTTTTCCTTTCTGATCATAATCTGCTTTTTTCAGTTCCCGCTGTGCTGCTGAACCAGAGAAGTCATAAAGTCATGTCGAATGAATCCAGTCCAAATTCATTTTATCCAATTCCACTGAACTCTTGTTGCTTCACTGAAATTCTTTTGTTCTTTGGATTGAAAGTCACATTCCCAGTACTAGCTGTTTGTTGCTTTCTTCCTCTTAAACTCTCATATCTAATTACTACCAAGTCTTGGTGTTATACTTCCAAAACTTCTTTCACATCTTCTCCCTTTTCTCCACTCACATGACAAATATTCTAGTTCAGGATGTTTTTACAACTCTTGCCTAGATCATAATGACCTCCTAGTTGGTCTCTGTGCCACCATTCTCTCCTTTCTGCAATCCATCCTTTGCAGCCAATCCCAATTCTGATTGGGGATCATCATATTAGTGCTACTTAGTGCAGACATCCTGCAGTTCAGAAGTACCAAAGTCAAGCAATCCACTGAGCCTGAGCCTCTCCGCTAGTCGAGAATATGGAAGTACCCTACCACACATACCCAGCTCTCAAACTTGGTTCCTTTGTGCCTTTTAATTTTCTTCCACTTAACTACCCTCCACATATTCTACATTCAGAGATAATGAATTTCTTCCTATTCCATACACACAAAACTCCATCCGCCTCCAGCCTGCATGACTTTTGCCTGACTCTGAACCCCAAGACTCACCTAAAAATTCCACCTGCAAGAACATTTTCTAACCTTGTTCCCTCCCTCAATACTACTTGTGCCTTCCCTTAGGAATTAACTCTGATTTACTCTATGTGTGTGTGTGTTTGTGTGTGTGTCTGTGTGTGTCTGTGTGTGTGTGTGTCTTTATGCCATTAGCAGAGACTTACTGAGGGCACGGAATGTTTTTGCCTTTCTTTGTATCGAAGAACTTAGCACAATGCCTGACACATAAAAGGGCTTAATAAATGCTTGTGTATTGATTGTCTTTAAAAGTGAATTTAAAATAATAGTACAATATTACTTCAATTCACTATGACAAAAACACCATAAGAAGATCAAGTAGATAGAAATACTTAAAATTTTTTCATTTGATGCTGTAAATCTTTTGGGGTTTTTCCAACAGTTGAAATGGACTTAGAGATATATATGAGAAATCTGAGAAATTCACTGTCTGATTGTTTGTGACTAGATTGAAAGCTTACATTTATATTATTGTATAAATTAGTTACAAATTCAGTGGTATTATGTTCAGATATATTGTTTCACCTGGCAATTTATCACATGGGTTCATGTGAGATTTCTTCATTTATTAAATTTTGGATTATGTTTTTCAAGCCAGATCAAGACTTAAACATTTTTCCATAAGTATTGCTGCAAGTAAACAAGCAATTTGAGTCCAGAAAATAGCTTCTGCTTCTGTCAACATGTTGTTTATTTTTTCCATGAGATAAAAAGTTCAGTTTTCTGATATTTGTACCAAGATAAAGTCAGTAAACAAGATTAATATAGTGTGGAAAAGGTTGTCAGCAGCCCTGGCAAAGGAAATAAGTTGCCTGTACACAGAACATACTGTAAACTGAATAAAAGTGTCAGGTCCACCATGAGATAATGTGATCATGAACCTCTAACAAAGCATGACATAGGCCCGGTCGGCTTTTCTCACAGCCACAGTGTAGAAAATGGATTACTGTATGCCAGGGATGCCCCCTGGAATAGCATGAAAACCTCATTTTGAGATGAACACTGGAGGTAGTCCTGGAGTTGGGCCACATGTTTACCTATGGTTCCCAAGTAACCATTTGGTTATTAGCATCAGCAGTAGTGAATATTTAAACTGTTTTAGTTTTTAGAATTTTGAAACCTCTTTGCCATCTAATTTTTTAACCAAATGAAAGACAATATCATTTCAGTGATGTGTTCTTCAGTGTTTTTAAACTATCTAATATATCACCATACCTTTTTAAATCCTGTATCTTAAGTGGTAATTCTATAATTACAGAATGTTAGCCTGTGTATAGCAGACAATATTAGAAATTCACGATGTTCTGATGGTTTCCATACTTGCAAACATGTACTCTGATAGGGTGAGAATAATATTTCATTGTGCAATATTAATATTTTTAGATTTGGCATGTGTGGATCTCACAAATCTTTCTAATTAATAAAATGTAAAAGGCTTTCTAAGGAAATCAAGAAGTGAATTAGGTAGTGGGCATTCTAATTCTAAATTGATCCTTGGACTTCTTAAATTGGCTTGATTTGAGTCTGTGAACAGAGAAATAAAGTTTCTTTTTGTTAGTGAAATGCATTTTGTTTTTTTGTAAGTGGGAAGATAATATACATTATTTCTTAGCTTTTTAATATGTAAAAAAGAACACATTTGATGATTTAAGCTAGTGTATGCATTTAAATGTGTGCATTATAACAGGCGTTACTTATGTTTATAAATGAACTATGCATATAGTTCTATAAAATACAAAGGTGGTCAACAAAAACCTAATTAAGTAAAACCATTTTTTTCCCAAATAAAATTAAATATATGAGCAATGGAACAATGTTCTCAAATAAATAGCCCGATGGTTTAGTTCTCAGTATTATAAAACATTATTTTTAAATGTACTTTTAAAAAATAGTCCCAAACTACTGTCCTATAAGCCATGAAAACAGTAGATGGCCAGCTCATAGAAATGGTCAGGCTTTCATTCAGTAGTTATTCATTAGACTCTGAGAACCTTTTTTAGAACATGTTCTTCTGTGTTATTTTATCTATTTTAGATGTCATGTAGCCTTCCATTATTTACTGTCTTTTTTGTAAACTCTTTTCTTCTCTCGTGTTTTATTTGATCTCTTCAGGTTGCTGCGTCTGGCCCAGTAAGCAACAAGAGAATGGTTCACTTTTCCCCCGATTCCCATCACCATGAGTGAGTATGCTCTGTCTATACTGTATATCATTATTAGTGACCTGCATGTATATAGTCTTTTCAGAGTCTTCTGATTCTTTTCACACATACAATGATAACTCTGTGTACCTTTTAAAAGGTATTTGTTACAAAGTGAGGGCAGATGGTAGAATGAGAGGTAACCTAGGATGCAGCTTGTTTTTCACAACCCCAAATAAACAAGAAAAGCACCCCAAAATGCAGCAAACTAGGAACAACAGAAAGAATATAATAGGAAGAAGTCAACCTATGATAATTCTTAAAGAAAAAAATAACTGAAAACCAGTTCACCAGCCTGTCTCTACAGGCATTTGGATCCTGAGCATGCTTCTTCCTTCTCCTTCCCCTCCACTCCCTGTACCCCAATCCACACACACATAGAGAATCCGTGGCTGCACCTGCAGGCGAGTCACTGAATCCCTAAGGACAGGTTTAGTTTAGACATGGACTTAGGGGTAAAGTCCTGTGGACATGGCAGGTTAAGATCAATGAAACAGACCAGACCCAAGGCTCCAGAGAAAGGAAAGGGAGTGACTGTGGGAAAGTATAGCTTCTCAGGCAAACAAAAGTGCTTCTACTTTTCAAGGGGGACCAAAGAGATGCAGCACTGATTATAGCTATTTAATACTGTACAAGAAGAAACAAGCAGTCAGCATAAAGACAGAGAGAAAGGTAGAAAAGGGACCAAATTACAACAATTTCTAAGTGCTTCACCTGGGCAGTGGCTCAGGATATTCTCTCCCAAGACCTTCCTGAACAGCTCTCCAAGGTCAGCCCTAGGGTTGAATGAGAGTCCTCTAATCACAGAGCATACAGAAGCAAAAGTACTGATGGTAATAAGCACATCTATAGCAAGAAAACAATGGAAAAACCAGAAGATCTGTTAAAGATCACCAAAAGTCATCTGAGAAGTAGGACCCAGAAAATCAAATGAAAGAGCCACAGTGAATAATCATTTCATAACAAGGTGATCTGAGTCACAATCGTCTGCAGAAGTTAAAGTGTTACAACAAATTCTGCAGCAGCGCCTAGAACAATATAATAATTAAAAGAATCCCAAGAGTATTTGAAAAAATCAGGGAATTAAGTGAAAATAGTTTTTAATTATAGAAATTGGAGCTCTTAAAGAAATCCATAAGACAACCAAGAATTCAAGTCAATAAGCATTTATTAAGTCCTTATTATGTGCCAATATCACTAAGTACTGGGGATACAAAGAAAGACAAAAACAGGACCTACCCTCAAAGAGTTCTCAATTTGATGGGGAGACAACTTGCAAACAACTATACATAAAAATATATTCAGGATAAAGTGGAAGCAAAGTTAGGTACTAACATTAAGAAGTCCAGGAAAATTTCTTTTAGAAGGTGAGAGTTTCACTAAGACTTGAGGGAAGCCAAGGAAGGCAGGAGGTAGATAGGAGGAGTGAGTGCATGCTGGGTATGGGGACAGACAGTAAAAACACATGGTGTCAGCAGATGAAGTGTCTTAAATGAGAAACAGCCAGAAGGCTAATGTGACTGGAAAGCAGAGTGCATAGAAAGAATTAAAACAAAAGAAAACTGGAAAGGTAGGAAGGGACCAGGCTGGAAGGGTTTTACAAGCCAAACATGATTATATATTTGCTCCTGGAGGCAATGGGGAGATACTGGAGCTTATTGGATGAGGTGAAGAGTAGTAACATGATTAGACTTGCACTTGAGGAAAATCACTTGGACTGCTCAGTGGAACTTGGGTTCAGTTCTGTGTATGTTGAATGTGAGACACTGAATTCAGGATGTCCAGTAGACATCTGAGATGTAAGATTGGAGGTCTTGAGAAAAGTTAGGGCTCAGTAAATAGATCTCAGCATCATAGAGATGATAATTTGAATTCATGGGATTGTATGAGATCACCAAGCAAAATATGTAAAAAATTTTAACTGCTCCTAATCTGAAAAACTTATAGCTGTGAGCTATCTGAAAAATTCTAACTAGCTGAAAAATTATATCTGGCTTATAAGTCCTGCCGCGGTTGCCATTCATGTAAAAAATATTTTAACTGCCTTAGCTATAATTAGCTGGCTGGCTGGCTATCTGTAAAACTATAGCTGGTAAAGCTATAGCTGGCTATTGGCTGCCTAAGCCAGTCTGTAAGAGCCGTTTAAAAAAATCCCCAACTGCTTCTCCCAGACCATGAGAAAGAGCCTCTTTCAATTTAAGCAAATACCAGGGTTTATTGAGGTGAATAAACTTAAAAGATAAGGATAACAAAAGTAAAATACGACCTGACTGCGTTTTAACTTTCTCCATAGCTTCTCCTCTCCTTTCACTGCTCTGCTTCTCTGTCTGTCTCTGTAGCGTCCTTGCATCTCCTTTCTCTCTAGCTATCCTCCGCTTCTTCTCCTACCGTGCCTGCTTTCACTACCAACCGACCTCCTCCTAAGTCTTCACTACCTCATCTTTCACTACCCCCGCTAGCTCCTTCACTTTCACTGTTAGCCATCTCCCCTACTAACTGAAAGCCCCCTGGCTCCGCTTGTGCTTCCGCATAAAAAACCCTTTCTTTCGAAGGAAACAGGCTGACCAACGCCTGCCCACAGGTACCAAGCTAATTCGCTGGTGCCCCCAGGGCAGGCCCAGCCCTGTGCCAGGAACACCCAAATCTGGGAGCTGGGCAAAGGAAGCTTCCATGTGTCCCTGAGGCCTCTAGTGCACATCCCCACTGAGTGGGGCCTTGGCTGGACGTGGCACAAGTGAGGCTTATGTGCCTGGGGCAGTTTCTGGAGAGCAATTGAGCTGGGTGAGGGGCAGCCTGTTTGGGGTGCCCGAGGCTAATTTTAGCCGCTCACAAATATTATAATAGGGAGAAAGGAAGAGAGATCATACCTTGGAGCACCTCCATAATTAGCAAGTATTATCTGAATGAAGATCCAGTGAAGGAAACTAAGAAGGAGCAGACAGATAGGTAGAAATGGAAACGAAACGTGAACAGTTTCACAAAAAACTAAAGAAGAGAGGGTATAAAAAAAGGGGGGTCAGTAATGTCAAAGGCCATGGAGAGGTCAAGAGGGATGAAAATTTTTAAAAGGCTATTAGATTAGGCAAGTAAGAGATCACTTTTTACTTTGGAGAGGGAAGTTTCAGTTAAATAATGAAGTCAAAAGTCAGACTACAGAAAATTAACTCGGAGAAGAAATAATGCAGATACCAAATATAGATGGCCTTCTCAAGGAGATCAGACATATATGTATATAATGGAGAAGACATATAGGATAATAACTTTGCAAAAATGGGCATATCCAGTGAGGTGGTTTTGTTGTTTGTTTTTTTGGGTTTTGTTTTCTGTTTTGTTTTTTTGGGATGAGGAAAATGTGGGCATGTTTGTAGGAAGCAGGGAAAAGCAGTCAGTAGGCAGGAAGAAATTGAAAACTAATGTGAGTATGGATGATATAGGGGGCAATATGCTGAAGAAGACAGACTAGAACACTATCAGTCGTTAATGAAAAGCCTTAGTAAGGAGAGGCTAAACTCTTCATGTGAGATGTACAAAAGTAGAAGGGTGGAGGCATATGAAAGATATAGAATGAGAAGAAAAGAACAGGGTTCTTCATGAATGGCTTCAACTTTTTTCAGTGAAAAAAAAAGGTTCTCAGTTAAGAGTGAGAGAAGGTAGAGCCATGGGAAGCTTGAAAGGGGGAATGGTTCAGAAAAGCTTTTGTGGTGTGATAGTGAAACCATTAAGGAGATATAAAAGCACTGCCTTGCTACAATGAGAGCCTAGATGAACTTCTGTAAGATAAATTTGTAGCAGACCCAGTGAGCAAAGTTTCATGAATTGTTGTTTTCCAGCTTTATTTGGGAGCTTTTGCATAGGAGGGAAAACTGTAAATGGTGGGAGTGATCCATGGCTGGGGCTTGGCAAAGCAAAACAGATGATAGGATAAGGGACAAAGGACTTAAGTATAGAAGCTAGTATAAGTTTTTGAAAAGAAGTTTGAAACCAATAGATTAAGGTAGAGAAGTGGCCAGTGCAGGATTGATAGCCTGGAAAAGAACAGATGGGTTGAAAGATTGGAGGTTATGGTGAGAACGAAGAATAAGGTGAAGAATTACAGAGAAGAAAAGATGGAATGACAATGCTGTAGTGACATAAAGGGATTTTGGAGTTCTTGAACGTGGAAATGGGATAACTGACAGTTATAACAAGATCAAGTGTATGACCAGCTCTGAATAGCTGAGTTGGGTGCAGGAGTAGGTTATGGGAAATTCAGGAACAACTTGGAAATTAAAGTATTTGAGGGAATAACAGTATGTATGTTGAAGTATCCTAGTTTGAAGGTAGGAGTATAAGAGGAAAGAAAGACTTGAACAAGGCAATGAATGCATTATGGAAAGAAGGAAAGTGTTCCAGAAGTAGGTAGATGGCAGCAACTAGAATCTTGACTGGGTAATAGATACAGACTGAATGAACCTCAAGAGACAGAGAGGTTACTGAATAATGGCAATAGAGGGAAAGTCTACCAGTAACAATGGGGAATAAGAATATTCTCACTCCCCTATGGTGACCAGTAAGTTGGGGGATATAAGTGAAAATGCAAGCAGTTCTCCAAGGGGTGTCATCAGGAGGGAGCCAAGTCTCAATTGGAGACTTTAAGAATTTAGAACCAAAATAAAAATTGTCTCTAAAACAATAGGACAACAGACCAACAACAAAAATATAGGAGCAGAAAGAAAGTTATTAGAAAAAAATTAAAAGACAAAATTTGAAGAACATGTGAATAACAAATTAAAAGATAGGATAGGAAAAGATAATCTTAAGATTATGAATCATCCAGAAATAGAAACAAGAAAAACAAATCCTAATAATAAACTCTAAAATTCATCCAGGATATCCAAACTTATTAGATAGGCTTAAAGAATTTCTGACCAAAAAAAATCTCTAAACATATTCAACAACCAAAGAGAGAAAGAACAAAAGAATAAATTTGGTGTGCAATTTTTAAAAGTTGAATAAATCAATCAAAAAACCCCAGCTGAATGATAAGGTAGAAATTCTGAAATGAGTCCGTCAATAAGCATTTATTACCTGCCTGTTTTATGCACCAATAGAAATTCTGGATAGACACTGGGATACAAAGATAGGCAAAAGATAATCCTGCCTTCAAGAAGCTTACAGTTTAATGGAG
This sequence comes from Dromiciops gliroides, assembly GCF_019393635.1. NCBI lineage: Eukaryota > Metazoa > Chordata > Mammalia > Microbiotheria > Microbiotheriidae > Dromiciops > Dromiciops gliroides. The sequence goes on along the minus strand of NC_057864.1, from coordinate 119,036,968 downwards.
GAGACAACAGGCAAACAAATATGTACAAACAAGTTATATACAACATATATGGGAAATATGCAGCAGAGAGAAGGCAGTAGAACTAAGAGCAATTATGAAAAGCTTTTGATAGAGGGGAGAATTTTATCTGGAATTTGAAGGAAGCCAGAGTAGCCAGCATCTGAATATGAGGAGGAAGAACATTCCCAGCATGTAGGACAACCAGAGAAAATGCCCAGAGCCAAGAGGTAGATTTTCTTGTTCAAGGAATATCAAGTAGGCCAGTATTATTGGATTGAGAAGTATGTGGGAAGGTGTAAGAAGTAAGAAGACTGGAAACAGTGAGGCAAAGGGAGCAGAGGAGTGGGTTAGTAAGCATTTTTAATGCCAAGCAGAAGATTTTGTATTTTATCTTGGAGGTAATAGGGAGCCACTAGGGTTTATTCAGTAGGGAGGTGATGTGGTCAGACCTGTGCTTTAGGAAAATCACTGAATAGAGGCCAGACTGGAGTAGAAAGAAACTTGTGGCCTAAGAGAAAGGGTCATATTTGAGATGTGTTCAAAGGTAAAATTGATAGGTCTTGACAACAGATTGATTAGAAGAGATTAATAAAATGGAAAACAAAAAGACCATTGAATTAATAAATAAAACTTTTTTAAGTGTATTAAAATAGGTAAACCATTAACCAACCTAATTTTTTTAAAAAGGGAAAATCCACTTGTTTATATCAAAAATGAAAAAGGAGAACTTTGAAGAAATAAAGACAGTTGTTAAAATCAGGTATTTCGTTTTGTTTATTTTCCTTAAGGAGGATGGGTAGCTAAAGGAATAGATTAGTAAAAAAATGAAAAAGTGATATCTGAAAAATAGAGATAATAATTTTTTTTAAAGCTGCTTGATTTTCCAAACTCAGTCTAGCTCACTTTCTTCCTCCTATACAATTATGGACACAGTTCTGTTTGTAGGCCTGAGCCCTGTGTATGCATTCATGTACTTGTAAATTCAATGGATTGGCCATTTATCAGCATGCCATAGTCTGGACAATAGACATTTTTCATCCATTTTGTTTAGGGGTTTTTTTGTTTGTTTTTTTTAGGTTATGTAGGAATATTATTCATAAAACTTGAAAGCATTTTACAAATAGTACAATGATTGATCCCATTACATTATGATTGATAGGATTGTTAGAATGATTTTGGTTTACTAGAATTCTGTTATAATCAATTAACCAACTAGCTTTCATTTAACCTTATTATATGTCAAACCCTGTTGCTAACTGTAGGGAATACTAAGAAAAACCTACAACAACCCCTGCCCTCAAATGACTTACATTCTAATGGGTGAGACAGTATGTACATAAATAGGTATAAACAAGATACATGCAGAGTAGCTACAATGTAACCCTTAGAGAGGAACACACTAGTATTATCAATTATGTGTTAACATATGTCAGTCACATATAGAGATACTTTGATTACATAGAGATCATTGTTGTAATACCCTATTCCATATAAAACATTATTTCCACGATATTGTAAAATAACAAACCTGGAATGGTGGACCAGGAATGGTTCTCATACTTTACCAATGGGGACTTTAGAGTTTTCTAATATAATTAGTCTAGTACCAGTTCCACTTCATGACAAAGTTTTAGGGAATCTGCTCCCATTGTTTCTCTAACACTTGACCATAAATGATTTCCTCAATAGGTCTTTATTAATTGTATGCCATTTGCCAGGCATTGTGCTTTGCCCTGGGGATACAGAGACAAAATGAAATAGTCCCTGCTTTTAAGGCACTTAAGAAGATATCTCTGAGACCCAATTTCCATTTCTCCTTCTCCTCTTCCATCTAATAAGCAAGGCAACTTAATCTGTAGTCAGAATCTGTACTCTGATTTTGCAGCATCATCACTGCCCTTTAGTATTAAATAGCCCTAAAGGAAAACAATCTCTTTATATTATTTGTTTTTAGGAACACTGGATCTGAATGTATTACTTACAGACTGAGATTTAACATGTTCAAAATTAACTCACTGTTTCCTTCTTAGATCTGTTCCTCCTTACTTTTTCCATTTTACTCTATGGTACTACCATTCTCCCAGTAATAAAATTACAGATCAGAGAGTTAGAAGAGACTTTGGCATACATCTAATCCAAACCCCTCCCATAGATGAACAAGATTCCTCTCTATGACATCCCAAACAAGTTGTCATCTTTATAAATATATTTAAATATACATAAATATATTTGATAATGTTTTAGACTTTGAGAAATTATAAAAATAAGACATTAATTGATTTTACAAAACTTAAGCCTTGAATTTAAGGAATTTTTAAATAGAAGACTACCACAAGTTAACAGCACCATTTTATATATATAAGACACAGATAAGCACAATTAGAGAAAAGGCACTAAATTCAAGAGCAACTTGATTGCTGTTATTTCTTAATTTTGACTTGTATGGGAAAATGCACAAGTTCCAAAGTCAAGAAAACACAGCAGTGTTTTTTAACCCAGCCTAACATGGATTTAACCCTTTACTAAAAGTTTTCAACTCAATCTCTTATGGGTACCAAACCACAATCTTAGTTTGAAAATGTCTGTGCAGCTGCTATTTCAATTCAGTGGGGAAAGAGTTAATCATTAATAAATATGTGTGTGTGTGTGTGTGTGTGTGTGTGTGTGTGTGTGTGTGTGTATATATATATATATATATATATATATAGTTACTATATAACTTTCCTACCATGCTACTGAGTTACTTTTCAACTCACTTATTTAAAGGCATACTTTTATAGAATCTATTGCTAAAGATTTGTAAAGCCAATGTAACACATTCTGAGGAACCCTAGAGAATATTGCTCTAATGAGATTTAGAATATACTCTGAGTTTAAAGTGTTGACAATTTCATAAAATAATACTTTACATTGTAGTCATTGCTTTGCATACAGAGTAGTAACTCACCCTTTGTATAATTTGTTACAGTACTTAAAGCCCAAATTTTAATATGTAGTTTTTTTTAAAGGGAAATGTTTAGTATATAATAATGAAATACTTATTAAATAAATGTGAAGCAATACATAAAGAGCTGCCTAAATATTTTACCTTAATTCTTCTAAGGGAGTTAATTTAGTGTCTGATTCCCTACTAGTAAAAAGAACACTAAGTTACCATATTATTTCATTGAGAATGCAAATGATTTATATATTTTAATAAGAACAAATTCAGATTTCCAACAACATTTAGAAATCTCAAAGCAGTCACGTTAAAACTTTTTTTACCTTTTCTTCTATACTGAGACTCAAAGTTATTGATTAATAACTTAATAGCTGCAGAGTTCTTCTATTCCTTTATTCTCTTTTGGTTTTGTCTTGTTTCTGTCACTATCATCTCAGTATTTATTTCTTGAATGCCAAATGGAGAAAAATTAATTACATTTAAAACTTTAGTCCTTGAATAAATTCATGATTTCATCAGTATGAGTATTTTCTCTAGGGATGCAAAGTGAAACCCCAGTCCTTGTTTTATCCTATGCCTTCTTTACCCATGATTTTCCATAAATCCTCAATAGACAATCAGCACAACAGGGTGGAGTTCTTCCTATTATTCTTTATGTCCTGATGAAAATGACCCACTGCTAGAATACTGACAATTTGTTTCTGTCTGTTTTCCTCCTGTATTCATTGAAAGAAGCCTAACACACAGTATAATATGATTAAATAAATGCTTGTTCAACTGAATTCAGTCAAATTAATTTGTTCTGTAGTCAAGAAGAAAAATACATGAGTAATTAAATAATAATAATAATAAAATATTTAAATAATAATTCAACTTAATTCCATTCAAATTTAAGTACCTACTGTGTGCTAGGTGCTGGGGATACAAAGAGGAAGATGACAAAATCTCTACATTCAAGAAGCCTATATTCTAATGCTATGGGGAGAAATAGAAGATAGATAGATAGATAGGTAGAATCATAAAACAAAGGAGGAAGTGATAAATGCAATAGAAAAATCCAAAATTTTATAAGAAATCAGATACTGTCAGGTCAGAGAAGGGGAAGAAATAAGGAAGGCTTCATGGAGAAGGTGGGGCCTGAATTGGGACTTGAAGAAAGGGACTTAAGCAGGTGAACATATGAGTAAGGAGTCTATTCAAGGTATGAGGGACAGGGTGGGCATATAAGCACCAAAATTGTTAAAAACCAACAAAAAGTACTAAGTCAGTGCATCAACAGTAATTTTTAAGCACACAGTATGCGTCAGGCAATGTGCTATATGCTGAAGATACAAAGAAAAACACAAACTATTTCAGACCTGAAGGAGTTTACATTTATAAGCACTTCTAGTTTGGTTTTATCATAGAATAAGTGAAGAGAAGTCACTGTATTTATACATAAAGTGGCTGAGAGCCAAAATAGTGCAGGGCAATAAGTGATATAAAGGAGGAGAAAAATAATTATTAAGTGATAAGTATAAATTGTAATTACTGTAGAACTATAGACCAATACATAGTGAATACAACAATTTTAAATAAAATCCTGTCAAAGATACTTCAGCAATTTGTCCAAGAAATCATTCATTATGACTAAGTTAGATTTAAACTAAGGACATAAAAATGGTTTAGCATTAGGAAACAATCATCACAAATAACCATATTAGAAATAGAAATCTCAAATTCCATGTTATCTCAATTGAGGCAAAAAAGGATTTGACAAAGTATAACTCGCATTTATGCTGTTAATTAAAAAAAAAAAAAAGAGGGGCAGCTAGGTGGCACAGTGGATAAAGCACCAGCCCTGGATTCAGGAGGACCTGAGTTCAAATCTAGCCTCAAACACTTGACACTTAGTAGGTGTGTGACCCTGGGCAAGTCACTTAACCCTCATTGCCCCACAAAAAAAAAAAGAAAAGAAATTTACAAAATAAAGGTATCATGAAAAGGATCTTAAACCAAAAGCAGGAATTATGTACAATGAGGATATACTAGTAATTTCCCAATAATTCAGGAGTAAAAATAATGCCCACTCTCTCCTCTATTCTTCGATATAGTTTAAGAAATGCTAACAGTAAGACAAGAAAGAAATTAAAGGCATAAAAATCGGCAAAGAAAAGAAATTTTGAAATCTCTATTTGCTGATAACATGGTGATTTCCTTAGAAAATCCTAGGGAACTGACAAAGATACTAATTGAGACAATTTATAGTTTGGTAGATTTCCAGACTACATAGTAAACTCACAAAAATACTTAGCATTTCTTTACAGGGTGTCCCAAAAGACTTTGTGCAGTTTTAAGCTATTAAAGCTTATCACAATAAGAATTTTAGGACAACTTGTATGATAACAATTCAAGATTCAATAAAAGAGAAATCCAATTCAAAATAACTACAAAATGTATAAAATATTTGGGGATCCAGCTACCAGAACACAAAAAATCCTTGAGTAGTTTCAAGAGCAAAAGATTCCTTAAATAAATAAAGAATAACTTAAATAGTTGGAAGAATACTTAGGGTTCATTGTTAAACCATGCCAGTGTAATAAAATGACAATACTGCCATAATTTATTTACAGTTTTATTATACTAATGAAACTATCAAAGGATACTTCATAGAGCTCAATAAAATAACATATTCATTTGGAGAAACAAAAAATGTAGAATACTTAAAGGAAACAACAAAGGGGAGGAAAGGATAAAAATTAAGTGAGAATGGTACTTTCAGAACTTAAATTATATTATAAAACGGCAGTCATCATAACTGTTGCATATTTGGGGGTGGGGATGGAGAGGAAAGAGAAGTAATGCTTAGTGTCATGGTACATGCTTGTAATCCCTGCTACTGGAGGATCCTGAGACTGATAAATACCTTAATTTGGGAACTCTACATTGGCTTAGTACTAATGCCAATCATTTTATCTAAATTAACTTTAATACAAATATGGTGAGCTCTCAGGAGTAGAATGCCACCAGACTACCTACAGAAGAATGGGCCATCACAGTTCAGAAAAATGGGACAGGGTAAAGTTTCTATGATGATCTGTTTGGGGCCCATGCATGATGTTGCAAGATTCCAGCCTTCACAACCCAGGCTGAGAGAGAAACAGAAATCAATGGAACATACTAGCGAAGGGAGAAGCAGAAACAATAGAACTTAGTGTTCAATAAGTTGCTTAGGAAACAACTCCAGATAGTGGAGAAGACAGGAAGTTGCCTGAGCTCTCTCCACTTTCCCTTGAAACAACTTTAAATCAAGCCTCAAAATGAGTTTTAGAGTGACAGAACCCACAAAAAGATGGGGTGAAGCAATTCCAACCTAAGATAATTTAGAAGGACTGCAGGAAAGATCTGTTTCAGTTGGGGAGTGTAACCCAGTGTAGTCAGTGTCCAGGTAAGACAATGAAAGGTCCAAAAACCAGCAAAGATCAGCAACCAAGGCCCTGCAGTCTGGCTTAGCAGGCCAGTGACAGACATGACTGGCTGTGAGGCCAATCCTGGAATCCCTGGTGCAAAAGGCAAGCGACCAGCCCCAGAGGTGTAGTAAGTCAGTGACCTGGCCCCTGCTCCCCTGTACTAGGAGCTTGGTGCAGTGCCTGCCTCCTGTGTTTCAGTAGCAGAGTTCAATTTTAAAAGTCATCAAAAAGGCTAGAAAAATGGTGGGGGTGGGGGGGGGGCAGACCCTGACCATATTAAGCTACTATGGTGACAGGGAAGATCAAACAAAAACTCAGAAGAGGACAACAATGTCAAAACATCTATATGTCAGTCCTCAAAGATAAATATGAATTGGTCACCAGCCCAGAAAGTCTTCCTGGAAGAGCTTAAATCCCTCAAAAGAAATTTTAAAAATCAAATAAGAGAGAGAGAGGAAAAATTGGAGAAAGAAATGAAAGTTACGCACAGGAATCATGAAAAAAGTTAACAAATTTTTTAAATGAAGCATAAAAATTAACTGAAAAAAACAAACTTCTTAGAAAGTAGAATTGGCCAAATGAAAAAGGAAGTACAAAAGCTAAGTGAAGAAAACAATTCCTTAAAAATTAAAACTGGACAAGTGGAAGCTAATGACTCTATGAGACATCAAGAATTAATTTTAAAGAAACAGAAGAATGAAAAAATAGTGGAAATGTAAAATATTTCACTGGAAAAACAATTGATTTGGAAAATAGATCCAGAAGAGATAATTTAAGAATTGTTGGACCATCTGAAAGCCATGATTTAAAAAAAAAAGAAAAGAGCCTGGCCAGCATCTTTCAAGAAATTGTCAAGGAAAACTGCCCTTATATCCTGGAACCAGAGGGTAAAATAGTAATTGAAAGAATCTACCTGAAATATCCCAAAATGAAAACTGTCAAGAATATCAGAGCCAAATTCAAGAACTTTCAGGTCAAAGAGAAAATATGGCAAGGAGCCAGAAAAAAACAATTCAGATATTGAGGAGTCACAGTCAGGATTACTCAAGATTTAGCAGCTTCTACTTTAAAGGAGCAGAGGGCTTGGAATGTGCTATTTTGGAAAGCAAAGGAACTAGGATTACAACCAAAAATAACCTATTCGGCAAAACTGAATATAATCCTTTAGGGAGGGGAGTATAAACAGGGGGGAAATAGGATAAATATCATAACTGTTAATGTGAATGGGATGAACTCTCCCATAAAACAGAAGTGGATAGCAGAGTGGATTACAAAACAGAATCCTACAATATGTTGCTCATAAGAAACACATTTGTAGTGGAGAGAGAGACATAGAGAGTAAATGTAAATGACTAGAAAAGAATTTGGAGAAAACTGAATAGGAATAGAAAGGAATATACCTTTTTTTCTCAGTAGTACATGACAGCTACACAGAAATTGACCATGTATTAGGGCATAAAAAACATCACAGTCAAATGTAGAAAGGCAGAAATAATAAATGCATCCTTTTCAGACCATGATGAATAAAAATTACAATTAATAAATGGCCATGGAAAGATAGATTAAAAATTAATTAGAAAGTAAGTAATCTAATCCTACAGAATGAGTTGGTCAAAGAACAAATCATAGAAACAGTAATAACATCAAAGAAAATTACTAGAATGAGAAAACATACCAAAATTTATCAGATGCAGCCAAAGTAGTACTTAGGGAAAAAGTTATCTCTATAAATAAAATAGAGAAAGAACACACCAATGAATAATGTGTACAATTTAAAAATCTAAAAAAAGGACAAATTAAAAATTCCCAATTAAGTACTAAATTAGAATTCCTGAAAATCAAAGAAAAGATTAATAAAATTGAAAATAAGATAATCATTGAACTGATAAATAAAACTAAAAGCTGACTTTATGAAAAAACCAATAAAAATAGATAAATGTTTGGTTAATTTGATTTTAAAATAAAAAATAAAACCAAATTATAGGTATAAAAATGAAAAGGGTGAACTTATCACCAATGCAGAGGAAATTAAAGCAATAATTAGGTGCTGTTTTGTCCAGTTGCATGCTAATAAATCTGACAATCTTAAGTGAACTGGATGAACATTTACAAAAATATATATTGCCCAAATTAATGGAAGAGGAAATAGAATCCTTTACTGCATTTTAGAAAAAGAAATTGAACAAGCCATCAATGAACTCCATAAGAAAAAAATCCTCAGGACCCAATGAATTTACAAGTGATTTCTACCAGACATTGAAAGAACAATTAATTCCGATGCTATATAAACTATTTGGGAAAATAGGGGAAGAAGGCGTCCTACAAAATTTCTTTTATGACACAAATATGCTCCTGGTGCCTAAACCAGAAAGAGTCAAAACAGAGAAAGACAACTATAAACCAATTTTCCTCATGGATATTGTTATGAAAAATTTTTAATAAAAATCTATCATGGAGATTATAGTATTATATCACCAGGATCACAAACTATGATCAAGTAGGATTAATACCAGGAATTCAGGGCTAGTCCAGCATTAGGAAAACTATCAGCATAATTGACCATATCAATAACAAAACCTACAGAAATCATGTGATTATCTCAATAGATTGTGATGTTTAAAATCTAGATTGTGGTCGCCAAAAATTAAAAGGCTTCAGTACCAGTCTTTGGGCATTAAACATTTATTAGAGCATACAGATATTTACAAAGAGTTCAGAAGGTTATGAAAAAGAAGTCCTACCTAGCCTGGAGTTCCAGCTTGGTTGGGTTCTTCCTGAAGTCCTCCTCCACAAGCCTGTTTTAATCAGGAACTCCTTCTCAAGCTGACTGTGGAAGCTTTTTTATAGTTCTGGAACAGAGGCAGTCCTTACACACTGCTTCAAGGTGATTGGTTGGCGTCATCCAAATCCAGTGGCTTTGAAGGTGTTCTCAAGTTGAGTTCACAGTCTAGTTTCTGATAACAATACCTTCTTAAGGGCTAGCCAGGTGTGATTACAATCCAATTAACTTGAAGTAGGCTTAATCAGCAGTCAATCACTCTCACTTGATTCAATCAGTCTCGATTAATCTCCAGATGGGTCTTTGAGTATCTGCTAAATCCCATTATTTCATCACAAGATGCAGGAAAAGCTTTTGACAAAATATAACATTCATTCCTATTTATTAAAAAATCAATAGAGAACATAGGAATAAATGGAGCTTTCCTTAAAATGACATGTATTGGGGGCAGCTAGGTAGTGCAGTGGATAAAGCACCAGCCTTGGATTCAGGAATACCTCAGTTCAAATCCGGCCTCAGACACTTGACACTTATTAGCTGTGTGACCCTGGGCAAGTCACTTAACCCCCGTGCCCCCCCCCCCAAAAAAAAACTTTAACAAAAATGTTTATTAAAAAATTTTTTTTAAATGACATGTATTATATATCTAAAATCATCAGCAAGCATTATCATAAATAGGGATAACTTAGAAGCCTTCCCAGTAAGATCAGGGGTGAAACAAGAATGCCTATTATCACCACTATTATTCAATATTGTACTAGAAATGTAAGATATAACAATAAGAAACAGAAATTAAATAAATTAGAATTGGCAATGAGGAAACACAACTATTACTCTTTGCAGATGATATAATGCATAGAGAATCTTAAAGAATCAACAAAAACTTCTTGAAATGATGAACAACTTTAGCAAAGATGCCAGATATAAAATAAACCCACATAAATCATCAGTATTTCTACATATAACCAACAAAGCCTAGAAGCAAGAGACAGAAAGAGAAATTCCATTTAAAATAAATTCAGACAATATAAGATACTTGGCAGTCTCCCTGACAAGACAAACCCAGGAAGTATATGAACACAATTACAAAACACTTTTCACTCAAATAAAGTCATATTTAAACAAATGAAAAAATATCAGTTGTTCATGTGTAGGCCAAGCCAATATAATAAAAATGATAATTCTACCTAAATTAATTTACTTATTCAGAGCCACACCATTAAGCTACCAAAAATTATTTTTATGAAGCTAAAAAAAATAGTAACAAAATTCATCCGGAAGGACAAAAAGTCCAGAATTTCAAGGGAATTCATAGGGGAAAAATTAAAAAGGAGGTGACCTAGATCTAAAACTATTATAAAGTGGTAATCATCAAAGCAATCTGATAGTGGCTAAGAAATAGAGCAGTGGATCAGTAGAATAGATTAGGTGTGCAAGACAGTAGTAACAGACCATAGTAATCTAGTGTTTGATAAACCCGAAGACCCCAGCTTCTAGAACAAGAACTAAAACTGCTGGGAAAACTGGAAAACGGTATGGCAGAAATGAGGTATAGACCAACATCTTACACAGTATACCAAGATAAGGTCAAAATGAGTACATGCTACTATAAGCAACTTAGAAGAGCAAAGAACAGTTTACCTATCAGATCTATAGAGAAGGAAAGAATTGATGATCAAACAAGAGATAGAGAATTACAAGATATACAATGAATAATTTTGATTATATTAAATTAAAAAGATTTTGCACAAATAAAACCAATGCAACCAAGATTAGAAGAAAAGCAGAAAGCTGGGAAACAGTTTTTACAGCAACTATCTTGGATAAAGGCCCCATTTCTCAAATATATAGGGAACAGAGTCAAATTTATAAAAATACAAGTCATTCTCCAATTGATAAATGATCAAAGGATAAGAACGGTTTTCAGATGAAGAACTCAAAGCTAACTATAGTTGTGAAAAAATGCTCTAAATCACTATTAATTAGGGAAATGCAATTTAAAACAATTCTGAGCTACCACCTCACACCTAATCAGATTGGCTAATATGACAGAAAAGGAAAATGATAAATATTGGAGAAGATGTGGGAAAATTGGAACCCTAATGAACTGTTGGTGGAGCTATGACCCAATGCAACCATTTTGGAGAGCAATTTGGAACTATGCTCAAAGGGCAATCAAACTATGCATACTCTTTGATCCAGCAATACCCCTACTAAGTCTATATCCCAAAGGGTTGATAAAAAGGGGTAAAGGCCTACATTTATAAAAATATTTATAGCAACTCTTTTTGTGGTGGTAAAGAATTGGAAATTGAGGGGATACCCATCAATTAGGGAATGACTGAACAAGTTGTACTATGTGAATGTAATGGAATACTTTTGTGCTATGAGAAATTACGAGTAGGCAGATTTCAGAAAAAGCTGGGAAGATTTATATGAACTAAGGCAAAGTGAATTGAGCAGAGCCAGGAGAACATTATACACTGTAACAGCAATATCATGTGATAATCAACTATGATTTACTTAGCTCTTATCTCTAATACAGTGATCTTAAACAATTTCAAAAGATTCATGATCAAAAATGCTATCCACATCTGGAGAAAAGAATTAATGGAGTCTGAATGCAGATTGAAAATACTATTTTTAGTTTATTATTTTCATGAGGTTTTTAAATTTTTTAAAATGACTAATAGGGAAATGTTTTACATGGTTGCAAATTTATAACCTATATCAAATTGCTTACTGTATTAGGGAGAGGGAAAGAAAATTTGGAACTCAAAATTTTATTAAAAAGAGTGTTTCAAGAAACAAAATGGAGATAAAACGGGGGAAAGGAAATAACTCCCTATTTGATAAGAATTCTTGGGAAAATGTAAATCATTCTGCAAAAGTTGGTCTTGGATTCACATCTTATATTCACAATAAATTCAAAAGGGATATATTTCCTTAATATTAATTAGAAGATTATATAAATTTCACAGCTTTGGGTAGGAGATGTATTCTTAATGAAACAAAAGAGAGATGGTTACAAGATAACAGATAATTTGGATTACATGAAACTGAAAAGTTCCCACATAAATAACATTAATACTTCTAGGAGATGAAATAAAGTGATTGAATGGGGAAAAATTTGAATCGTTTTTCTCAGATAGGGGTTTTATATTCAAAATATATAAATTACACAAACATATACAGACATACCTGTTTATATATATGTGTTTGTGCATGTGTGTATATATGTTTTATTTATATATAGATATATAGATATATTTTTACACATACACATATTTGGGGGGGGGAAGGAGGGAGAGAGAGAGAAATAGAAGATCATAAGCCATTCCCCGGTAAGTGGTGAAAAGACATGAACAAATAGTTCTCACAAGAATTGCAATCTAATAACAACCACATAAAAATGCTCTATATCACTAATAATAAGAAAGTAGCAGAACAACTCTGGTTTCCTCTCTTAGCAAATTGACAAGTGGGATCATTAATGCTGAAGGGGTTGTAGAGAGAAAGACACAGTAATATATTGGTAGTGGAGCTTCACATTAGTACAGTCATTTTGGAAAGCACTTTGGAATTCTACAAATAAAGTGACTAAAATGTCCATACTTTCTGACTCAGAGATTCCCATCCTAGGCATATAACCCCGAAAGGTCTTTGATTTGAAAAAAGAACCCATATTTACCAAAATATTTACAGTAGGGTTTTGTGGGGTTTTTTTTGTGGTAGCAAAGAAACAAAGTAGTGTGCATCAATTGGGGAGTGGCTAAACAAACGATGATATAGAACTATGTAGAAGCATATGACCTTAGTGTAAGAATAATAAATAAATACAGAGAAGTAGATCTATTTGAACTGATACAGAATGGAAAGATCTATTTGAACTGATACAGAATGAAGTAAGCAAAACCAAGAAATCAATATGTACCACATTTCTGTGACAGTTTAAATGGGAAGGAGAATGAACACAAAATACAAAGAATAAGAATGGTCCTTAAAAAAAAAGAGACTATGAGAGAATACTTCCCCTCACTCCTTTGTAACAGTGGGAAGGTCCACAGTTTCGAAACACTGCATGTATTTTCAGGCCCTTTCTGTGTGTTTTGCTGGGGTGAGAATGGGGGGTGTTCTCCTTTCCTTTTTTTCTTTAAAAAAAAACCTTATATGGCTCTTTAGAAAGGGGCAGGAGAAAGAATACTAGAGCATTTAGGTGATATAAAGACAAAAGGTATCAATAAATAATTTTTTTTTAAATAAAGGGAAATACTCAAACCTGTGAGAATGGTATTAGGGAAGCTAAAGTCCAAAACAAACAAAAAGGGAGGGAGGTGTTTTTTGTCTATTATTGTTGTGAGGAGGGCAAACAATGTTTTATCGGTTAAAACTTAATAACTTCAAAATCTTATAAAAATGAATGTTGAAAACTATGTTTACATGTAACTGGAAAAAATACTATTAAGATTTTTAAGATTAATAATAAATGATATAAAACTTTTTCATTTTCTTTGATTCTCACAACTCCCTATGAGTTCAAAAACATTGTCGTGTAGTTGAAAGGGTGCTGCGTTTAGAATCATTTTGAATCCCAGCTCAAATTATGCCAAACTTCATTTCCTTCTTCAGGAATGCTACCAATAAGGAATTAAGCAACGTTTCACAATATCCTCATAGACAAAGTAGGAGATGTGGGAGATAGGATTGTATTGCTATTTTCAGATTGCATGGTCCTATGAACATAATCCCAGGAAGCACTAGGTTTGGAGTCAGGTTACTTGGATTCAAATCCGACCTCTCTATTATCTGTGTGATCTTAAAAGTCACTTAACCTCTCTGGGATTCAATGTCTTCACCTCTAAAATGAGAGGACTGGGGTGGCTAGGTGGTGCAGTGGATAAAGCACTGGCCTTGGATTCAGGAGTATCTGAGTTCAAATTCGGCCTCAGACACTTGGCACTTACCAGCTGTGTGACCCTGGGCAAGTCACTTAACCCCCATTGCCCCACAGAAAAAAAAATGAATAAAATAAAATGAGAGGACTGGGCAAGATGTCCTTCTAAAGGTTTTTCTATGATCTACAAATCCAGTGGCCATGTTCATGGACCATAGTCCCAACCCAAAAGAATCCCTTCATCCTAATGAAGAATGGTCATCCAATCTTTGCCCGAAGACCTCCATTTTAGGCAGGTTAGCACTTTCCAATTTTGTATTAAACCTTATTATAATTATATCTAAATATCCCTCTTTGCAGTTTGTGCCCATTGCTCCTATTTCTGCCTTCTAGGGCCAATCAAAACTAGTCTAATCCCTCTTCTGCATGACAGCTCTTCACATACTTGGAGACAGCTATCACGTTTTCCTTATGATTATTGAGGTGATATATTCCCAGAATACTCAATCTTGGTCAGAAGCCATAAAAATTAAATTACTCTTATTAATAATTTGTAAGAACCAACATTAAAACCATTTTTGGAGGAGCAAGGCAGTTGGGGTTAAGTGCCTTGCCTAGGGTCACAGAGCTAGTAAGTGTCAAGTGTCTGAGACTGGATTTGAACTCAGATCCTACTGACTCCAGAGCCAGTGCTCTATCTACTGCACCACATAGCTGCCCCAAAACTATCCTTTTGGAGATATGAACCCCACTGCTACCCATGTCTCATTTTGGAAACATACCTTGGATATTTTAAACATAAAAATAGATTTGAATACAGCCTTCCCAAAGAACTAAAAATATGTTCTCTAATTGTGGCATGTTGCCTGCAGTGTTCTTATACACAGTGATAAGTTGTTGGGTATGTGTTTTTTTTTTAATATAGCAGTCAAAAGGTCATAATTTGTAATTATGGTATTATAATTAAATTGTGGTGAATAGCAACATTTGTGTTTCATTTCCAGAACTGATGCATAAAATATTGAAATTTATACAGACTCAATAATTTGTGTTAATACAATTAAGTGGAAGTGTAATCCTCTCACTCATTTTGCTTTAGCAGTTTGAATATTGCTTGGTTATAGACATTTTTACATTTGTAAAAGAAGTAGTATTCCAGAGTTACATAAAATATCCATTAAAATAAAACATAGCTTAAGGCTTCCTTTTCCTGGTAGACACTAAAATACCCAAAAGCACATAGAGGTGGGTCATGTGACAGCTGACAGCATATGTTTTAGTCAAGTTCATGCCTAACCCCTTCTTTTTTTTTCTCCTGTAGTCACTGGTTTAGCCCTGGGGCCAGGACAGAACATGGCCAGGTAAGACTCACTCTGATCAAGAAAGAGTTCACATCATCTAGTTCAAAATTTAACCCTCTCTTTGATCAGCTTTATGAGCATAAAGAACAAATCCTCCCTCTGTTGGTTTTAAATAGAAGAGATTGTGACTTCAACAGCAGTGGAAAAGAAAAATTCTCTTTTGATTAATTCACTTATGGAATGATTCTTAATAAGGATCAGATATAGGTTACCTCAGTAACTGATTTTACCTCAGTGGTAGTTCTTTGGGTCTCAGGTTTTATGAATACTTCATTTTTTTTCAAAAAACAAACTATCAGAAGTAAGTCTTCTGAAGTATAATGCTTGATTTTTCATAACAACATAAGATAGACAACAAATAATTTGAATTTGAATGGGATATAGAAGTATTTTACTTAATTAAGGATACTGTGTATTCTTAGATGGTTTCTTTGGTTACAAAAACACTTATTCATATGCATGATTCTGTAGGAACTAGTTGATAAAGTTGGAACTTGTTATTCAGTTTTAATTGATGGGATACAAAACTAAGTTACCTGTTTTCTTTGTCCCTTGAACATACAGGTTATTAATTAGAAGAAGGCTCATGGAACTTAGGGACAAAGTTAGTAATAAGTTTTCAAATAAATACATTTTTGACTTTTCGTTGTGTTCCAACAAAATACTGTGTTTATTAGATGTTAAGTACCAAGGGAAGATCTAACTTACTTTTATTCACCTTTTGAACTGTTCCCTTTGCCATCAAAAGAAACTGTTTAAAAAAAGTTAAAAACCTTTTGCTTTTTGTTGAAAATCCTTTTTTAAAAGGGGGAGGTGGGAATGCTGAAAAGTATTCTTTAATAATTGTTTAAAGTTTATAAAATCACAGGACATAGATCTTTTAACTTCCATGTCTTATCAACACTTCAAACTCATATATTCCAAAGGGATTTTATTATCTCTCTCCCTAAACTTTCTGACTTCACCATTTCTGTGGCACTACCATGTTCCCAGAGTTGGAGCGGGGGGGGGGGGTTAGGAAATGGGAAACATAAACATTACCATAGAAACATCATGCAGTTTATCATAAAGCAGAATTTTTTGTTTAGGATAAGTCTTGACCTAGGAAATAGCCTTTGTTTTTCCCAAGTTTACTTTGATTTTTATTCTGTTTTTTTATTTTTTTTGTCAATCGTTTCTCCCTTTAAGTTTTATTTTCTCAAATTGCATGGAAATACAAATTTTGACATCAAATTTTTTAAAAAAACCTTTGCATTCCAAATTCTCTTCCTCCTTCCCCCCCCACCAAGATCTCAAGCAATTCAATATAAGCTATACATGAGCAGTCATGCAAAACATTTCCACATTAGCTATGTTGTGAAAGAAAACAGATATAAACAAAACTTCAGATAAAGGAACTAACAAAAAAAAATTATGATTCAGACACCATCAGTTTTCTCTCTGTAGATGGACTGCATTTTTCATAGGATGTTCAGAGTTGTCTTGGATCATTGCATTGCTGAAAATAAGCAAGTCATTCACAGCAGATCACCTTACAGTATTGCTGTTATTTTGTACACAGTACATTTCACATTGCATCAGCTCATGTAGGTCTTTCTGGCTTTTTCTGATAGCATCCTGCTCATCTTTTTTTTTTTTTAATAGTAAACTACATTTATATAGTACTTTAAAGAGAGATTTCCTTACAATAAACCCATGAGGTTGATTCCTACAACAACAGTAATAGATAATATTTATATAGTACCTTATACCTGACAAAGAATTTTCTTCACAATAGCCTAGCAAAGTAAGTACCATACATTTTATCAACATTAATCAGTTCTCATCATCATCAGTCAATCCCCATCTTCATCCAGTCATCATCATTCCATCATTTGATTCTTATTCTAAAATTTTCATAGAGGACATACATCTGACATTAAATGCTAATGGGGGAAATAGCTTTATTTAAAAGATATGCTGACTAAGCTGAAAGATAAGAGCTATAACTTAATACTTATTTTTTCCTTTTTATTCAGATAACAAAATTCAGACCTTCCACCCACCTTTCCAGTCTGGTGATGTCCCAGCATGTACAATACTTGTGATGTTATATTCATCACAGGATTCTTCTGCCAATGGAGGTCAGGTCAGTTTATATTTTCTCCAAAAATGCATGGTTTTCAAAAATGATTTTATACCCTTTGGGAATCATTTAAAGTAATACTAAAAACACCTTATAAATCCATGTGTTTTGGGATAAAATATACCTTGATATCTCCAGGCAGTCTTCTTTCTGCAGAAAAAGATTAATATCTGTATCTGGGGAAAATAGTAAAATCATAAATCAGGGTTTTGTTTACAATCTTATTTTAAAAGATAAACGTTTATTCAAGTTAGACCTTATTTGTTGATGACCCTATATTTTTCCCTTTTAATGTTTCAATAACCACTGCAGGAGAAAAGGAGCAGTGTTGACATGATTTGTCTTGATTTTTGGCCATTCTTGGCCTAATAATACTTTTCATCCCTGGGCAAGTCCTACTATCAAATTTCTCACTCTCTGCTTCTAGACTGCCAAAAATCAGCCGAAAAAGAAAAAAACAAAATTCACTCTTGACATATTTATAACCTCAACTTAGTTTTTGATACCACTTGACATTCTTGCTCTATCCTTCTTGAGTCATTCTTCATATTGACTGTTCCAAAACCTTTCCTTTCTCCTCAAACCCCTAACCACATCTACACACCTTCCTCTATACACACACACACACACACTTACAACAGATGGCTTAGCCCCTTTCTTCTCTGAGAAGTTTGAGACCATCCAACATGAACTCCCTCAACTCCCTACTTCCATTCTTCAAAATGTTACCACAGAATTTCTATTCCTTCTAGTAAAAGAGTTATCCTTACTCTTTGCTGAGGTTATTTCCTTTATCTGTACCACTGATCCCATATTCTTTTTTTGGGGGGGGGGTGCAATGAGGGTTAAGTGACTTGCCCAAGGTCACACAGCTGATAAGTGTCAAGTGTCTAAGGCCAGATTTTGAACTCAGGTCTTTCTGAATCCAGGGCCGGTGCTTTATCCACTGTGTCACCTAGCTGCCCCTGATCCCATATTCTCTTGACCAGAGGTGTCAAACTCGAATCCCAAATGCAGCCATACTACATTAAATTGTAATTGGGATCATTTTTAATAAAATAAATAAAAATCCAATGTTGTTTAGTTATTTTCAGTTGTAACTGACTCTTCACGACCCCATATGGGGTTTTCTTGGCAAAGATACTAGAGTGGTTTGCCATTTTCTTCTCCAGCTCACTTTATAGATGAGGAAGCTGAGGCAAACAGGGTTAAGTGACTTGTCCAGGGTCACATAGCTATTCAGTGACAGAGGCCATATTTGAACTCAGGAAGATGAATCTTTCTGAATCCAGGCCTGGCATTCCATCTACTGTGCCACCTAGCCGTCCTATTAATTGCTAAGTCAATATGTGGCCCAAAGGGATATGTTTCTATTTGAGTTTGACACCATTTCTTTGACTACCCTAAGATTCTCCAATAGTTATACCTTTCTCATGTATCTGCAATATCTCATCTGGCCCCTTCTACCTTTCTTTAAACATGTTCATCTTCCCAATTCTAAAAAAAAAATCCCATTTAGCCTATTTTTGCTACCATCCTGTCTCTTTTCACTGCTAATCCTCTTCAAAAAGCAGTCTATACCCAATTCCTTCTTGTCAACACTCCTCCCTTTCTCCTGTTTCTATTCATAGTGCTTTATTGTGCTGATAGATACC
This sequence comes from Dromiciops gliroides, assembly GCF_019393635.1. Classification (NCBI taxonomy): domain Eukaryota; kingdom Metazoa; phylum Chordata; class Mammalia; order Microbiotheria; family Microbiotheriidae; genus Dromiciops; species Dromiciops gliroides. The sequence continues at coordinate 119,017,764 of NC_057864.1, read as the reverse complement.
CCTGATGACCTAATTACCAAACCAGTGGTCTTTTTTTCAGTACTCATCCTCCTTGACCTCTTTATAGAATATTTCATTGTTGACCACTCTCTCCTACTTTGCTTCACACTCATCACCCCCTCTTGTTTCACCTCTTAAACATTTAACTGCTTCTGCTCTCTGATTCAGGGACTTTTCCTCTTCCTTGAGAGGAAGGATAACATAATAGAGAGAGTACTGCATTTAGAGGCAGACCTCACACCTCTCTTTAAATTTTGCATCTGATGCTTCTTAGCTCTGTGACCTTGAGTAAATCACTTATACTACTAAGCTTCAGTTTTCTCATCTGTAAAATGGAGAAAATACCTGTAGTACCTCCCTAATGAGCTTGTTATAAGGCTTTATAAGCTTTAAATCACTAATATCTGTTACTATTACTTCTGACTCCTTAAAGGTGGTAGTTCCCCAAAGTCCTGTCCTTTCTCCTCTTCACAGACAGAATTCTAGAGTTAGAAGAGATTTCAATAGCCATTCAGCCTGTGAATGGCCAATCTACTTCCATACTGGAAGTGAATTTTCACTATAATATGCCTGATAAGTAGTCATCCAGGATGTACTTAAAGATCTCCAAACAGGGAACCCACCACTTTCTGAGAGCCATTCCAGTCTTTAGACAGTTCACATTTTTAGGAAGTTCTTTCTGACATCAGGCCTAAATTTGCCCCTTTGTAAATTCTGTCTCTTATTCCTAGTTCTGCCCTATGGGGCCAAACAAAACAAACTTGTTCTCTCTTCTACATAATACCCCTTCAAGTACTTAAACAGAGCTGTCATGTCCCCCCTGAGCCTTCTCTTCTGGCTAAACATCCCTCGTTCCTTCAACTTACCCTCCTATAACATGGACTCAAAGCTATTCTCTGTCCTGATTGCCCTTCTTTGGAAACTCTCCTGCTCATCAGTGTTTGATTTTTTTTGAACTGTGATGCCCAGAACTGAACACAGTATTCTAGATGTGGTCTAACCAGGGTAGAGCACAAAAGAATTCTTATTTCCTTAAGTTAAGCCTCTGTTAATATAACCCAAGACCATTTTAGCTGTTTTGGTGGTGATCTCACACTGCTAACACATCAAGTGTTGAGTCCACTAAAACCCAAAGCACTTTTAATTGACAAATTGCTTTCTGACCTCATAGCCCATACTTTTGAAGTTGATTTTTTTACCCAAGTATAGGACTTTACATTTATCCCTATCACATTTCATCTTATTAAATTCAGCTCAATCTCCTAGCCTGTCAAGATATTTTTAGATCTTGACTGTCATCCATCTTATTAGTATCCCTCCCAGCTTTGTGTCACTTGCAAATTTGATGAGCACATCATCTTTGATAAAGATGTTAAATAGCACAGGACCAAGTACAGATCCCTGGGCCCTTCCACTTCTACCATGTTGACATTGAATGATTAATGACTATTCTGAGTTTAGCCATTCAACCTGTTATGAATCCATCTAATTGTATTACTGGATGCCATCTTTCCATCTTTTCCACAAGAAAAATGTGAGATACCTTATCAAAAACATCATTATAATTTAAGTAAACTATGTCTATGGCATTCCCCTCACTTACCAATTTATTAACCTTGTAAACATAAAAAAAGGAAAATAAAGTTACCGTAGCAACACACTAATCTGGATGAAGCCATGCTGGTTCTCAGTAGTCACTGCTTTCCTTTCTAGATGCTAACTAGCCATCTCTTTCATTCTAGATTTTTCCCTTGAATCAAGGTCAAACTCACTTTCAAACTTTTTTCTCTTCTCTTTTTTGAATTCTGGGACAACATTTAACCTTTCCCAGTCTTATAGTACCTATTCCATTTTCCAGTCTTTCATGTAAGATTGATTACCCCATCCATGGTCTTCCATTGAGAGTAGCGCAGCTGTCTTATCTGCCAGTTCTTTCAGAACCTAAGGACACATACACACACATACACGCTATTCTAATAAGGGAATTGCTATTCGTCAGGCCAATACATGGATTCAAACCTGGAATTGGAATGCAGTAACACTCCAAACCATAAAATATTCAACAGTTTACTAAACCATTAAAAAAAGGATCGATAAAAATATAACATTGATTCAGATGAATGAATCTTCCCTTAGACTCTGGATTTGTCATGATGGCAACATAAGTAAGAGAATTATGTGGATTTTGAAAGCGGTGGGAATTCCATAAAACCCAAGGAAGAGTAACTTCTCATATACTGGGCATTTTATACCTCAGGCAACCAGGAAGCCATGTCAGTTATTCATGTCCTAACCTCCCAGATCATCAATTCTGAAGATGGCCTCCTTGCCTCCTCAAACAGAAATCAGCCCAGGCTATATAAAACAGATGCTATTCCTACCACAGGCAATTAGGGTCTTTCTTACTACCATTTTACCTATCTTTGTTATCAGCTTACATCCTGTTAGCCATTTTAATTCTGGCATTTCCAATTCAGAAGTTGTTCTTGTAAAGGAAAAGAAAATCTAAGAATTATGAAACCCTGCCTTCTGTCTATTATAAGACTATGCCTCATTCATATTTTTCTTCTGTGACCTGCCTTTGTTTCAAACATCTGTACATTTTAAAAAAATTAATTTGGATGGTAAATTCCCTAGGTACCAAATCCATCTCTTTATATAAGCCCCATTTTTTCTCATCAATGGAAGTTTCCGTGTCTTTAGAATTTAATTCTTGTCCATCAGTGATCTCTCCTTGACTGAAATCCCCTGAAACATTTTATTTTGTGATATCCTACTTGTCTTCCTCCAAACCCTTTGAAATATTTTCCAAAATCTAGGGTGTTTCTTTGTCCTCAAAGGGATGTAATAGTAGGTCCCTGGAAGTTATCAGATAAGAAATCTATTAAGATAAAGACTATGTCCAGATTTCCTTTCATTTTCTATTACAGATCCAAGGATGGAGTAAATTTAGTTCCTTCAGGATTCCCTTCATTTCCAACCTAACTACCAATTCCTCCATTTAGAATTAGATCCAGAATAAAATTTCTTTTTTTTTCTTTGTAACAACAATAATTTATTTTATTTTTTTCCAGTTACATGTAAAGGTAGTTTTCAAAATTCATTTTCATAAGATTTAGAGTTCCAAATTTTTCTCCCTCCCTCTCCCTTTTCTCCGCCCATCACAAGAGAGCAATCAATCTGATATAGGTTATATATATATATATATACACACACACACACACATACATATATATGTATATATGTATATATACATATATGTATACATATATGTGTATATATATGTATATATATATACACACACACATATATGTATACATATACACAATCCACAAGTGCTCTTGTGCTTTTTTTTTTTTTGTCTGTGTTCAGTCAATATCAGTTCTTTCTCTGGGAGTGGATAGTACAAATCATAATTAGTCCCTTGAGATTGTCTTGGATCATTTTACTGCTGAGAATAGATAAGTCATTCACAATTGCTCATAGAACAATACTGCTGTCATTGTGCACAATGTCTTCCCAGTTCTGCTCACTTCACTATACATCAGTTCATATTAGTCTTTCTGTGTTTTTCTGGAATCATCCTGCTTGTCATTTCTTATAGCACAATAATATTCCATTACAATCATATACCTCAGCTTCTTCAGTCATTCCCCAATTGGACATTCCTTTGATTTCCAATTCTTAGCCACCACAAAGAGTTGTTAAAAATATTTTTGTACCATTTTCCCCCCTTTTCTCTTTTTCACAATTACTATTATTAACTGTTTCCCTCCCACTTATTCCCTTCCCCATGATATGTACTCTATTATCTATCTTCTTTCACCCTATCCCTCTTCAAAAGGGATTTGCTTCTGACTCTGCCCTCCCTTTTGCCCCTCCTACTTTATCCCCTTCCCCATCTATTTTCCTGCAGGTTTAGATAGATTACTCCACCCAATTGGGTATGTATGTTATTCCTTCCTTGAGCCAATTCTGATGAGATTAAGGTCTTTGAGCCAATTCTAATTAGTGTTAGGCTCATTTACTGTCCTGCTCCTCCCCCATCTCTTCCCCTACTCCATAAGCCCTTTCCTGTTTCTTTCATGTGGGATTTTACCCCATGCTACCTCTGCCCTTCCCCTTCCCCTTCCCCCACTGTATTCCTCTCAGCCCTCAATTTTACCCTAAAGATGTCATCATGGGGCAGCTAGGTGACACAGTGGACAAAGCATCCACCCTGAACCCAGGAGGCCCTAGCCCCAATCTGGCCTCAGACACAAAACACTCACCCCAGGGATGTCACCTAACTTCAACTTTTTATGGTTGTGTAGGGTCTTGTATTTGAAAGTCAAATTAGGTCTTTTCATCACAAATACCTGAAAATCCTCTTTTTCATTGAAGTCCCATTTTTTCCTCTGAAAGATTATACTCAGTTTTGCTGGATATGTGATTCTTGGTTGTAATCCCAATTCTTTTGCTCTCTGGAATATCATATCCCATGCCCTCGAGTCCTTTAATGTAGAAGCTGCTAGATCTTGTGCTATCCTGACTAGGGCTCTACGGTACTTGAATTCTTTCTTTTTGGAAGCTTGCAATATTTACTACTTGGGAGCTCTGGAATTTGGCTATAATATTCCTGGGAGTTTTCCTTTTGGGATCTCTTTCAGGTGATCAGTGCTTTCTTTCAATTTCTATTTTATCTTCTGCTTCTAGAATATCAGGGCGATTTTCCCTGACCATTTCTTGGATCTATTCTCTTTTTTGTTTGGTTTTGTTTTGGTTTTGTTTTGTTTTTTTTCAGAGGCAGTGGGGGTTAAGTGACTTGCCCAGGGTTACACAGCCAGTAAGTGTTAAGTGTCTGAGGCTGGTTTTGAACTCAGGTCCTCCTGACTCCAGGGCCGGTGCTCTATCCACTGCGCCACCTAGCTGCCCCCCTGACAATTTCTTGGAAGAAGATGTCTAAGCTGTTTCCTTGATAATGATTTTCAGGTAGACCAACAATTTTCAAATTATCTCTCCTAGATCTATTTTCCAGGTCAGCAGAAGATATCCAAGAAGATATTTCGCATTGGCCTCTATTTTTTTTGGATTATTTGGATTTGCTTTATTGTGTCTTGGTTTCTCATAAAGTCACTAGCTTCCATTTGTTCAATCCTAATTTTTAGGCAATATCAAAGAGCTTTTGTATTTCCTTTTCCATTTGGCTTTTCAAGCTGTTGACTTTTTTCTCATGTCTTTCCTGCATCATCCTCATTTCTCTTTGATGTTTTCCTCTACCTCTCTAACTCTATCTTCAAAGTCCTTTTTGAGCACCTCTGTGGTCTGAAACCAATTCATATTTTTCTTGGAAGCTTTAGATATTGGGGCCCTGATGTTGCCATCCTCTTCTGAGGGTATACTTCAATCTTTCTTGTCACTAAAGACACTTTCTATGGTCCTCACCTTTCTCTGCGCATCTTGCCTTTTAATTGACTTTTAGCTCCTTAAAGTGGGACGCTGTTTCCAGGCTGCACTGTTCCAAGCTTCAAGGGGTCCCAGGTGGTATGATTTAAGGAGGGGCAGGTTCTTTATTCGCCTGGCCTGTTCCTTGGTCTGTAGATAGCCCCAGGCCAAGTCGCCAACCAACCAGACAGCGAAACTCCATGTGCTGTTGTTGTCAGCTTCGAGGAGCCCATGCCCCTCCTCCATCTGGGCCACTGCTACTCAAGCCTATCTCCTGGTTCCCAGCAGGGGTGAAAAACCCAAGTTCTGCCTCAGCACCAGCAGAGACCCCTATAACCTCCCCCCTGCCAAGGGCTTAGCCCTCTCACCAGACTGAGCTTAGTTCCAGACAACACTGGCGCTGCAGCTGATTCAGAAGCTGTGGGGGTCTCTTTTTCTGGTGAGGTGTTCCTGGGACTAGATCTGTGTCAGTGATACTGTGGAGTTAGCCTCCACTCCTGTCTCAGCACAGCAGCTCCCTCCTTCTGACCTTCAAAGCTGCACTTGGTTGGAAAATGGTCTCAGCACATTCTTCTGTGGATTTTGCTGCTCCAGGAATTGTCCTATGGCATTATTTGGAGAGTTTTTGGAGCAATTGTGTTGTGAGTTTGAGAGCTCACTGCCTTTCTTCCATCATCTTGGCTCCCCAGAATAAAATTTCACTTTGATATTCTCCCATCTTTTGAAGGATAAAATAATCATTAAGGGATGGCAGGAAGTCTTAGCTGTTCTCCTTTATCAAAGATTGTTTCAAAAGATGTCTGTATAATTATAGTCACTCCCCATACCTATTCTTACTCAATTGTGTTAGTGTACCAAATCATAATATATTTTCCAAACTACTCAGCAATTCACGCTTTTCTTTCTTTCTTTTTTTTTTTTTTTAGTGAGGCAGTTGGGGTTAAGTGACTTGCCCAGGGTCACACAGCTAGTAAATGTTAAGTGTCTGAGGCTGAATTTGAACTCAGGTACTCCTGACTTCAGGGCCAGTGCTCTATCCACTGCGCCATCTAGCTGCCCCCTAGCAATTCACTCTTTATGTCCAGGTGATCTGTAGTATACTCTGATGACAAAATTGTTTCTGTTTCACCCTCAATTGATCTTCATCAAAATACTCTCTCTCTCTTTTAAGCTGCCTTGATTTCTTTACGTGAATTATTCCTGTTGTTCAATGATTTCAGTTGTGTTTAACTCTCTGTGACCCCATTTGGTGTTTTTGGCAAAGATACTTGAGTGGTTTGCCATTTCCTTCTCCAGCTCACTTTGCATATGAGGAAACTGAGGCAGGGTTAATTGACTCTCCCAAGATCACACAGCTAGTAAGTGTCTTGAGGCCAGTTTGAACTCAGGAAAATGAGTCAACCTTACTCAAGGCCCTGCACTCTATCCATTGTACCACCTAATTGCCTTACATAAATATACACATACACCTGTTTTACCTATCCTATTTCATTTGAAAAAAGCATATTCATCCAAAGCTATATATTATATCCTAGTACATCTCAGTGATACCAAGGCCAAATTGTTGTGTGTTAAAAATCTCTAGTTTTTGTTGCCTAAATTTTGGACATTTGTGTATAGACATCTAAGGCCAGAGGTTTTACTACTATCTCCACTCTTGGATTTTTGTCTCTTGTGCATTTGTGGCATCTAGGTTGCTTCACTGTAGTTCTCTCTGTGGTGTCTCACTTGGTGGGTATGTGTAGGCAGATTTCTCCCTCGCGCTCCCATTATTTTTTCATTTTAAGTGCTTTTGTATGGATTTTCAAACCACTCAGACAAATATATTTTACTTCGACTTTGTTAACCATACAAGAACACTGGCCAGGAATCTGTCAACTTTCTATTTTCTATTTTAGGTCAAAGTGCAGAAATCCAAACACCATTGTCAGACACCATCTTCTTAGCCAGCTGTTCATTTCCCAAATCATTACTTCTCTTCTTTATTCTTTGGCTTCAATGGGCAACAGCAAGGAAAACAAACCTGTGTCCCCATGGTGTTCATTTTATTACTTTATAATCTCTGACAATATTTTAGGTTCCTTTTGGCATTATTTTTGTGCCCACATGAATAACTGTAAGTGGGGAATAGTCCTCTCTTTTAATAAGGCTTGTGAACAGGGGCAGCTAGGTGGTGCAGTGGATAAAGCACCAGCCCTGGATTCAGGAGTACCTAAGTTCAAAATCGGCCTCAGACTTTTGACACTTACTAGCTGTGTGGTCCTGGGCAACTCACTTAACCCTCATTGCCCTAAATAAATAAACAGACATAAATAAATAAATAAGGCTTTGTGAAGTTCTCTGTTATGTCTTAAATACATATAAAAGGAAGACAACATATTTCTCTACTGTTGTTAATTGGTTAATAAATAAATAGATAAGGAATCACTAAGCACCACTATACTTCTATTCTTCTTTTGACCTTGACTGGATAATTTCTCACTTCAGCAACAACACAGCTGTACCCTGCCTTCTTTTCCCCTTGAATAGGTAAACAACTTGTACCACCACTCCCTCAACCTACTGTATCACTTTTCTTTATTCTCCAATTGTTCTATTGCCTTTTTTTTTTTTTTTTAGTAAGGCAATTGGGGTTAAGTGACTTGCCCAGGGTCACACAGCTAGTAAGTGTTAAGTGTCTGAGGCCGGATTTGAACTCAGGTCCTCCTGACTCCAGAGCTGGTGCTCTATCCACTGCGCCACCTAGCTGCCCCTCTATTGCCTTTTTAAAATTTAGTTTGCCTCTTCCCATAAAATACATTTTCTTGTCCCTCCTCCAATCTTCCCTTTCAGGTCTTTATTTCTAAATTTTCTCTGATCCTGTTCTGTCTTGAACAGAAGCCAATAGTAGAATCTGACCTGAAAGATTGTTCTAATTCAGATTTTCCTCAATTTCACTGAGATTTCTCCAGTTTTTCCTCCACAAATTCAATATCTGATTGCTTCACTAATACATGATTTCCTTTGCTTTCATATTCAGTTCAAGCTGTTCTCTTTTCTTAAGCCTGCTCCTATGGCTTTTCCCCACTATCTCCCTTTTAAATCTCATTTGTTTCTAGAATTTCATTTTTCATCCCTCCTCCAAAGACTCACAAATATTTTTTTTTCCAGTGTTGACTTCTCTTCTGAATTCTTTAAACATGTCTCCAACTGTCTACCCAACAACTGTACAATATATACGTCCCACTAGCACTTCAAACTTCCCATGTCCAAAACTGAATTTAGTAACCTGTCTCTCCCTCTGATTTAACTCTGTTGGTGGGACCACCGCTCATTCCATCTCCTACATTCATAACCTTGAGGTTAAATGAGGGAAATAATACTTGCCCTGCATACTTCATGGAGCAATTATAAGGAAAGTGCAATTGCAGATGTTAAAATGTTATATAATTGTGAGTTACAAAATTATCTGCTGCCTCTGTAGTCTCACTGCCATCACCCTAAGATAGGCCTTTGCTATCACCTGTCTGGATTGTTCTAATAGCCAGTTTGTGTGTCTTCCTGCCTTCATTCTTTTTACCTGCGTTATTTATCCTTTTGATCACAGGAATATAGATCTAGAACTTCTAAATGCCCTTATTATATTATGTTATATATTATGGTTGTGTTTATCTGTCTACAATGCTGTAAAGTACATGAAAGCAGGGACAGTACCTTATATAAACTTCGCATGTGCTTGGCACTTGGCATCGTGCTAGGCACACAGTTGGTGCCTGATATTTCTTGAATGAAATTGTTTATTATTGAGTTAACAAGTAAGTATACAAAAGTATTGACCAAGTCTAGGTCTTTACTATAAATGCAAGATCATGCATATATACAAAACATTTCTATTTATCGTCAGCAACAGCCTTAATCATAATTTCTCATTTCAAACAAATGAGAACTTTAACTCAAATTCTGGTTGCTTAATTTAATATTTTTTCCCTTTGTCACTGTTAAACTGTGGGCATAACGACAATGAAAACAGTATCTATGAAGAGGCAAAGTTCTCCCCAAACTATGCTAAATACTGTAGATAATATCAAAGAAATATGAGGACTTACATATCTAAGCAACTAAATGGTATAGTAGTTGGAGTACTCCGCTTTGAATCAGGAAAATTAGTTCAAATCCTCCCTTAAATATTTACTAGCTGTATGACCCTGGACAAGACTCAACCTCTCAGCCTCAGTTCCCTCATCTTTAAAGTGAGGATAATAAGCACTTAATTCACAAGGTTGCTGTGAGGATCAAATGAGATAACACGTTAAACACTTTGTAGACTTTAAAGTGCTATATAACTACAATCTGTTATAATAATCATTATTACTAGTACTTGTCACATACCCTACAGTAAAGCCAAACTGAGCTTAACATTCTCTAAACATACAAGAAGATCTTCATTCACACTAGCCTCTACACCTGGAATGCCCTCCCCTCCCCATCTGCACCTGTTGAAAATCTGTCTTCATACTGAGCTCAAACATCACCGTCTCCATGAAGTGACTAGAACTAATCTTGAATAAAGACATATATTGTTTGCTTAACATATTTCTAAGTGACACATACATAAAGTGCTTTGCAAAACTTAAAGCTCTATATAAATTCTATTACTGCAAAGGGATAACTAACATGTTGGATAAAAGAGTCAGGATCTAAAAATACTTCAGCAAGTTAAGTCTATTGGGTCAGGCCTAATACAACAGGGATAAATGTAAAGCCTGTGCTTGTGTTTAAGAAATCAATATCATAACATTCTAAGTCTAAGATGGGGAGAGATTTGGTTCTGAAACAGTTCATCTGAAAAAGATTTAGGATTTTAAAGAACCTGGAAGTTCAAAATGAATCAATAAGTGGCATGATGCTCCTCACCCCCCCCCCCCCAAAAAAAAAAAAAAAACAACCTTAAACTAAGGTAATATTTGACAATATTAAGAGACCAGAAGTACTTCCCAGGTGTATAAGAGTGGTAATCCTGCCTTACTCTGCCGTAATCAGACCACACGTAGAGCACCATATTCAGTTCCGGGTGCCACATTTTAGGAAGGACATTGATCAAAACTATAAGCATTTATTGAGTAGTTACTACGTGCCAGGTACTCATAAGAAAACAAAGCAAAAAAAATGAAACAGTTCTGCCTTTGTGGAACTTACTTTCTATCAAGGAAAGCAACATAATGGAAAAATAAGTATATAAAGAATATGTAAAATAATAATAATAATAACAAGTGATTTGAGGTTGGAAGCCATTAAGATGCAGTCGCACCAGAGAACACTTCTTATAGAAAATAGTGCTTGAGCTGCTTAGTCTAAAAGAAAGAAGGCATTCTAAGTGGTAGAAATGAGGAAAAAGCACATTCCAGACATGGGAACAGCCAATGCAAAGACACAGAGAAAGAAAATAAAATATCATGTGTGAGGACCAGCAAAAATACAAGTTTTGCTGCTCCATAGTGTGTGGAAAGATTGGTCATAGCAAAATTGCAAAGACCTTTAAATGCCAAACAAAAGTTTATATTTTATCTTAAGGGCAGAAGGGAACCATTGGAGCTTATTGAATAGGTGAGTTACATAGTCAGACCTTTTCTTTATGAAAAATCTATTTGGTATCTAAATGAAACATGGATTAGAAAAGGGAAAGACTTGGCGCAGCTAGGTGGCGCAGTGGATAGAGCACCGGCCCTGGAGTCAGGATTACCTGAGTTCAAATCCGGCCTCAGACACTTAATACTTACTAGCTGTGTGACCCTAGGCAAGTCACTTAACCTCAATTGCCTCACTTAAAAAAAAAACAAAAAAACAAAGAAAAGGGAAAGACTTGATGTAGGAAAACAGAATAGAAGCTTATTGTAATTGTCCAAGTTAGTGATGAAGGCCTTAAATAATCTAGTAGCTTTGTGAGTAAAGAATAAGTGACGGATGAAAGAGATGTTGTGGAGTTAGAAACAACACTTGACAATAGTCAAATATGTTGGATATATGAGAGATGGGGAACAGGTGTGAGAGTGAGAAGTTGATGACACCAGGGTTTCAAACCTGGGTGACAGGAAGGGTGATTGTGAATTGGAAGGCAATAGGGATATTTGGAATAGAGGAAGGTTTGGGGGTAAAGATAAAGAGTTATATTTTGAACATATTAAGTTTGAAATGCCTTTTGGACATCCAATTTGTTCTGCAGTTAAGCAGTCTAGACCATGTCTAGGTATATAGATCTGGGAGTCTTCTGCAAAAAGATGATAATTAAGTTCATGAAAGCTGATGAGTTCCCCAAGCAAGAGAGTATAAAGAGAAGAGAACCCAAGACTGGGGTACACCCATTGTTAGGCAGCATATTGTATATGAGGAACTAGCAAAATAGATTAAGAAGAAAAAGTCAGAAGGATAGGAGAACCAAGAAAGGACAGTGTCTCAAAATCCAGTGAAAAAAAGAGCATCTATAAGAAGAGGATGATCAATATTGTAGAATACTTCAGAGCTTAAGAATAAGAAAAGGCTATAAGATTTGACAATGAAGAGATCATTAGTAATGTTGCTGAGAGTAATTTCTGTTGGGTGATGAGGTCAAAAACCAGATTGAAGAGTTATGAAGTGAATGAAAGAAGAGGAAGTTTAGGCAAAGTGTATAAACAGCACTTTGTAGGAAATTGGCAGTAAAAAGGAGAGAAATAGAATGACAGCTTAAGGGAATGGTATGGCCAGAATCAGACAGGATTCTAAGCAACAAAAGGAACTGATAGATATATGAAGAAAGATCATTATGGGGACAATCTGTTGGAAATGATGGGAGGGGATAGGATCAGATTAGGAGGGCCTCTGGATTATGCATTCCATATGATCTGCTGCATCATGTTTTCATTACCAAGCTGTTTAGGGGTACACAGATGCTTTGTTATTTTGATAGAATTTGATCCATCAGTCCTGTGAAACACAAGTTTTCTTTTTCAACTAAATTCACCATTTTATTGAATTGACCTAGTCAGTTCCAGGAGGAAGGGAAGAAGGGGGAGAAGGAAAGAGGAAGGGAAGGGAAGGGGAAGGGGAAGGGGAGGGGAAGGGAAGAGGAAGGGGAGGGGAAGGGAAGGGGAAGGGGAGGGGAAGGAAAGGGAAGGAAAGGAAAGGAAAGGGATCAATTTCTATTATATGCAGAGCACTAGGGATACATGTCAAGGAGTTCACCTTCTAATGAGTGAAATAGCACATATAGGAGAAGGTCATTGATCTGAAAGTCAGGACTTCTAGGCTCTTTTTTTTTTTTTTTTTTTTTTTTGGTGAGGCAATTGGGGTTGAGTGACTTGCCCAGGGTCACACAGCTAGTAAGTGTTAAGTGTCTGAGGCCGGATTTGAACTCAGGTACTCCTGACTCCAGGGCTGATGCTCTATCCACTGCGCCACCTAGCTGCCCCTTCTAGGTTCTCCTTTACTGCTCTGCCACTGTTAGCTGTGTGGCAATGGCCAAATCACTTAACCACTCTGAGCCTCAGTTTCCTCAACTATACAATGGGAATAATACTATCTGTTCTGTTTATATTACAGAAATGTTGTAAGGATCAGATGAAATAATATGTGGGAAAGCAGTTGGAAAACTTTAAAGTACTATACAAATGTAATGTAAGCCACTCTATCTTATCTGTATCTTCCTCACATATTTAAATTGTCCTAGTTTTTGTATTAATTATCATAATAGGTTGCAATGAAATTCTTTGCCAGTCTGTCTTAAAAAAGAAATAAGCATTTTCAGGCTACTCTTAAGGGAAACATTTGGGGTTAGCCCAACAAACTAGACATTTAAAGTAAGAAGCATTTCAAGACACCTTAGAAATGCTATTTGTAGTTAGTCATTTTTCAGTCAGATCACTCTAAAATTACCTCACTTATAACACTGACAATACAGGAGTAGAGTGAAGAAGAAAACCACTTAGGGGGAAAAAGGATGACTTAAATCATTAGAAAATTTTTAAAGTTGTTTAAACTAACTGGAACTGCCTTCTAAATCAGTGGTCGTGGCTTGATTCTTTTTTAATTGTTTTTATGGCCTCATGACCTTTTATACTTAGTTATTGAAAAATGTTAGGACATGATGTGCATCCATGCCTGGTTTCTTTTATTCTCTTTATCCCTTAGCAAAATTTTCACCTTTTTTCTTTTTTAAAATTACTTTTAAGGGCAGCTAGGTGGTGCAGTGGATGGAGCACCAGCCCTGGAGTCAGGAGTACCTGAGTTCAAATCCAGCCTCATACACTTAACACTTACTAGCTATGTGACCCTGGGCAAGTCACTTAACCCCAATTGCCTCACTAAAAAAAAAAAAAATTACTTTTAAAATAGGATTAAAATTCAGTCCTATATAACTCTCTTTAGATTTATCATATGCAGTCTGTATTTTTCCATAGGTTTGATTTTAAAGATTTCAAATAAAATACTGATAAATTCAATTCAACCCAATAAACAGCTATTAAGCAACTGCTATATTCAAGGAACCACATTAGGCACGGAAAATCAAGAAAATTTTTGAATGAGTGTTTGACACAAATGTATTAAATAAGAAAATGTCATTATCAACCATTTAGTCATACTCTAAAGTCATCAAAATCAGAAGACTTCGGGGGAAACTGTGTGTGTGTGTGTGTGTGTGTGTGTGTGTGTGTGTGTGTGTCCTCTAGTTGCATTATTTGATGAAGAAATGCCAACTTGTTTAAATGCAGCCACATAGTACTGATATTGAAGAACATTCAGCTATCAACTTTTTCATAATTGGACATTTCACCATTAGTTAGAGAATCCCATTCTTTTTCAAAATATTTCACTTTGGTTTTTTTGCTCTTAATACATATGCAGGACTGCAAGTCAGGGTTAAAACATTTCTATTCTTATTCATCAGAATGTTATTCTCCTTACCACTATTGTGATGGAGTAAGGTTTTTGTTGAAATACCAAATTGCCTGTGTCACATATGGTTGTCTCCCCCCCCCAAAAAAAAATGACACTATATATGGAAGTGACAAAGGAATTGACAGTTACCTATTTTAAACACTTTCAAAATTAATGGGTTTCAGTAGAATGGGTGCTCTACTTTTTCCCTGTAAGTGGTAACAAGTGTTGGCTTTGACCTCATATTAGCTATCTCAGGTTACCTCAGATTCAGCTTTCAAATTTTCTCTTTTCACTGGTATCAGTATGATATTCCTGAAACAAGTTAATGAAAAATGGAATATTCTTGGAAATTTGACCAAGGTTCAAGGTGATAGTCCCTTATCTAAACAAATATCTTGTGGAGGTAATAGATTCACAAGGTTAGCATTCTTCTTTGAAGTTTAGTAACAGGTTAAAGTGAATTACCTTAACACAACCCAGAGTATCAATACTCATTTGTACCAAATTGTTTGTGTTTAGTTTCACAGAGAATAAATGAGTACTGTGAAAGTTTTTGTTTAAATTTAATTCTAATTACCTGAAGGAATCACCCTTTAGATCTTAATATTTCTCTTCCATGGCCTCCCTGAGATTTGAGACAATAAGCTACTTTCTGCTTGTGATGACATTAACTTATCTATCAACCTCATCGTGCCTGAGCTTGCAGGGTGTTTTCACTAGCAAACAAGAAAATGAAAAGTGTTCCATTTTAGCTTTTGCTTTAACCAATTTGGAAGCAATAATAGTAACACCCTAAATTTTTTTTTTTGCATTGCACTTTCGCATATAAAACATTTTCACATTTCACTTGGTCTTCATATAAGGTAGGCAGTGCAAGCAAGTATCGTTCCTCTTTTCAAGGTAAAAAAGTTGAAGCTCAAGCTAGTAAGATAACTACCTCAAGTTTTATGGCTAATAAGTATCTGAGTCATGACTAGAACTTAGGTCTCCTAACTTCCAATTTTGTATTCTTTTCACTGAAGTCCCAGATACACATGCATGTATATGTGCATGAAAAATAGCTTACCGCTACAGATTCATAGCCATGGAATTTTATAATTGGAAGAGACTTAAATCCAACCTCATTTTATGGATTAGATTGTGACTCATCAAAGGTCACACAGCTAGTTAAAGGCAGAGCCCAAGTGAGACCACAGGTCTCTTGAATTTCAGTGCAATATACTTTCCCATTATACTGTACTATTATTCCTAAAATATTATAGCACATATATTTTTAAAAAAATATTACTTTTATATTAAATTTTTAGCTGCGTTTATGTCTAAAGAATTATACTTAGATGCAACCTAATATTGTTGGTAGTCATATTCCCTCATGAATGGGACTACTAACACTTCTGGTTGAACTAAAAATACAAGGAAAGTAGTTTGGAGAGAGGCAGAATGGTAAGACATTTTGAGGAACCAGTAAATCAGTCTTTCCACTTTGATGGTACAAAGTACCATCAAGTCTGTGCTTAATCTATATGAAAGGGGTTTGTAAGAGGTTTCTTCAAAATATTACACTGGTGAGTATGGGGGGGGGCAGGACGGGTAGCATTAGATGCTTTAGTTATCAAAGTAGTTCATGACAAGGCCTCATAAAACTCAGAAATAAGTATGTTGTTAGAGTGTTGACAAGAAAGGTTATATTACTTTCTCATAGGCATTAAGGAGCAACAATTAAAACTGAGGTTCTTACCTCCTGCCCCATCCTGTCCATTAAAAAGTTGTAAAGTCAGTTAAGCCATCAAGAATGCATTGAATTGCCAGGTGTTAGCAACATTTTTGCAAGGATAGTGGTGGTATTTCTGGCAAAGACAGCCTTTCTTTCAAGCCAATAGAAAATATAATGTGAATAAAATTCATCTTGTCCATATAAATGACAATAATATTTTTACTTGCAAAGTAATATGACCAAAACGTGCTTGTTTCTATAACTGTGTCTTAACAATTTGTATAGCTTCAGCTCCTGAGAGATAACCGATCAGAACGAGGACACAAGAAAAACTGTTCTGTGAAAACTGCAAGCAGGTGAGAAAATTGGAAATCATGTTTTCATTTTTTTCATTAAACTATGTGCCATTGTTTCCCAAAGAGTTGAGTAGAGGTATTATAATTTGAGGTTTGGGTTGTCTTTTTAAAAAATATTTATATTATGCTGTGAACTGTTTATTAGAATGCATATAGAAGATTACTACTAAGAAAAAAGAAAGTATTTTGTTTTTAATATAGAAATAAGTGGAGAACAGATTTTATTAAGTAAATTTCTATCTCATAGATAAGCAAAAACAGTTTAGATCATGTCAGTATAATTATTTCCTTTGAAATGATTTATAAGTTCAATGAAGTGCAACTAATCTTACTTTCAAACTTTATATGACATTAAAATCTATGTTTTACTTGTGAAAGGATTAATATGAATGTTGATTTTGTAAGTTATTTTCATTATTAGCAAGAGTGAGCAAACAGTAATGAAGACATAATCCCCTTTAAAAATAAAGTACATTTTTATTCTTGCACATTACATATTGTTGAGGATGGGTAAATTTATTTTCTTCAGTACATAAAATTTGATCTTACATTCCAGTTTGTAACAAAACGTGGCTGTCCTCAAACTTTTCATTCAGCATTTTTCAAAACCAATTTTTTAGGGGCAGCTAGGTGGCGCAGTGGATAAAGCACTGGCCCTGGATTCAGGAATACCTGAACTCAAATCCGGCCTCAGACACTTGACACTTACTAGCTGTGTGACCCTGGGCAAGTCACTTAACCCCCCGTAGCCCCACCAAAAAAAAATAAAAACAAAAAACCACAATTTTTTATTTAAATAAGGATGGTCACCTTTGGGAAAATATCTAGAACTTGACAAAGAAGTAGTTCAGACAAGAACTAGTTCCCTGACATTTATACTGATTTGACTTCTATTATGGAACCTGCTTTCATCCTGAGTCTTTTGGGGTCAGTACTATTAGGATCATCTAGTCACAGGCTACTAAAGGACCTAGAAGCTGAACTCTACAAAATAAAGGCATGCTATAACATTAGAAAGAAATATTTAATGAAAATTATCACATACATATAAGAAAAAAATGTAAGCTAATAACATATAAAAGCAGTCCAAGTTGTAATCTGTTACATACATTTTTAGGACATTAGCTCAGCGCAAGTATGGAAATCTGTCCAAAAATGACTCTTGGATAATGAAAATAAGATACTTTAAAATAATCCTAAAAATCTAATACAAAATTATTTCTAAAAAGAAGATGGCAATGGATTACCAATCAGTATCTGTCACGGGCCTAGCAGGACTGGCTTTATCATTGCCAAAGAATAATGGGAAAGCTAAGAATTAATCTTTGGCCCACTTGGAAGAGAAACTAATGAAAGAAACTATGCTTCCCTGAGAAGAGAAAGGGATAAAACCCAGAGAAGACTAGACAGAAAAGAGAGCAAGGTCAAAGCCTAGAAGCTGCTTATCTCCTCAACCCAAAGGAAAAGAAAAGACGAAAAAGCCTCTATCTTTAATTTATACCTTCAATCCATGACCCTTTATAGACTTGCCCAGGCTTACCCACCTAGTAAACATAAGACAGCATATTTTTAATTCAGGTCTCTTCACTCCTTCACGGCTGTTTCTTTCTTTCTTTCTTTCTTTCTTTCTTTCTTTCTTTCTTTCTTTCTTTCTTTCTTTCTTTCTTTCTTTTAATTAATAAAGTTTTTTTTTTCCCATTAACATGTAAAGATAGTTCTCAACTTTTGTTTATACAAGCTCTCCAATTTCAGATTTTTTCTCCCTCCCCCCTCCCCTAGATAGCAGGCAATCTGATATATGTTTTATATATGTATATGTATATATACATAATAACATTAAACATATTTCTGCATTAGTCATGTTATAAGAGAAAAATCAGAGCAATGATGACAAACCTCAAAATAGATAAACATCAGCACCAAAAACAAAAGAAGTGGTATGGTTCATTCAGCATCTATACTCCACAGTCCTTTTTTTTCCTGGATTTGGAGATCCTCTTCCATCATGAGTCCTCTAGAACTCTTCTGTACCATTTCACAGCTCTTTCAATAGGACAACATTACTTCTTAGCATCAGAGGATTGTGTCCTGGATTGAATATAATCCATTTATTCTTTGTATCCTCTCATTTAGATAAAAAAAAAGTCACTGGTTTGTAAATTAATTTTAAAGTCTCTTATCTAACCTTTAAGAAACTTTTAGCTCAAAAGTATATAACCAGGGGTGGCTAGGTGGCGCAGTGGATAAAGCACCGGCCCTGGATTCAGGAGGACCTGAGTTCAAATCCGGCCTCAGACACTTGACAATTACTAGCTGTGTGACCCTGGGCAAGTCACTTAACCCCAATTGCCTCACAAAAAAAAAGTATATAACCATTATCAGACATCTGTATGGGATAATTGTCTTAGAAGTGGCTATTTGCAAATTGCATGCTTTACAACAACAGGCAGGGAAATTTTGAGAAATATTATTGACCATATTATAACTTATAAATTTCTCTAGACCTAGTATAAGACAAAGATGCCATTCTAGATACCAGCTTGCACCAAGTAATTTTGTTGTTGTTGAGTCATTTTTTAAGTTGTGCCTGACTCTTCATGATGCTATTTAGGGTTTTCTTGGCAAAGATACTCGAATGTTTTGCCAATTCCTTCTCCAGTTCATTTGACATATGAGGAAACTGAGGCAAACAGGATTAAGTGACTTGCCCAGAGCCATACAGCTAGTAAATGTCAGAGGCCAGATTTTAACTCAGAAAGAGGAGTCTTCCTGACTTTAGGCCTGGTATTCTAGCCACTGTGCCACCTAGATGCCCTGTATATCACACACAGACACACACACACACAAATATTGTCAATAGAGTTTAAAAGGAACACTAAATTGTTCTAATTTAACAGCATATTTCTCTAGATGAATGGAAAATGTAAAATGTCACCAATGTGGCATCAGGTTAAAAGTCTTTTGGGGGTGGGAAGGGAATGGTTTCTTTATGCTTTCTATCGTAGTTGACGACTTGGCTTTTTGACCACATCCTTCATTACTTGTGGGCAATACTCAGTATTAAATAGCAATATAGGATTAGCATCAGGGAGGTCTTAGAATATAAGGAGAACCAAAGTAATTCATTTCTTCTTATATACCCACTTGTTGGGATAGAGAGAAAGGGCAGCAACAGATTACCCAAATATCTGTGGTAGGCTGAGGTAAAATAATGGACTCAGTGTATCCCTTAAACCTATATTATATACCAATAAGTGCTTTTTCTGAAAATGATTCTAGACTAAGTCATATAAGCCAATGCCAAGAGCTCTTTATGTTGTTTGGCACAAATTTTGTGAGTCAGCCTATCCCTTTCTACCTTTTCAATAGCTGTTGAGCTAACTGTATTTCCTCCTGCTATGAAGAGGCCACCATCTGCAAGCTCCTTAATATTACAGCCTACTTGGGCAGGGCAGCCATGGTTAGAGTTCTTAGGGCCATTTCTCTCTGAAGTGTGTGGGTCATCTACCATTTATGCAAATATATTTGCATAAACTACCATTGTGTCGGCTTGTATAATGAGAGTCTTAGTTTGACCTGGCAGCCATACAACAGCTATTCTCAGCCTGATCTTAATGCTCACCTTAAAGGGTCCAGTTACATATTCCCAATACACACTATCAATTTCATATAAAAAAATGTCTTTCCAAAGATGTATTATTTCTGACATTGTTTATCAACACCCAACCTCTTCCATGCCTGAGAAGCCTATGTTAGGTACCCATCTGTAACTCAAGTAGGGTTGAAGAAACTGAAACTCCATCCAAGGCGGTTTGTCTTGTAGAGAGAACAAGCCCATGCCCTCCCAAAAGGTCACTAGACTACAGATACTCATATGGGACAAAAAAAAAAAAAAACTTTTTCATAAGCCAGGATAGCATGAAAGCACCTGTTAATTGTAACAGGATCACTGAAGCACAACATCCCACAGTATACCAGAGCCATGGAATCCTGGGAAGCAAAAGAAACATACAAGCCAGCTGAGAGTGTAACAGGCAGATGTGGCCCTGCTGTTTTCAATCAGAGGAGTCAGGCAAATTATTAGTGAAGAGATAGAATTAGATGCAACACCAGGCTGTTCTGCAAATAGCATCTATGACAGCATAGCACATGACATTCAGGTCCACCTACAGTCTTGATCATCTCAGTTTCATCATCTCCAAATATAAAGGATACTAATATGAGAGGAGATATATAAATATATACACACACACACACACACACACACACACAAACATATATTTTATATATGTACAAAAATGTGACCATATGCACACAGATGTTTTAAGATTTGGTTTTCAGAATTTAAATTATTATAAACAAACAATTTTTGTTGTTCAGTCATTTTGGTCATGTCTAACTCTTTCCATTTGGGGTTTTCTTGGCTGAAATAGTTTGCCATTTCCTTCGCCAGCTTATTTTACAGATGAAGAAACTGAGGCAAACAGAGTTAAGTAACTAGCCCTGGGTCACTCAGCTATTAAGTGTCTACAGCCAGATTTGAATTCAGGAAGATGAGTCTTCCTGATTTCAGGCCCAACAGTCTATATACTGCCCCACCTAGCTACCTCATTATAAACAGTAATTCAGCAAAAACAGAAACAACAAAAATTGGAAATTGCTCTAAAATCACAAATCTCAATATTACTGTATAATCCTAGACATTTAAAAATTGTAACTATAATGAACTACTAAGAGTAATAACTTCTATGAACTTCTAACAGCAATAATTTATTCACTATGACCACTTTTCAAGCTCTTGCCTTTCTATAAATGAAGACATATAAAGTTTTAGTGGGTGGCTTTTGGAGATACATACATACATACATACACTGCTAAGCATATAAACACAATGAATATGTGTGTGTGTGTGTATATATTTATATAAGCTATAGATGCTTCTCTGGTTCTGCTTTCTTCACAATGTACTTTTTATTTAAATTCATATTTATTTATATCTCATATAATTACCTTTTTCGGTGGCATAATTATTCTGACTAGCTTTTACCATGCTGCAATCCAGCCATCTTTCGGCTTTCCACTCTTGTTCCCGAAAAGATCAGATGAATCAGTTGACCTGTGACTGCACTCATCATAACTCGCTATTACTTCCCAAACCAAAATGTCCCTCCTCAGGACTTCTTTATGTGAAGTCTTCCCCTCATAAATATGAACTCCTTAAAGGGAGGAACTATCTTGCTTCTTGTATTTACATCTCTAGTACTTAGCATATAGCCTGCTAACACATAGTAATTGCTTAATAAATAACTTTTCACTAATTACAGTCTGCTCAACCATCCCTTAGCTATTTGAAATATAGGTTTTTTGAGTTTTTCAGTATCACAAATAAAGTAATTAAAAATATTTTTGCACATATAGGCCTATTTATTTATTTATTTGGTGAGGCAGTTGGGGTTAAGTGACTTGCCCAGGGTCACACAACTAGTAAGTGTCAAGTATCTGAGTCTGGATTTGAACTGAGGTCCTCCTGAATCCAAGTCCAGTGCTTTATCCACTGCACCACCTAGCTGCCTCAGGCCTATTTATTTTTAACTAATTCTTTAATAATTAGATCATTGGGTCAAAGATAGAATCAGTTTTGTAATTCTTATTGTGTGCCAAATGTCCTCTGAAAAGATTAATATTCAGATTTATAATTCTACTATCAAGGTAATAAAATAAATCATAACATAAAAAACTGAAAAAGAAAATAATCATTTGCCATTCAGAGATGTAGATAGGGAATGAATTCTTACCCAAACAAGAGATAGAGGCAATTACAAAAGATAAAATCAATCACATCGATCACATAAAATCAAAATTTTTTATGAAAAAACAAAATAGTTACTAAGAAATATTTATATCATATATTTCTGATAATTATTTGATACTCAAAATCCATAGATAAACAAACTAAGAGAAATATGTGACCAAAAACTATTCTCTAGTGGATAAGTGGTCAAATAACATGAAAAATTCTCAAAAGAATTGCAAAATATTAACAACCATATGAAAGAATGTTGCAAATCACAAATTACAAGAGAAATGCAAAGTAAAACAACTCTAAGATTTCACCTGATACCCAGCAAATTTTCAGAGATGATAAAAATTGAAACTAGTCAATGTTAAAGGGGTTGTAGAAAGACACATTAGTTTAGTGTTAGTAGAACTGTTAATTGTTACAAGCTTCCAGAAAATTCAAAATTATACAAATAAAATGACTAAAATATCCTACCCCTTCACCCCAGAGAGTCCACTGCTAAGCATATACCTCAAGGTGGATATTGACAATATGAAAGTCTCAATATACACCAAAATATTTATATCACCACTTTTTCTGATATCAAAGAATTGGAAACAAAGTAGATTCCCTTTACTTGGGAGATGGTTAAACAAATTGTGGTATATGAATGAAATGTAACATTATTTTCCTTTAAGAAACCATAAGTATGACGAATATAGAGAAATTTTTTGAACTAACACAACTCTTCTCTACCTCTCCACCCCGTCTTCTCCCATATCTTTTATTTTTCACTCCTCCCCCACCCCATCTCTCTTTCCTTTCTATCTCTTCTCTTGGTAGTATGTTCATTCCCTTGGCTTTAACTATTACTTCTGCATAGGGGATTTCCAGATCTTTATCTCTAACCTTTATCTTGTTTCTAAGAAACATATTTAACAATTTTAAATTCTGCCTCTATGTCCTGCAAGCACTTACAAAGTCAAAATGTCCCAAAATATACTGTCATTCCATCAAAACCTTCTCCACTTTTGAATTCACTATTTGTCACTGGTACCCTAACCATGTTCAAGATTTTTGTTAGAACCATTTTGTAATTATCTTTGTAAATGTTATTTAGGGTGTTAATGAGTTAAAAGATTATTATATACTATTAATATGTTAACATATACTATTATAGTCTCTATAAAAATCATAAATTGTAGAATCATTGTTGATCTCCATTGTTAGAGGGTGTTTCCTTACCCAGAGTTCCTTTTAGCAGTCAAATCACAGTGATATGTGTGTGTATATACACATATGTATATATGTATGTATATGTATATATACATATCTATATAATACACATACTTGATGATCTTGTCATTGCTTGAAATGATATTTATCTTTTCATTAATTCTTCATCATCTTCATTAGTATTGTAGAAAAATAGATATTATTTATGTGATATTATTACATATCCTTCTGTATTTCATCTTTTGATTATTTCCCTTGTTTTGGGGGGTTTTTTGCCAACACTTGGATTTTCTAGCTGTGTATCTTGCTATCTGCAAAGGGAAGCTTTAACATCCTTATTACTAGTGATAATTCTTTCACTGTCTTTATCATGCCATAACTAGCATTTCTAGAATTATGACAAATAGAATACACTGAAAGTGGATGATCTTTTGTATTTTTTTAGCGGGAATGTTTCTAATGTTTATTCATTACAGATAATGTTGACTTGATTTCAAAAAGAACTTATTTTATCATAAGAAGAAGGGGGAAAAAACTTCTATCCCTTTGCTTGTTAATGTTTTATCATGAATGGTTGTATTTTATTCAAGACGTGGACAAACAAACATGATTGAACTTGAGAGCTGAGTCTGTCTATAAATGCAATACCACATTTGTTTTTAATCTCTCTTTGAAGGCTTATGTCTCTTACATTAAAATTCCAACAGTGACTTTTAATGATTTTTACTTACTCATTGTTCTACTCAAGTATTAACTACTTAACTCTCCAGGATTTCACTATACTTGATACTGAATGGATTTTTTTTTTCAAGAATAGGCTTTTTTCCATGAATTCTTTGAAATCTTGTTGTTGTTCACGCCTTTGCAACTCCTCCGTGATCTCTTTTGGTGTTTTTTTGTCAAAGATACTGGAGTGCTTTGCCATTTCCTTTAACTCATTTGACAGATGAGGAACTGAGACAAACAGGGCTAAGTGACTTGCCCAGGGTCACACAGCTAGTAGGTGTCTGAAGCCAGATTTGGATTAAAGATAAGTCTTCCTGACTTCAGGCCTGGCACTCTATTCACTGTGCCACCTAGCTGCCCTTTGAAAGTCTTATTTGTTTATAAAGATTTTTTTTAAATCTTTAAAGAGAAATGCTTATATTTATTTTTTAAATTATAAGGTTCGAGTCTATGTTTTTAAAACATATGTATTTATACACACAAATGGATTGTGAGGTGGTGGTGGTGGTGCTTGTTTGCCCTTCATTCTTCCTCTATTCTTTTTCATTTTTTTTTCCAGGATAGTGAGGGTTAAGTGACTTGCCCAGGGTCACACAGCTAGTAAGTGTCAAGTGTCTAAGGTCAGATTTGAACTCAGATCCTCCTGAATCCAGGGCTAGTGCTTTATCCACTGCACCACGTAGCTGCCCCCTTGCCCTTCATTCTTGAAGAGGACCATGACATTGGGGTAATGTCATGACTTGTAGTGAATTGAATTTAAATGAAGAGGGCTGTACCTCACTCTCTTTTCCAGAACTATATGGGTCCAGTGGTAAGATATGGATCAGGATGAATGGAGATGGCCCTAGATGGCAATTGGGGTTAAGTGATTTGCCCAGGTTCACATAGCTAGTAAATGTCTGAGGTCACATTTGAACTCAGGTCCTCCAAACTTCAGGGCCAATGCTCTATCCACTGCACCACCTGGTTACCCCATGTATGTGTATGCACACACACATACACATACACACACATATTCTAGGGTTGAAGGCAATGTTTTTTTAAACATACATGCACACCTATATATGTGTCTGTTAGCACTTACCTCCCTAAGGATAGTTAGCGCTTACTAGTGACCTATACCTTTTCTGGGATGTAACTTTCCTTTCAAACCCAGGGCATAGGAAAAATGGTTGCCCTTCTTGCTTACTTTCCTACCTCATGGATCTCATCTACCAGTTCAATTAGGAGTATCATCCTGCAGGATTTTCCTTGTTCCCCAAATAAGCTTTTATCTCCTTTAAATGTATGGCTTTACACCTAAGCCAGTTTGCACTAGCAAAATCCAAACTGAATTTTTAAAACCTCAGTATTTTAGACTCCTTCATTATACATCCCATCCCCCACCCCTGCCCAGTTTCCCACCTTAAGTAAAGCTAGCCAAAGATTTGATAATATCTAGTTTTAATGAATCAGCATTTCCATAGACACATTATTTTGGTCAAAGTTGAGTTCTACATATTCTTCTCCTTTTGTCCGTCATTCAGTAGCATTTTATAACAGAAAGATTGCTGGACTTGTCCTCAGAAAAGATCTTGGTTTGAAATTCAGTTCTGAACCTAGTTGTGGCATCCTAGACAAGTTGCTAACCTCTTAGATCTAGAATTTCTTCATCTATAAAATAGATTTAGTACCTCCTAGCTTACAAGGTTTCTCTGAATAAAATATTTTGGAAGTCTTAAAGTTTTATATAAGTACAAATTATTAACATATATGATGAACCCACTGTGTACAGTGCCCTGTATCAAAAAGTGATTTGCAGGGGCAGCTAGGTGGCACAGTGGATAAAGCACCAGCCCTGGATTCAGGAAGACCTGAATTCAAATCCGGCCTCAGACACTTGACACTTACTAGCTGTGTGACCCTGGGCAAGTCACTTAACCCCCATTGCCCCACCCAAAAAAAGTGACTTGCCCAGGGTCACACAGCTAGTAAGTGTCTGAGACCAGATTTTGCCACACTTTTTTTTTATTCAGTTCAACAAACATTTATTAAGTACCTACTATGTGCAAGGTACCATTATAGGCAGTCGAGATACAAAGATAGTTTAGATATGATCCCTGCCTACAAGAAGTTTATTATATACTAGAAAAAAATGAAATATACACATTTGCATGCAAGAAGACAATGAAAAGCCATGAGAGATAATAAGCTAAATACTTTCAGAGTCCAAAGGGTCAGAAGGAATCACTTCTGATGGGAATATTCAAAAAAGGCTACATGGAGGAAGGTCTTGAAAGATTACCAAATGAATGCTTTGTCTTTCTGTACTGTTCATTTTCCATATGACATATTTTACTATATTTACTCCATATTTCACTACAATTTATTTGAATTACAGCTTGCAAAGTAAAATTGTACTTACCAGCACCTAACCTTTTATAGTTAAGATTTTGCTTTCTTTTGGTAATTTGTACATCTTTCTTATATTCAGATTTTTGTAGTTGTACAGGACCTACAAAGATACCCCCCTCTGACATTCTAGTAAATAATTGGAGTCAAGTAAAAGAATTTTTTTCCAGATATTGGCAAGTTATTTTTTAGACAACCAAGCATCTATTAGGAAGCTTTTTGTACTAAATGTAAATAATGTCTTTTAAGTATCAGACTTTGACATTATTCTCTAAAACTGTGATTATCCACCTAGATATCTTCAAATGACATGATAGATCCCAAATATTGTTTGTTCTCCTTTCTGGTTTGATCTGTTAATAGTTTTGGTAGATAGAATAAACAAGTTATTTTTCAGTTATTATTTTTTATTGCTGCCTTAGATTGCCAACTAGTATTTAAAAGAGTCTTCTCAAATGAGAAAATGCCAAAAGATTTGACAGGAAATTCAAAACAAACTCCATTATTGCTTTAGATTTTTAAAAATCAGCTTTCTTGCATCAGGCTAGAAAGAAAATTCCTATTTACATTAGAACAGAGCTCATTCGTTTTCATCCAATGATACAGATCACTGTATTTTGTTACACAGATGTGACAAATAGAATTACAGCTGCTCTTTATTTGATCTTCTAAAGAGACAAAGATGTGCAAGGATTGTGTCTGCTCCCTTTTTCCCACAGTGTCATCTGTTATTTGGGAAAGAGTCCTAATTTGTAGCAGAGACAAAACTATTTGTTGCATTGCAGGTTTGCCAAAAATAAATGAAACCATTAATTACTACATTTTTGAGCAGCTGTTAATAAAGTGGGATAGGAAAACTGTACGTTAAACTACTGGTTAATTACATGTACTATATTTGTTTAATGTGGCTTTTCACAGAAATTGTAGTATCATCCAAAGGAAATGATCCCTTAATTAAGTGATTTAAAAGTGAAAATCATATAGCTATCTTTGTAATTTCAGGATTCTATTACAAATTGTTATCTTCTCTCATGTTCAAACCATAATCATATTCAAAGCCAAAAGTTAGATGGACATTCTCTTTTCATTGTTCTGACATAATAGTTTTTCTACATTTAACTTAAAATCCTAAACATTCACTAAGGTTGTTATTGTTTCCTAGTGCTAAATGACTTTCGTTAGACTTAAAGTTGCAAAAGTACTTTTCTCATTCTACCATTGTATGTGTATATCTATGTGAAAACTGTTCAAAAATATCCATGTCTTTATTTCATTTTTATTGGATTTTGTTCAAATAAAAAAACATTTTAAGATTTTCTAGATAAATTTCTAAGATTTTTGGTAGAACGGGTAAAAACATTTAGAAATAGCATTTAGAAAATAATTTTAAATATTTAATCTATATCACTTTACAAGACCAAATTATTGTATCAAAGAGTAGCACAATTCACAAATTACTAATTTTTTCCCTCCTGTCCTTTTGGCATTATGAAGTTCTAACTTTGCCTGCCAAGATTTTAAACTAATGATTGCAGAATGACACCTTAATTTGTGATTATACTAAATAAAATTAGTATAAGCCAATTAGATTTTTGAAAGGTTGGTATTCAGTTATATCACACAACCTCAAGGAACAAATTTGTCATTAAGAAAATAAGTTATCAAAATCCCATATTTTAATATGACAAAAGGGATCAACTAGTCCCTAGGTGAAGTACCTGTATGTCCTGTGCCTGAAATCCAGAAGAATCACTAGATAATTTAGGATTACTAAATGGATATACAGCTTTTCACCACTAGAGCTCCAATTAAATTTAGCTATGATCAATAATGAGTGAAAGTAGTTTCCATCTGAAAGCTGCCCAGTGACCTGTAGCCAAAATGTTTGTGGACCCAGGTCCATTTCCTTAAGGACAGGTGCCTATTTCACATTGGCACATTTCAAATTGATTCAGTGATTAAATGGGTATGGATACTGAACTTAACCTTTCAGTCCCACAGATGGCTTCCCTAGGAAATGATTAAGGTACATCAGCAGATGATAGAAGAGCAGCTTGTGGTGCTGCTATTGAATGGGTTATAGCTTCATCATTAGTAGGTCTAAGTGCATATTGATAATACAGACTTATGTAATTTAAAAATAAATTTTATACATTTGCATATGTACACATTTACCATGCAAAAGTTTAAGATTTTATTTTTGCATTGTATCCAGTGGTAATATTAATATTTGAGGTCAACAGAACATCGAATACTGCTGCTACTTAATAGGTTTTTCCGTGATACTCAGACAGAAACTCGCTTCTTTTCATTTACTGCATCAAAAATAGGCTTTCTAGAAGAAGTGTTATCAAAGCATCACGTTTTCCTCTGTGCAACACAGGGATCTCTTTTTTCTGTGCATTTTTTTCCATGTCTTTAGAACTTATTAGCTAGCTCCATTAGCTACTACTCTTTAGATGAGTACAGTACAGAAGCCCAAATCACATTAACTCATCAATTCTGTTTTCAACTGCTTCATGTATCTTCATAATAAAGAAGAGAGACAGATAAAGCATCTCACAATCTAAAAAATTAAGATACTAAAAAATGCTTTGAATTCCTGTTTACATAGGAATCTAGGAGAAGATAGAGATCTTAAACATTGGGCTATTATTGATTGCTGCTAATTTTCTTCTTTTTTCCTGTTACACAGTTGATAGTAAATATTGGCATTGGTAACAGAATACCCTTTCCGTGTTCTTAAAAAATAAGTAAATACATATTTCCCAATCAAAGTTTTTTTTCTACATTTTGTTTGTAGAAATAGATATTTTCTCCCTCATTCCATAGTGACTTGTTTGCGTACCAAGTTATTGGCAAGGATTTGCCTTTGTTTATTTCATATACTTTTGATCAATTCCAACTCATGCCCAATTATATTACACTAAATTAACATAATTCAACAGATGTTGATATTTAAATGTTTTCTGGCATTCAAATCTTGGACAGCTGTCTTAGAGCTTGGGGAAAAGGCAAACATTTAGAGTTAAATGCTGAACATATGCTTAAATTACTAATTAGAAACAAGAAAAAAAACAACAGTGCATTATCCTTTCGGAGGACAATAAACCTCAGATACATATTTTCCTAAACTCTTTTCACACCAAGTTATAGTCAAGGGGTGTTTGGGGACTGATGGGGGAGGAGTTGTGCTTATTAATGGAGAACTAAATTTAATTTCAAATAGGATTACCTAGAGATGTTCATCGTGGATGTTTACTTCAGGTGAAGCATTTTTGTATCCCCTTAGCACCTAGCACAGTACCTTGTTCAAGAAATGTCCTTAGAATTAAATTGAATGCTACCTGCTGTTTGGGTTAAGCAATATCAAAACAAAGGGACTTTCCATCTGGGACTACTCCTAGTGCCCTCCATTACCACTTTGGAAGTTTCAGAATTAAACTAAATCCCCACACCAAGTCTTCCCAAGCCTCTTCTACAGCCAACACTGCTTCATTCCATCTAATAGTCAAAAACAGTAAAACATCCATTAATGAAGAAAATAAATGCCGTCCATACTTCTTTGTCAGAAACATTACTACCAAGTGAGCTTAGGAAAGTATATATAATAGGTTTGGCCTAAAATCTAAAATATAAAAAAGAATCCTTTTTATAAAAGTTAGAATGAATAATCATGTAAATGACAAGTATGTAACAAATAATTTGCCCTCCATAAATAATATGTTATAATAATCTACCAAATACAAGACATTACTAATTTCTCAGTGCAAAAAATAAGAAAAAGAGGACTAGGCCAATTCATGTAGTCCAAAGAGACGGTATAACATACAGTACGAAGAACACTAGCCTAAAAGTAAAGAGGCCCAGATGCTGATCCTGACATAGGCACTAACTAGCTGCAGGAGCTTAATTTCTTTTGAACTCAGTTTTCTTTATTTCTAAATTAATTGGGCTGTGTTTAGATGTCTTCTAAAACAGAGGGCTTAACACACAGCCCATCGGATATAATGCCCCAATATTCCCTGCATGCTGCAGAACCAGATTAAAATGTAATTGGGAAACATTTAATAAAATGAATCAAAATACTGAACATAAATAATGTTAATAGGTGGTTGTCTAAGTCAATATGGAGCAAGAAAAGACCCTTATTATGGTTTAGTGAGCCCACTTATATTTTAGTTTGACACTACTACTCTAAAGTCTTCCAGCTCTAATTTCCTATAATTCAGGGAGTTGTAGGCCACCAGCATTCATTAAGGTTACTTAAGTTGGTCTACAAGTAGGTTATAGTGTTAATATTAATAATAGTTTTATTATTTCCTAATACTAATTCATATTAGTAATAGTATTAGTTAATTGTTAATTCATTTCAGCTAATTCTTATATGCTGCTGGACATGGTGGGGGGGAGAACAGAAATATGTATACTATACAGTTCATGTTCCTTAGGAATTTGCAGTCTAATAGAGGAAGTCAGAGTCTCTTTTGTGCCTCATTGTATCTACCAATCAAGCCCATATCTACTTTTGGCTAGCATGAATTCTTTAATATGCTGTATGCATGGGAAAATCATATTCAGGGTAAGAGAATTTTTGATACAGCAAAGTAAGTGCGTCTGAAAAAAGTGGCAAACTATAAACATGGTGGTATGTTCTAGTCTCTATAACTGACAATTATATGACTATAAAGATGTGATAAAAATAATCAGCAAAAGTCTATTCTATTCTCATGATCTTCAGGGATACCTTCAATCCCTGTGTGATCCTTCAATTCCTACATAAAATGAGACTCAGTATGGTACTATCGGGGAAAAAAAAAAAAAACATTGGGTTCAAAGTCAAAGGAGCTGAGTTTGAATTCTGCCTCTGTGACTTACTATCTATATAACTGTGAATAAGTCATTTAACTTCTCTGGACGTCTGTTTCCTCATCTGTAAAATGAAAGGGTTGGACTAGATCTGAGATGTTTCTTAGCTCTGTATCTATGCCTCTGATCCTAATAAATTCTGAAATGCAGGCATATTATTTAACAACTGCTAATGTCATCTAGTTTCCACAATAAAAAATAATACTTGTGATTGTAACCATTTCATAATCTTAACCATCCTGTAATCTTTCACTGTCTGATATATCTTTAACAATCAATCAGTCTTTTGGTATAATATCACCTCCAGAGTGGACTTCTGTACATATTTAGTCAGAACCAATGACTTTTCTTGGCTTCATGTTGGTTAGTTCCACTGCTACTCAAAGTAGATTGAATAAGTGAGTCAATATATTCTAAATAGAGTAGTTACAATATTGTCAGTCATGAAAATAGATCACTATAGAAATTCCAACAGCCCTCCCTATTCCATTTCATATCTCTGGTTTTAGTGGACTGGGAATTCAAAATGAACTGAAAATGTAGTATGACAGTCAAAAAAAAGTGCATTATTAGACTACAGAAATAAGAAGGTAATAGTTCTACTTTATTCCTTTTGTGTGTGTGTGAGGCAATTGGGGTTAAGTGACTTGCCCAGGGTCACACAGCTAGTAAATGTCAAGTGTCTGAGGCGGTATTTGAAGTCAGGTCCTCCTGAATCCAGGGCCAGTACTTTATCCACTCTGCCACCTAGCTGCCCCAGCTCTATGTTATTCTGACCTACTTAGACTACATCCAGAGCTGTGTTCAGTTCTGCACACCCTGTTTTAGGAAGGACATTGATCAAATTGTAGAGACAGAGAGAAAGACTAGGATGGTGAAGGACCTTGAGAGTTTGCCATATGAAGATAAGCTTAGTGAGCAGAGAAGATTTTGGAACACTGTCTAAGCTCTTTTCAAGTATCTGAAGCATTGTCAGGAAGGAAAAAGGAACTAGACTTTTCTGCTTGCTCTAGAAGAATGAACTAGAAGGAAAAACTATCACCAATGTGTAGAAGTGAAAAAAGGAGCAAACTTAAGTTTGATGTAAGAAAAAACTGGCTAACAATTAGATTGCTATCCAAAAAATGAAATGGCTTGATTTAGGAAGTATTAGGATTCCCATTACTGGAGGTCTTCAAGCAAAGGCTATCAGAATTCTTGGTTTAGAGCGCCTCTGAATTCCTTTCTACCTCTGCTAATCTGTCATCTCTCCAGTTTCAATTACAAATATTTGTGTTGGTCTGTCTTCTATAGATCCTAAGGGAAACATTGTGCCTCAACTATTTTTTTTTTTATATTGCATGTGTCATTGTTGCTCTCAACATGTCATATTACTCTGGAAGGTTTTTTGAAAAGGAGCTTGTATTCCAAACCAGTGTTAACATTAGTTGCTGTGTTTTATGACAGGTTAAAGATTTGTTGTCCCAAATAGCTTCTGGAACTTTTTGTTCTCATTGTGACGAGTCTTTTTCGCTATTTTCAATTATTTTTAAAATGTCTAGCTCTTTTAAACTGATCAGATTGTAGCTGCTATTATCAGGCACACAGTGTCATCTTTTCATTCTTCTTTTTTTTCTGATCTTGTAGATTTTTACCTTTATCCGACCAGTCAATAATGTGACTGCACACTAACATATCATTAACAAATCACTCCCTGTCTCTTATGATATTGTTAATTTCCTTTTATGATGGAATGTTATTTATTGTATACCACATTTGGTGCCTTCCAGATCACTTCTTGAACTAAACTCAGCAAGCATTTTTAATCATCTACCACATGTTAAACACTGTGCTAAGCACTGTGGACCCAAGGACAAAAATAAAACACTCTCTGCCTTCAAGGAATTTGTGTTATACCAAAGGGAACATCATATACTAAAAAGTAAATTTAACTTATGTACAAAATGAATATAAAGTAATATTTTTGCTGGGGGGGACGGCAATGACTTTCTTAAAGTATTCACGATGTGTAGAAACAAAATTACTCTGTAATCTGCAATTAATTTCTTTGTTTTGTTTTGTTTTGTTTTGTTTTTTTGCTGGGCAATGAGGGTTAAGTGACTTGCCCAGGGTCACACAGCTAGTGTCAAGTGTCTGAGGCCGGATTTGAACTCAGGTACTCCTGAATCCAGGGCCGGTGCTTTATCCACTGCACCACCTAGCTGCCCCTGCAATAAATTTCTTAATGCCAAATATTTTCTGACATACTTTTCACCATCCCTCCATGCCATCCTTCACTCTTAAATCAATAGAAAGGAATATGTTAACTGACTTTGAAGTATCTTCTCTAATTCTTCCTAGAATGTTTCTATTTTTTTCATCTTTTACAATGGGTATTGATGCCATAGCACAAACTGTATTTACATTCTTGATGGTCTGTTTCCTTAAGCTTAAAATGAAACTGCAAGTTTATGATCGAGTGTCCCATGAAATAACATTACATGTGCCTTTGGGACACATGGTAAAAAGAATTCTGCAAACTCTTTTATAAATTCCTCATAGAAAAATCTTCTAGTTAGCCTTAACTTCCATTCATGGAACTATCACATCTAACTATATGACTCTTAGCATTCTTTGCACCAATTTCTGTCCCTCCACTATTGTCTCTGTGGATTCAAAAGGGGGCTACCTAATAATAAGACCTGTTCTGTATTTTTTATATTAGTTTCCTAGACTGAAATGACCAAAATAGTCATCATTTAATGGCCAACCTCATCATGCTTGTTTTCTTCACAATTAGCTATGCCTGTGTTCGGAATGCAAACTTGAGACCCATACGCAAAGTCCTTATAGCTCAGTATAACCTACAAGACCTTATGTTTTGCTTTCAGAGACTTTGAGAATGCAGATTCACCCCCATCCTGTGTTGGGGCATTAGAAGAGGATTTCTATATAAATCCATTCATTTTTAGTGAGTTTGTTTTTGTATTGTAGTAGCAAGTAGTCTGTGAAATAACAATATTTGAAAATTAGTTGTACAACAGAATTCACTCTGGTATTCTGTTGCCATATTCTATTATATTGGTGTTCATGACAGACTTGTATGGAATTCAGTAAGTCTTTCTTAGCTAGAGATAAATATAGCATTTTATTCCTTTTGTACTGGAACAAGAAGTAAAAAATGGGTATTAATGCTTAGAAGTGCTATGGATCTGTTTCACTTAACAATGATATTTCTCCATTGTTTTCATAATGATTCAGTAGTTTTACTTTGGCAAGTCTTGTTTATAGGTCATATATAAATTAAATCACATGTTTTCTCAAACTTAATCTTGTTTTCAAGCCATACTTAGTGTTTTGGTTTTGAAACAGCAGCCTTTTGTATATTTAGTATTTTATTTATATACAAAGAGAAACAACTCCTTTCTAAAAATACATCTAATGTAATCACTTATCATTTGGTATTTCAACAAAAAAGATAACTATAAGGATATATAAAGATAAATATAAAAATAAATAAACATAAGGATGTGCATTTTTGTCTAAACATGCATTACATAAGTTAGAAATGAAAAGATAGCTCATTTTCTTTTTCAGTATAGGATTCTACCTTTTTAGGAGTATTTCTAGACAATGCAGCCTATCATATTCAACCTAGAACTAAAGAGTGATAAATTCTTTAGATAAAACATCCTAATAAAATTATCAAAAAAGCTTTTCATTCGAAGATTTCAGTGGGGGAGGAAAGGGTGAGCAGTGAATCTCAAATATAAGTGTAATGCTTACCAACTTTATTTGATGTTCAATTAAGTTATATTATGAGAATTCTTAACAGCAAGTATTTCTATAGCATTCTTAGGTTTGCAAAACATTTTACAAATTTTTCATTTGATCCTTACAACAACTCTGAGAGGGAATTGTAATATCCCCATTTTGCAGATGAAAAAGCTGAGGAACACAGATCTTAAATGACTTTATTAAGTTACATATCTAGTGTAACTTGAAGTCAAATTTGAATACACATCTCTTCCCAAATCCAGATCTAGCACTCTATCCACTATGAAGCCAAACTACCTTAATTCTTAAATACTTTGCCTACTATTGGGCATTTGTTTAAATCCTAAAAATCTCCAAGGACCTTATTTAGCTAATATGTAGGCTTAAGTTTTTAATTTTTAGAAATATTCAGGAGACACATCATTAAAGATTTTATGGAGGTGACTGTCCATTTTTTGACCAAGCATCATCATATTATAAAATTTACTGAAAGCATTATTTTTGTATATTTTCTCCCAGTAAAGTTTCAAACTGTGATAAGAGGAACATTTTGGACTTAAGTGAATGGATTTTTTTTTTTTTTGGTGAGGCAATTGGGGTTAAGTGACTTGCCCAGGGTCACACAGCTAGTAAGTGTTAAGTGTCTGAGGCCGGATTTGAACTCAGGTCCTCCTGAATTCAGGGCTGGTGCTCTATCTACTGTGCCACCTAGCTGCCCCTGAATGGATAGATTTTAAACCCACCAGATGTAAACATTTAAATACTTAACCTCTATGAAGACAAGGAAGTGGATCAGATAAATTTTATAATTCTTTTCATGCTTAAGTAATTATTTTTAAAATAATACAGAGCTCCGACTCGGAGTAAAATAATCACTGGCAATAAATTATCTGCCAAAGCAATGGTTGATAACATAAAAACACTAAAGCTTCTCTTGATGTCTCCACCTATAATTGACTGACCATAATAAATTTTCCACTAGTAAACATTAGTTTATGGCACTGTGCCTGGCGCATAGTAGATGCTTTAAATAAAATCATACTATGCACTTAGTAAATGTTTATTAATTTAATCATACCTGCTAGACAGTTTATATAGCAACAATGCTAAATGGACACCCTAACTTAAATCAGATGCCTCCCAGTCTAACAACCAACCTAAACATTTGGTGAATTAAGATAGTAGTATGACTGACTAGACAATTTGTAGCCCAGGAATTACCCTTTACTGAGGCATTCAGAGTATAGGTCATTGTCCCCTCTGACACCCTCTAACTGTAGGTGTCCCTTGGGATTCTGTCCTGGGACCTCTTCTCTTTTCCCTCTATACTACCTCACTTGGTGATTTCATTAGCTCCCATGGATTTAATTACCATCTCTGTACTAATGATTCCTCAGATCTGTCTTTCCTATCCCAGACCCTGTGCTGACCCCTAATCTTGCATTTCTAACTGCCTTTCAGACATCTCAAAATGGATGTCCAGTAAACATCTTAAACTCAATATGTCACCTCCTAAACGCTCACCTATCTTCCTTATTACTATGGAGCAACAACATCTACCCAGGCCCTCAGACTTCAAACCTAGCAGTCATTCTGAATTCCTCACTAACTCTTAATCACCTTATTCAATCAATGCCAAGGCCAATTGATTTCACCTTTGCAACATCTCTAGAATATGCCTCCTTCTCTCTTCTGACACTGCCACCACTCTAGTGCTGGCCTTCATCACCTCATTCCTGGACTATTGCAATATCCTGGCTGGTGGGTCAGCATGCCTCAAGTCTCTCCACACTCCAAACCATTCGCCATTAACCAACTAAAGTAGTTTTCCTAAAATACAGGCCTGATCATTTCACACTCCCCTATTCAGTAATCTCCAGTTGCTTCTTATTGCTTCCAGGAGCAAATACAGAATGCTCTGATAATCAAAGTCCTTCATAACCTAGCTGCCTCCTTTTTTTAGTCTTTTTACACCTTACTCCCCTAGGTGGCACAGTGGATAGAGCACTGGCCCTGAAGTTGAGAGGACCTGAGTTCAAATGTGACCTCACACACTTACTAGCTGTGTGACCCTGGGCAAATCACTTAACCCTAATTGCTTTAAACATCTGGGGTCATCTCCAGTCTTCCTGATATATATCTTGCCACTCAACACAGATGGCTCTAAAGGAAAGTGAGGTTGGTGACCTTGCACAGGCCTGCTTCACTTAAATCCAATTCACTGCAAGTCATGGTCGTCTTTGACAATGTGATGAGTAAAATCTAATGTGTGTGTCCTTACCTGTCCCCCAGTGTGGGGGGAAGCTAGCTTAGATGTACTTATAAATTCAGCAACAGTTTAGGCTTTTGAGCATTTATTAAAGTTATATTAGAAGTTAGTAAAGAGAGCACATGTCTCTGAAAGAATGGAAAAACCCTAGCTCAGATCTATGCTAGAGAGAAAGTGAGAAAAGAGAAAAAGAGCTCCTTCACCTAATCACTCATGCTTCCAAAGAGACTGAATCCCAGTCAGTTCCACCGGAAACCCCTGTGGAACCAGAGGAGGGGCGGTCCCCACACACACAGCTCCAAGCTAATTGTCTGGTCACATTCAAGTCCATTGATTGACATGACTTAAAGGCAGTCTATGAACAGAGGCAACTTTGGGGACACCAATTAGACCTTAGAAACCTCAGAAAAGTCAAATGCTTTCTAGTCAGGGGGCCGGGCCCCTGGTTCTCACAACAATAAATGACAAACAATAACAACAACAACCACCTTAGTGCATAACACATATTCTTAGATCCAGTAATACTGACCTCCTGGCTATTCTACAAACAAGCTTCTTCATTGCTCAGCTCCAGGCATTTTCTCTGCCTATCCCCCATGCCTGGAACACTCTCACTCCTCAACCATGCCTTCTGACTTTCCTGATTTCCTTTAAGTTCCAACTAATATCCC
Source organism: Dromiciops gliroides (assembly GCF_019393635.1). Classification (NCBI taxonomy): domain Eukaryota; kingdom Metazoa; phylum Chordata; class Mammalia; order Microbiotheria; family Microbiotheriidae; genus Dromiciops; species Dromiciops gliroides. Next base: position 118,979,681 of record NC_057864.1, on the reverse strand, counting down.
ACCTTCTTCAGGAAGCTTTTGCTAAGTCCTCAATTCCAGGGCCTTCCCTTTCTTAATTATTCACTATTTATCCTGTATTTAGCTAGGTTTGTGTATATTTGTTTACATGTTTTCTTCCCCCATTAGATTTTAAGCTCCTTGAGGGCAGGGATTGTCTTTTTATATCCCCAGGACTTAGTACAGTTCCTGGAACCTAGAAGGTGTTTAGTAAATGTTTATTGATTGATCAATTGACTAAGACTTAAATAACTAATGTTCACAAACCATTATAAAGGAATTCAAGCCTTCTTCCCAGTACACAAGTGAACAAGCATTCTCTAAAAAGGAAAGTGTCGGTCTCTTTCATACACTCTGACCTGGAATCTGTCCAAAAGAAATTAAGCCTAAGCATTCATTTAGGGGCTAAATTTTCCATTAGTTATTTCCAAACAATATTTGAGACATATCTAATGTTAATGATGGATGGAGGGCAACCACCCTTGCTCATAAAGCATTCCTTGATAGTTCTGTCAGAAAAAGATAACCTGGCTGGATTGACCATTGCTTGAAATCAATATGGAAATTCTCTGTGCTCTTAGAATTCAGTGTGCCTCTAGATTTGTATATGTGTACACAGTCAAGTCTTCTAAGAGTTATTAGGAGTAGCCAAATGGAATTACACCTTCTCAAACACCTTTTCTTTTCTAGTGATGAAGATGGTAATGGTAACTTTTAGCTACTCTTGCCATCAGATTCAGTCATTCTGTGGCTGCTTCTCCCTAGTACACTATGCCTGATATATCTGTATCTCGCTAACTTCCATCCAATCTTATAGTCTTTGGAGGGAAGATTTTTGATCTAGTGAATAGATAGCAAGGAAGAGTCCAAATTTCAAAAATGGAAGACCCCTAGGTTGTAAGAGGAAAATCAGATTGTGTTAAACAAACTTGAATAGTGATATCAGTACCATTGTAAGCTTATTTAATTGAAGTACCCCAAATAGCTTTTTAGAGACCCTGGAGAGTAATTTGCTATATAAAAAGGTAAAAAATTTTTCCAGATGTCATAGTTTTCTCACTCAGAAAATTCTAATTATGCCTGAAATGCATGAAATGATCACCACCACCATTCAGGAATCATTTGTGTAACATCATAAAGAGGCACAAAGTATAAGCTGGCAAATGGCTTGACACATTACAAGTGCAAAGAGGAAAAGCCTTCAAATGAGCTGTTCAGGGAGACAAGGTATGTGTTTATTAACATTTCAAGACATGAGCACACAGCGCAACAGTCAGATAAGGCAGAGAACTCACCATATGTGAGGAAGAAGACACTTTTCAAAGCAAGAAGCACACTGAAGTAACAACAGGAAAAAATGTTTGGTAATGAGCTCATGGGAGAGTATTGATGAGATTGCCATTTTCAACAATTTGATAGGCTTTTCAGTAAGAGCTATTATCCTTTCATTGAGACTTAGAAATAAAATGGGTACTGAGTTCTCAAATGCTGTCACATTTCAAGCAAGCAGAGTAGATCAACAAAAATAAATTTGGCCTTCCTATTGAGTACAAAAAGAAAAAAAGATGCTCAAAAGCAATCATAATTATCCCCAATTCACCACAACCTTTGCTAAGTAAGAGTGTAACAGTAGCTATCCTTTTCATGTACTTATCAAATACCTGTTTTCATTTGGCATTATTCTTGGCACATTGCACAATTATAACCCCTACTCTCCAGGAGTTTGTCATCTGTGATGGACCATAGTGACATATAAAAACATGGCAGGGATCTATGAACATATCAGTGAGAAACAATGAATATTAGAAGTGAGGTTAAGTATTTACATTATGTATAGAACCTCTTCTAGGCTTATTCCCCAATTCCCACTCCAGTGATAGGAAGGGTCCCATAAGAACTGAGACTACTTCTCCCCTCAGGATTCTGTCACTGGGCAACCATGAGATGCTGGGACTTCTAATTTCACAAGTTCCCATCTATTGTGTTCCCACCAATAGTAATCAACAGTTAGTATCCATTAGCTTTTACAAGAATGTATTTTCTGTGAAAGAATAAGCAAGGACAGAAATAACAAAAACAATCGCCCAGATAGAGAACATTCTAATCCTTCCTCCTGCCATCAGTCCCTGGGGAGAATGAGCTCATACTTAAAGTACAAAGGTACACATGTAGGGAACAAATGGGACTAAGGTGAAACCTCCTGAATTCAGGAGTCCTTTCCTATCTTTCTGATGTCCCCACCAAGTCCAATGTATCATACAAGTTGTCCCCATGCTCATCTAAGCCACCCCGTTCCAAGGTTCAGTGTCTTAGCTGAGAAGCCATTCTAGTGCTGATGTACTGGCTCCACACCAGACACAACTATGGCTGCTCTCAGCTCCAGTGGCCTCTGCTGCTAACCTCAGTCACTGAAAAGACCTGGTGGCTCTTTTGAAGCTCACAAAGTCATAATATGATAAATGCCATCTCCAGAAACTCATTCGCTTAAAATCTGGGAAGAATAAACACAAGAGAGGCAGAAGAAATGGAAGTATCATACATTCACCAACATGGTGGCTAGGTGGAGCTATACAGTTTGTGATTGACCCTCTGCCACTCAACAGCTCACAGCAACATATATACATACCTTTTGTACACATCCACAGGTTTGACTCAGTCTCTCCTGCACAGTCAGTCCTTCCACCTCCTATGCCAACCAGAAAACTTCACATCGCCCCACCACACCTCAGCAGTTAGCACCATGGTTGGCACATAATAAGTGCTTAATAAAGCTGATGTGTGACTGAGGCTATGCTTTTGCATTCACTATCTCTCATGTATACTCTCCCAAATCACCCTTATCTTCAGATCAAATCCCATCTTCTATAAGAGACCTTAACAGTTTCTCCCACCCACCCACCCATCCACCCACAACTACTAGGAGAAAGGAGGGGAATAAGCATTTCTATACCTACTATATTCTAGGCACTGTGCTAAGTACTTTTAAAAAATATATATTTAATCTTCACAATATCTCTATAAGGTAAATGCTATTATTATGCCTATTTTAGAGTTAAGGAAACTGAGGGAAACAGTGTTTAAGGGACTTTCCCATGGTCACACAGCTAGCAAGTGTCTGAGGTAGGATTTGAACTCAGGTTTTCCTAATTCCAAGCCCAGCACTCTATCCAGTGAGTCACTGAATCTATGTTCAGTGATGAAGAGCAAATAAATATCAGATCTAATACACTGTTTATGTCTCCCAGTAACTTCTAAGATCATTATATTTTAAATTATGTTCTTATCATCTACTGTTTGTCACCCAGGCTACAAAGGAAATAAAAAACAATTCCTGTCCATGGAAAGCTTGAATCTAGGTGGGAATGCGACACCTGTGTATATAAAGCAGTTTCTAAACAGGCTATTTTATCAGCATTGGATTTGGACATAATGAACTACCAAATGAATGATGCATTTAGAGAACAGAACAGAATCAAATACCAGTTACTATTCTCCATATGTATACATATCTACAAGAGTAAAACTTGGCCACTTAAAGTTTTGCGATCTTTTTTTTTTTCCCATGCAAAATAAACTGAGACTTCAGAAAGTTTGAAAGGCATATAGGCATCATTGTATTGGATAAATTGGCTCTATACATTATTAATGCTCTATGCCACACATTGCAACTCAGTAAAGCTTTCAGAATATCTATTGAAAATTAATGTTCACTTGCTTTTAAAAAGGACTTTTCTTCAGTCCTTTTCAAGACCACATGATATAAATAATGATTAATGAAAGGAGGTTTGTGACTTCTAGAAGTTTGAAAAGCATTGATGTTTAAGGTGATGTGTATATGTCATTATTGTTTGCCATACATGTCAATAACATTGAATTTAAGAAGTTTGAAAAGTCTTGAGATACACACATACATTCAGGGGTTTCCAAACTTTTTGAAGTCATAGAACATGCTTGGTGGGAAAAGACAGTACTTGAATTGTCATAAAGTTTTGTTGATATTCATATATGGAAGATCATAATAATTAGCCCTCACTATATCCTACCATATTTATTTAGATTAATACTTAAAATCTTGCCCAGTTTGAAAATTTCTTATCATCATTATGTGTTTTTGTGAAAATGTGTTAGAGCATACAAGGAGAGAGGGGAGTTAATGTAAATGACAATTAATGGAAAATTGGAGGAACTGTTAATTATCTTTTCCTTCATAAACAGTAATTATACTGTTGACCTCTCATCAGTAGGACATGTATTATACTGAACTATAACCATGAATTTGTGATGCTCCATCCTACTCTTATCCATTAGAAACAGTATACGAATATTATGGTTAGCTCCAAAAATTTGGTTTTTATCTGGGATCTAACACAAACATTTAAGAGCCAGATTAACTTCAGCTTTGAAGAAAAGAAAAATAAGTGTGGAGGGGAGTTCACAGTTGAGATAGTAAAAGAAGTTAAGATACAAGTTAGAGTACCCAGTCTCTCTACAGAAAGTTTTCAGAGAATCCTCTGGAAAGGCTTAAGAGTCCCCAGTGTGTCCAAGTAACTCTCTCCTCACATCTTAGTGAGGCTGTAAGCCTGAAGAAACCACCAACAGCCCCAGGGAAGGTTCCCACTGTTGCCTGTACTAATAGTCATTTCCTGGGGCTATGGACTTTCTCTTAAGTACTGGTGAAAGCCAAACATAAAGGAGAAAAAGCAGAATAAGCTGCTCTTCTACATTTGCTGTTAAGATTACACCAAAAATGGGGCAGCTAGGTGGCTCAGTGGATAGAGCACTGGTCCTGGATTCAGGAGTACCTGAGTTCAAATCCCACCTCAGACACTTAACACTTACTAGCTGTGTGACCCCTGGGCAAGTCACTTAACCCCAATTGCCCCACAAAAACAAAAAAAAAACAAACAAAAAAAGATTACACCAAAAATTCTACTGGTCTTGAAGAAACTCCTAGAACCTTGTTGACTAGAAGATGAAGATGCCAGTTCCCAGTATGAGATGACTAGCCAAAGTTTAGAAGTGTAGCTTAGAACCTGGGGGCAACTAGGTGGTGCAGTGGAAAAAGCACAGGCCCTGGATTTAGTAGGACTTGAGTTCAAATGTGACCTCAGACATTTAACACTAGCTGTGTGACCCTGGGCAAGTCATTTAACCCTCATTGTGTGCCCCCCCCTCAATAAAAACATAGAACCTGTACCTCATACTATTTTTCAATATTGAACTCTTAGAGACTGAAGGAAAGTAGTATAAATTATGAAGAATCCCAATAATGTGTTCACCTTTCAGATAAATTTAACTCTCTACCCTGCCTACATGCGCGCGCGCGTGCACACACACACACACACACACACACACACACACACTTTATTACTCAATTAGAACTTTAAGCAGCACTTATTCTTAATATACTCTATATGAAGCCCTGAGCACTTAATTAGCCTGCTGGTCACATGTTTACATTTTCATTTAAAATAAGTCGTTAGCCCGTGTCTTTTGAACACCCACCCTAGGCAGATTCCCCAACTGGGCATCATCATAAATAGTGGGCACAGTTCCAGCCCCAATTATAAGATTATAGTTTAGAAGCTCCTGGATTTCATTCAGCCTATTATAGTGGCTTAGATCATAGGCTTCTATTTGCATGGGGATATGCCTCCAGCCCTTAGCATACCATTGCATAAATTATAGCACTGTCCAGCCAAGCAAGAGAGATGCCTAAAACAGAGCTGTCCCTAGTTAGCGCTTACCATCTCAGAGAAAACAATTCATTTAGAGTTATTTTGTGATTCAACCAGTCCTTACTCTTGCATTTACTAATGTATTCAATTGCAATCTCCCAGTTTTTAATGGAATAACTATGCCTTTTAGTCGTTCCATTTAATGTATTAAGACAAACTACCACAGAGATTGGGGGGGAGGGTAGAATCAGTTTTGACCTACTAGAGCAGGTTCACACTAGCCTGGCTTTTGCAGCCCCTTTACTTTCCTCTGCCACAACTTTGCCGTGGTGATGACACTTGCAGGCCTGCTTCATTGCTGTGCAGCTGATGCCCTGTCCAGCCTTATATGTTTCTAACTGACAGTGAGTGTTCTTGCCAAACGCCAGGGACCATAGTCACATCTGTTTGTCTCTCCTCTGGAGCTTGTCTGAGGCTGCTTGGGAACACATTTTATCCAGAGGGCAGCTTTAACTAGGCCTAATACTCTGAAAAGCCTCTATTTGTAAATGCATACAATGAGGCGACAAGTTCCTGTTGTCTTTCCTTTAAAATTATTCCATCTGACACTGCCTGCCCCAGTCCCTGTCAGCCCCACGTCAAAAGCCAAGTTTTCAGGCAAGGTGGTCTTAACGAGTTTTTATTTTTTTTCCCCTTCTGATAAAATGCCTAGCTTCCCACCACATCACTATTTATAATGATAGCTTGCAGCAAGCCATGAATAAGCGGAGATGAATCTGTGGTTCTTAAGAATAAAAAATAAAAAGCCTGCATTCTTTTCTTGTTCTTTGTCTCTTGATTTTAATATTAAGAAGCAGGTTTTGGAATTCAACTATGATTCAAGGGTCAGAGTTCCACCTGCTCCCCCATTATTGCATTAGCAAAATTTACAGATGCATCCGGGTTTAGGTTTAAAGTTACAGCTAAATGAAGGCACCTGCCTCATGTAACCAGGTTAGTTCTTTGTCCTTATTTCTTAAAAATACATTGCTTATTCTCACCTAATAATGAATACAACAACAGCACATATAAAACGATAAGTCTTTTGCTTTTCCTTCCCCGAGGAGTCACAATGAAAAAAAGGAGGTTTTGTGACTTCAAAAAGTTTGAAAAGCAGTGATGTTTAAGGGAATGTGAATGCCATTATCATTTGCCATGTATGTCAATAACATCTTACTACTTGTTCAGTGCTTTCATTATTTGCAGTATTGCAAATGCACTGATCCAGTATTATTGCTAGTTTCATACAGTACCTGATGGAAGAGGCTCCTCTAATTTTTTAATGTTGGGTCTGTTCATTTAGAGTACAAACCATAGCTTTCCTTCTCTATACAATACGAAAAAGATACCCACTATCACCTTGACTGGTGATCTAAGTGTGCTGCTTTTCAAAGACAAATGATTCATTTATGTTGAAAGAACGAGGCTGCCTTTCAGACATTCATTGATTTTAAATTAAAAAGTAACTGCTATGTTCTACATGAAGGGTGACAACAATAACAAAGTAGTTCTTACTTAGTGTTATTTGTTACAACTCTATTACAGGTGCCTCAAGGAAGAAAGGGGGTGGGGACTGAGTCTGGAGTACCTTAATCTTATTGATCAATAATCCAGATATCTCAATGCAGTGTAACAGATAATCAATTCTTGGTAAAATTACTCAAACACAGCTAGAGCTGTTGCTCCTGTGGCTTATTTAGGTCTTCAGGTTCAGCTAGCTACTTTATTAGTTTCTATATTTCATCCTTCTTGCATTCTTGTCTATTTGCTCTGCATAGCAATACTGCAGAGAAAATCAAATCCAAATTATTCTTCCTTCCTTTCTTCTGTTTTTTCCTTTCTTTCCTTCCGTCCTTTGCTTCCTTCCTTTTTGGAAAAGCATCCCTAAGAGTAGTTGTTGTTTACTTGTCTATGGATGGAATATAGTTGAGTATAAAGGAAAGTCATGTCAATGGCCATTATGCATCTGCTCTCCCTTTGCACTATTTGCATGCCCTGCCAGCTACATTTTAATCAATAGTTCATTAATTCAAATGCTGTGATTCTCAAGTTTTGCTAAGCAAAAGTATATTTTTGTAGCATCTAGACAAACTGCATTTTCTAAGCAAGTTAATAGTGAAAACAAAATGTTTACTTAAAAGAATTACATTTACTCACTTCAGAAGAATTATTTTATTTTGTAAACAGTGTTATATAAGCAAAAGCCAGTACTGTTCAAGCTGGTGTTTGGGGTATGCTAATTGCAAATCATCCTTATTTTTCATTAAAGGAGACCTCTACTGGGCAATATTTCACTAGCAACTAAATTGAGTTATTTTTAAAACAGCAACTCCAATTTTTTTTTCATCAAAGTTTTCATTATTCAAACTGACTTTTTTCCTACATGGTCTATGTTAGTAAACTTTTCCTTTGTGTTTTTCTCTAAGTACATTTATTTGAAGTATTAAAATATGTCTTGATTTCCTGTCCAGACAGTTTTCCTAGGACAAACTCTGAATATTATGATTTCTTTGTGCACCATAATAAAGTACTTAGTAAAGTAGCACTGTGTACCCCAACCATATTCACATACTGAATACTTGTTAAATAAAATAATTAATGCATGCATCCATATGTCTTTAAAAAATGATAATAACCACATAGCTTAGCAAATTGACTTCCAGTTTCTTAAAACAAATCTCATTTTTAGTTCTGTTTATAGTTTTATTTTAGTTAATGGTTCTGTTAACTGTTTAGCTCATTTTAGTTAATGGTTCTTTTGATAAAAGAGTTTACAATGCTCTTACAGAAACAAAAAGATTTGCACTATGATTCAATTTTTTTGTTTGTTTTTGTTTTGTGGGCAATGGGGGTTAAGTGACTTGCCCAGGGTCACACAGCTAGTAAGTGTCAAGTGTCTGAGGTTGGATTTGAAGTCAGGTCCAGCCTCAGACTCTTGATACATACTAGCTGTGTGACCCTGGGCAAGTCACTTAACCCTCATTGCCCTGCCCCCCCCCAAAAAAAAAAACCTTAATCTGTGTCACATAACTTACCAAAGAAATCAGCCTAAGTTATTTTAGCGGTCATACATGATATTCCTATCAGATCTGTGATAAATAAAATAACTTTTTTTGTTTACTTTTTTCTGATTTAACCAAATTGACCAGTTACTTTTAGCACTATATAGACACAGCCTTAAATTGCATCTCTTTAAAACACATTTCAATGGATCGGAGAATTTAAAACTGGATGGGACCATAGTGATGATTGACTTCAAGGGTCCTTAACCTAGAGTCTAGGAACTTTAAATGTATGTATGTGTGCATGTGTGCATGTATGTATATGAATGCATATATATGCATATATATGCATATGTGTATATATAATTGTATTTCAGTGTCATTGGTTTCCTTTGTAATATTATTTATTTGATTTTATGCTTTAAAAAACATAATTCTGAGGAGGGGTCCATAGATTTTACCAGACTGCCAAAGGAGTTCATGATAAAAAAAAATAAAGTGACTTGACTTTGTGTCACATAGGTAGTTTTCTTTAACTGTGTTTCTATAACATTTTTCAATCTAGAAGTTTTGTTCAAGTAAAAAAAAATAAGACAGTTGATTGTATTATTTTATGTAACCATTAGAAATTAGAAATTGCAAGGTATGAAATTATATTTTTTATGTTTTAGCAGTTATATTTAAAATATCACTTGGGCTCCCCCAAAATGAAACATGAAAATTCATATGATTACATTCTATTCTTAACCCAAAGCTATTGTAAACAATATGATCCTCTGGTCAATAAAAATCATCAATTCAGAAGTCATTTGAGCTTCTACCTACCTCATAGCAAATTGTCCTTAAATTATAGACAGAGGAAATTCTTGCTCAGGACTGGGTTCAAGTAGATTGCTACCAGGGTCCCTTTTTATCTCTGAGATCCTGTTTCTGTGATCATAAAGTAAACATAAATTATCATGCTTTAGCAAAATGAAGATATTTTATCACTAAAAACTCAGAAGTAGAACTTTCATTTTTAATGAATGAAACTCCAAAAACAGCTACAATAAATTTTGTGCATAAAATACTTAGTAATTTATTCCTAAAAGCTAAATTGAATTTTTTTATTTTATAATTTGCACATCTTTCTTACTCTCTTTTTTTAGAGAGCCTTTTTAAATGAGGAGTATTATTTCTTACAAGTGAAAAAAAAATGCAGCCTAGAATGTCATTACCTTTTCCATTGCCCTAAGACTGTTCACATAGCACAAAATGAATTGGAAATTAGGATAATTCATTTAATATGATCACTGTAAACTATTTATTCTGATTTATCAGTTTGACTGTCTACACCACCTAGATTAGTCAAGCTAGGTAATAAAACTTCTCCTTATAAACACAATCTAAGGAATACCCCAGTATTGTGAAAGTTTTGTTTATTTCATTCAGTCAATAAGCATTTATAAAGTACCTACTATGTGCCAGCCACTATACTAAGCACTGGAGATACAAAAAGAGGCTAAAAGATAGTCCCTGTCCTCAAGAAGGTCACAGTATAATAAAGGAAATGATAAGTAAAGAAATATATACAGGAAAAATAGGAGAAAATTCACAAAAGGAAGGCACCAAAATTAAGAAGGATTTGGAAAGGCTTCAAAATAAGTTACTTGCTTCCAACTAATTTGTAATCACTTTGACTAATGTTACAGTTTAAATCTAACCTAAATTTCTGAGTATTTTGAGCCCATTTTCTCTAGTTCAGTCCATTGTAGAGAAAGAAATTGGACATATTTCTGTTTGTAATATCTTCCTACATATTTATATAAATTTTAATTTCCTCTTAACATTGTCTTTTGAACAGATATGTTAAAATTGTATACTATGAAAACTGAGAACTCAAAACATTGCTGTGGGTATTTTGCAATTAAGTCTGACCCTTTTGCAAAAGTAATGCAATTTATGTTTACATGGTGATCAAAGGAACACAGAATCTCAAGAGTCCATCTATTCCAACCCATACCTGAACAAGAATTGCCGTTACTAGCCTTTTGCCTGAACACTGCTAGTAAGAGGCTATCCACAACTTTCTGAAACAACCATTCCATTTTTTGCTAAATGTTTATGAAGAATGACAACAGAGAATAGTGGTTAGTACGCTGATCTTAAAGTCCTGCTTCATTCACATACTGGCTGTGTGACCACGAGCAAGTCATTTTAGTCTCAGTGCTGCATACAACTCACCAAGACACTCACTTCTAGAGGAGTTGCCAGTCTGTATTGGAAGGAGATTTCAAGTACTACTCATGCTGATAAAATTACAAATCTTTACACTACCACCACCCCAGAAAAATAGGTAGAAAGCTTTTTATTACGTCAAAGCTAAATCTGTCTCACCGCAACTCCAACCTGTTCTTCTTAGTTCTTTCATCTAGAGCAAAACTGAAAAAGACTGCTCACTCATGTAATAATCCTTTCCAAAAATGTGAGGGTGGGGTAGGAGGAAGAGGGGAACAAAAGTAATCTAGTACAGAGGGTTTTAACTTGGTACTCATGAATTTATAAATACATACAGAGTGGGCAAAAAGTCACAATGTTTTAATAACATTTTGAAAATTATGCTGGTTTTTTCACCATTTACAAGATTTGATTTTTCACATGTAATATAAATTCATTTCCTGTATGTACTGTATATAATGCTATGGCATCATAAATTAAAAACCAAAAAGAGTTATTAAATATTGGAACTCCTTTACAACTTTTGGCCTACCCTATATGTGATACATAAATAAATGTATTTATACATAATATTCAGGTGCATGAATTATATAATGTTTATATAATGTGCAAGTATATGATACACAAATATGCATGATATATCCTATAATATGCATATCTGTGTATGTATATATAAAGATAAAAGTTTCAACTTAATGAGTTTTCCATGTGATCCTATATATTTTTTGCATTCAGAAACATTATTATGAGAAGTCCATAGCGTCGAAAAGACTGCCAAACGGCGGGCAGCTAGGTGGCGCAGCAGATAAAGCACCGGCCCTGGATTCAGAAGTACCTGAGTTCAAATCCGGCCTCAGACACTTAACACTTACTAGCTGTGTGACCCTAGGCAAGTCACTTAACCCCCATTGCCCTGAAAAAGAAAGAAAGAAAGAAAGAGAAAAAAAAGGAAAAAAAGAAAAAGAAAAGACTGTCAAACGGATCCATGGTGCATGCACACATACACAGAGCTTAGGAACCTGTGGTCAAATATGACCTGTTCTTAATGAAACCTTCAGGTTCAATGTAACTTCTACTTTCTATTATAGAATTATGCAAGGAATCAAAGGCAAGCTTAGTGGCCCATATTTGCCAAATCCTCCCTCTTGCTCTTCTTCAGTCTTGTGGCATCTTTCCCATCCTACAATCTTCCATAAATCACTGACAATGACAGCAATCACATTTTTCAGTTCTTTCAGTACCATGGAATGTAGTCTGCCTGGACTAAATGACATGTACTAATAAAGGGCAGCTGGGTAGTCTCTTTCTATCTCCTAAGACCATTATCCTTAGAAAAGAAAATAGAAGCACAATAAGAGATAAGTAGCTCAGCCTTCTCCTTGACATTTGTTATCCCATCAAGTCAGGAGTACTGGCCCTTCTTGGCTTCTCCTCTTTTCCCCAACATAACTTTTTAAAACTCTCTTACCAGTGTCCATTCAATCTGAACTTTAGTGTTCCTGACAGCATTCTGACACTATCATCTTTTTGGTAAGGGAAGGGGCACTAGCAGCTCTTAGGTTGAAGAAAGGCTCCATATTAGAAGGTGGAGCACAAGCCAAGTTTTAGAGGAAACAAGAGACAGATGAGGTACATTCTAGGAATGGGAGTAAGCCAGTATAAAGATAGAGATAAGAGACAAAACGTGTGTGTGTGTGTGTGTGTGTGTGTGTGTGTGTGTGTGTGTGTGAGAGTGTGAGTGTGAGTGAGATAGCTTGGGTAGGCCATGATGTATATAATAAATCTGGAAAGTTAGTTTGGAGGCAGGAGACAATGAGGATCTGAACTAGGCTGCTGTTCCTGTGAATAGAAGCAAAGGGACAGATAAGAGAGATTTGGATGGAGGCCATGCCCCTGCATTTATTGAGGATTCCAGATCTTAATAAAACATGAAAACCGTTCTAGGTCAAATTAATCATTTTATATATATATATCATCTTTTCTGGTCCTTTGTCAGGTTTTCTAATCTGCAAATTAATCTCTTCCAGTTTCTCTACATTCCTCTTTCAAGAGTTCGACTCAGTCAATCAACAAGCATTTCTTAAACACCTACCAAGTGCCAGACATTTTGCTAAGCCCTCTAAGATTGCCTTCCATTCTACCAGCTAGGTGACTTAGTGGATAGACCACTGGTCCTGGAGTCAGGGAAACCTGAGTTAAAATCCAGCAGACACTTAATAGCTGTGTGACCCTGGCCAAGTCACTTACTCTCTGCCTCAATTTGTTGTAAGGATCAAATAAGATAATCATTGTAAAGTGTTTAGTACAGTGTCTGGCCTATAGTAAGCACTATATAAATGTTAATTGTATGTATTATTTATTATTTTATTTTTCTTGTATGTAGCTAATTATTTACATGTTATTCACACTGTTAGACTATATTCTCCTTGAAGGCAAGGACTGTTTCCATCTTTCTTTGTATCCCTTTGTATAAATCTTTTATAAGTTTTCAAAGATGCAAAGAAAAAAATGAAAAAAAATGTTTTTAAGTTTAGTGTCTATGAGTGTCCTGAAAATAATAGACAATTCAATAATTTTTTTTATTAAATTGAAAACATAAAGACCAAAATCAAACATCATAATCTAATGCTACCTATTTTCAGTATACTTGAAGGTTAGCTTCTTGGCTAGTACCAATTTTTATCATTATAATTCAGTATCATCAATGTTTTCCTGAAAGCATTACCAATAGCACTGACATTCAACTTTTGTTCTTTTATGTGACCATTGAACAATTAACTGAAGGCTTCTCCCAGTTTGGATATAAGAGGAGCATTACTATTTTCCTTATGTCTCTTTCAGCTGTTTTAAACTAATTCCCTGTTGCATAATATCCTAAAAGAAATTGATCATGCTTTTCCTATAATAAATGTTGTTCTGACAGTAAGGCATTAGTAACCAATTGATAACCTAGCAACAATATTGTGATCTCTTTAGATAATTAATCTTAGCTATTTTCCTGTCAGAAGCAACAGTGTTTGATTTTATGTTGAGCTAGAAAGATTGCCAGTTTTGAAAATTAAAAAGCATTCCTTTTATATTATTCATTCCAGTAACAATTTATGATGGCGCATTTAGCTGCTGAACGCTTGTCAACAAACGTAATTATGTTTCGATATAAACAAGATTGGTGGCTTTACTATGCAGCTTCATCTTTGTTGAGAATGTTTTGATTTAGGTTCAGATTATACAAGCTGTGTATTTATGTGTCATATTTTTCCTCCTTTGTTAATAGTTTTCTCTGATAATTACTTATAGACAAACAAGTATGCATTTGGGATCCTTGTGCATGGGAGATATCAAACGGAGAAGAAAGGCTGCACCCTTGCCTGGACCTACTGCAACAGGTAAAATGAAATTTTTTAAATGGGAAATATTTAAAGGTTATACATTCACTAGAACCAAAATGTCGTCAATTCCATATCACCTCCACTGGAAAAACAGTATATTTATAGCAAATCAAGAGTAATAGCCAATAATGATACTAAAAATCCCTTGTGTTTGGTTTTAGAATGTATTTGGTCGTTTTTAATTACCAGAACTTTTCTCAGTTAATCACTAAATAATATATCAATGAATATTTACTGAGTAGTTTACATACAGGGGATTATAGTCAGTGCTATGGAAGAATAAAAGTCCCCTCTCTCTAAAAGTTAATTTATCTAATTGGGAATGTGAAGCTTAAACATATGAATAATTAAATAAGTGTAAATACAATTATCTGTCACAAAGCGAAGTACAAAATATCCTGGATTAGGAAAAAACACTAGATTATGAGTCTAGAGAGCTGTATTCTAGTTCTTACCTGGTGATTGATGAGATTTGTAACCTTAGTCGGATTTTTTTTTCTAGACCTCAGATTCTTCATTTATAAAGTGAAAGGTTTATAATAGATAAGCTCTAAGGTCCTTTTCAACTCTAAAATTCTAGTTCCAAGCAAAGGAGTGATATAGGCAACAGACTTCGAAGGAAGGAGTAATCCATGGACCAGGACTTCTTACTGGAAAATGGCAGGATTAGTTTATAAAACCAGATCCCACACCAATTTATACCTAGGGGACAGATTCAAATAACATATTCGGTACGGGGGGGGGGGGGGGGGGGGGGGGGGGGGGGGGGGGTGGGGGGGGAGTTAACATAGAATTGTGATTTTGCCAGGGTTTATAGTTGACATGAATTATGTGAATATTCAAAAGTTTACCATAATATATTTGCAATACAAAAAATTAAGGATCTGAGTAAATGTTCTTAAGGAAGACACTCAATTAGTTGTAAAAAAAAAATCTATTGTTTACTGACAACCTTTCTAATGTTTCCAACCTTCCTTTGTCTTTGTTTTTATTTTGAGGAGGGGAGATAAGGTGGGGAAGGAGCCTTAAAGAAAATAAGTCCTTTTCCCCCAGGATTTATCAATTCAATACAACAAATATTGATTAGGTATCTACAATATACAAGGCTCTGGGCAATCCCCAAAGTAATATTCATAGGAATTATAGGAATAAACAGTAATATTCATTCCTAGACATTTTACCCAGAAGCAAAAGAAAATAAAAGATAGGAAACAGAAAACTCTCAATTTAGAACTGCATATTCCACAGGAGAGTTTAAAAGAAAAACCAACTGGACTATAACTGTACAATTAGTATAGCCCAATGTAAAATTATTACTAGAGTAAACTGTCTAAAGGGTTCAGGAGTCAAGAAGGCTCATCCTCCTGAGTTCAAACTTGGCCTCACACTTATTAGCTGTGTGACCCTGGGCAAGTCTTTTAACCCTGTTTGCTTCAGTTCCCTTATCTGTCAAATGAGCTGGAGAAAGAAATGGAAAACCACTGCAATATCTTTACCAAGAAAACCCCAAATGGAGTCACAGAGAGTTGTACATGACTGAAAAATGACTAAACCAACAACAAAGCAGTCTAAAAAGTTGTAGTGTTTTGTTTTGATCAGATGTAGTTGCAGCTTTATATTTAAGAGACCCTATATTTGTCAGTTAAACTGTTCAGGAAAAAAACCCAGTATATATATATATATATATGTTTCTATTTGTCATGACTATAGCAACTATATGGAATGATTATAGCATGTGTGTGCATGTATATGTTACATGCCTGCACACATACATATATATATATGCACAGCTGTATATGTGTATCTATTTATACCTATCCATAGATGCATATATACAGAAATATAAAGCTAAATGTTTATTTTGGAATCACTAAGTCTGGAAGGGTTCTTAGAGATCATCTAGTTTCACCCTTTCTCTAAAGAAATGTAGAAACTGAGGTTCAAATTACTTTTCCAAGGTCATAATGCTCATTATTCTGGTTTTCTCTACAATGACACTTCACACATAACTCAGTATGAATGAAAATGCTACAATTCCATTTTTAAAAACAGTTATTAGTGTGCCAGCTATGCACTTTGATAACTTTGTAATAGAAGCAATAGCTTCATAAATAAACTAATCAATTCAAATAACTATTTGGGTCAGTATTCTACAGAATCCCTTCATGTTCTCATTCCAGGTAAGTAGTCCCCTAAATTCCCTTACCCTTCGGTGTTTTGAATGTTACTGACAGAAGCTGAACAACAACAACAACAACCTCAGAAATACTACTATTGCACCTCAGTGGTAGCAGTAAGTAAAGTACATCAAGTCCTAAGACTGAGCATATGTGAAGGGAGAAGGAAAATGCCTAATGTTTGAGGAGAAGATGATGTGATTATTTCTGCTAGATGGTTCTGACTCCCTAACTCAGTAACAGCAGAGTAGCAGCATTTGTAAGGAATTGTGGGTATTAACATTAAACTTTAGCCTAAAACTCTTCTTTTTTTTTTTTTTCACTTGCTCACAGCATTTTCACCATGTTACATTTTAGAAGTTAACTCTTACAAGTCATTTACAAATCCAGCTTTTGATCAAATTACTGGATATCTTAATATCTCTTTCAGACATCCCAATTTTGTAGTAATTTAAATATCCTTTTAAATTATTCCAAAAGTAACATAGTGGGGAAAAATATGTTAAAAAATTTTTTCAGTCATGTGTTTTAAATTCATAACTAACTGTACAAAGTTTTGCTCTCAGCAGAATCAAACCAGTATGAAATATACAGTCATATCAAAGGGGAAGAGAGTGAATTATTTAAAAGTACTCTAGTTTAAGTAGTGAATAATATCTCCTAACGCCATTGAATCAAATCACAGTTGAAGATAATTATCTAAAGTCAGGTGAAAAATACTTTTGCATGAATACATTTTGAAAAAGCATTGATGTTTATGAAGATTAGTTCTTGTTCTTTGTCTCCTACTGCCTCTAATTGTGTGTGATTTTTAAATTTCAGAACGATATGGTATCTGATTTTTGTCAGACAAAGTATATCATACCAGATACTCTTTTGTAAAGGACCAAAACCACATTAGCATAAAAAATCTACATTTTGTTTTTTTAAAAACAAAGACATTTTATGGACTGTTTCCTTCTTTAAAAGACCTGGATATATGTAGTCTTTATCGTGTCTTGTTTCACGTTAAACTTTAGGTAAAAAAAAAATAGCCACATGAATATCTTTTTTAGTTGAATTAGGAAGTAAAAGTTAAGAGTTTTGACAGGCTGACTAGATTGGTAATCAGCTCAGAATTTATGTTTGAAATATCATGCAGTCAAACAAAATGGTGTAAAAGCATTTACCATAAGATTGGTTAGAAAATCTGTCATTGGGTAGTTTAGCTTCATAATCCCAAACTGTGTATTTGGACAAAATTGTATAGCTCTAAAGATAGAAAGTGGTGCTTGGCACATACAAATGCTGTTCATTGAAAGTAAGATTTACAATAGTGTATTGTTATTATCCTGCTACAATACATTGTCATTTTAAAAAAAATAAACACTTTTCAAACTACAGCTAAGCATGACTTCAGAAATTATATGAGGCTCTAGCCTATCTAACCATGTTATTGGTTAAACATTTATTAATTGTGACAAGAACACCAAATTTATTTCACTTCCCTGCCTTATTTACTGCTCTTTCACCTTTGTATTTTGTATTGACAAAGGAAAATGAATATTGATAAGTTAGCTATTGATTTCTAAATTTATTGCTTGTTCTCTGCCTTATTCAAAGTCACAAACCCAAAGATGGTGTGTATATTAGTAACAAAGGATGTAGATTTACTCTTATAAAATTGAGAACTATCGAAGCAAGAAAGTTTGCCAGCACAATGCATTTTATAGTTTGAAAAATGTCATCTGTAAAGGTGAAGAAAAGCAGTGAACAAAATATGAATACTATTAAGTTCCCTATCATTTAAAAGCCAGTCCACAGCAGCAGTGTTTTTTGATTGCATCTGGTGTTTTTAGTAAAATCTCTTTTGGGAGATTTGAGACTACATTATAGAGGGGGTGGGGGAAGCAATGGATTTTGTCCACAGTAGCTATGAGAATTTGTTTTACCATATATGAACTTACTGAATTAAGGGGCAGTTTTTGTTATTGACAAATATTTGTTATAGGTAAATATCACCTTTTGTCATTTGGTTTCTTTTGTGTAAGTAGCAAAATACTGTTATAGTGTAAATACTAATCACAATCAACCTTTTTTCTAACCATTTCCAGTTATGAAATTGATATCCAATATAACATAATACTATTAATATAGATACCCGCCATTGAGGGTGACCATGGGGTTTCTTTAAATACTTCACTGCTCTTTTATAGAGGGTGTCATTTCAGTTGGTGAGTGTTCTGGGGGGAGGAAGGGATGACATTATAAATTTTTTACTCTATGCCTAATTTAGATTACATTATAAAATGCTCTTTTTAAAGGCAAGAGTGAACAACATGCTATTTAAAGTTATAGTCTAAAACTTTCTGAAAATGCTTACTTTTAAATGATGACTCACAATATAAAAAATTCTCCTTCACAGTTAAGCTCCTAATCCATTTTGAAGTTGTGCTCCCTTAATTTGAATTTATAAATAGTTATTTTGTTTCTTTTATTGCTAGAATTATATGATTAGACAACAATAGGGATCTCATCCATGCAGTCCCCAGGATTCTTTTGTTTTATTCTAGTGCTGTTAATTTGATGGAAAATGAATGTTTGACTTGCTTAGATAGAATTGGTAAATGCATAGTAATTCAGTTCTTGAATCTTGTCTACACAAAAATACTAAATCAGCTTTTTAGCTATACTTTTTTCTGCTACCTTAAAAGCCAATTCTCTTCATTGAGTGTAGACTACACTAGAAAAAAATGAAATATAAAATTGAAAACAATCAGCTGTATGTGTTTGTATACACACACACGCACACACGCACACATGCACACACACACACACACGGGGAAATGGTTTAGCAAAATCTTGCCAAAGGCTGATATCTGAATAACTATGTTCCTCTCATATATGACCTTGAGAAAAAATGGCTACTCCATCTCAGAGCTCTCTAATGAATAAGCAGAGGGTTGGGCACATGCTGACATATACCCTAGTCTTAAGGAAAGAATAGGAAGCATGTCATGGTGTGAGACTCTAAAATGAAAGCTGACTAAAAGAAAAGGGTAGAAAAAAAATTAAATAAAATTCTGATGATACAGTCACAAATGAGTCTCATAACCATGGAATCTCAGAGATCATCAAGCCCAACCTGTATCTGAAAAATAATCCCTTCAACAATATCCTGAAAAAGATGACCATCCATTTTTCCACTTGAAAGCTTCTAGTTAGAGACTTCGTTGCCTCCTGCGGCAGCCCATTTTACTTTTCATTTTACTTTTAGCTCTCATCATTGGAAATTCTTCCGTATCTTCAACCTAAATCAACTTCTTTGCAACTCCCTATTGATCCCAGTTCTGCTTTCTGAGTCCAAACAGAAAATGTTTAATTCTTCCTCTTCACAAAAGCTCTTCAAATACTTAAAGACAGCTAGCTGTCTCCTCACTCTCACCCACACACATTATATTCTCTTCTTATCCCTAAGTATCCCTAGGTCTTCTAGCCAATACTTATAGTCTGATCTTCACCATCCTCACTAGCCTGGTTACTTTTCTCTGGACTTACTCCAACTGGTCACTGTCATTCCTAAAACATGGCACTCAAAGTGAAACACAATACTACACAATACCATGACTCCATTCTGGTCACTGTCTCTCAGTGCAGAGTGATTTTAACTGCCACACAGTTGACTCATATTGAGATTTTAAGCCATTAAAACCCCCAAGATCATTGTCTCACAAACTGTTTTCTAGCCACACCTCTTTCCATTCTATATTTTTCTCATTTGAGCCCAAGAATAAAGTCTTACATTTATCTTCTACTAAATAAAATCTTAAATTCATCCATCATTCTAATCTGTCCAGTTCACTTTGGATCTTAACTCTGCTTTCCAAAATACTTACTATAAGCAGCTCCTCACCTGCCTGAGACTATGTACTCCAATCCAATCATTTAAAATATATTAGGAAACTGAGGCACATGGAAAAGAAGTAACTTCATCTAAGGACACAAGGCTTAGGAGATGTTTAAGAATCCAGGTTTCCTGACTCTTAAAGCCCATATGCTTTCCATAACAACAGACTTTCAAAAGCTAAGAGGTCTAAATGAACTAAAACTCAGTTGTAAGGTATAAGCATCCCTGAGAGGGATTTTAATTACTGAGACACTATCTCTTTTAGGCCCAGAGATTTATACAGCTCCTTCTGAGGCAGGAACAATTGCACCTGGAAGCAGGTGATCAGAGCACCTGGCTGAGGTAAAGTGTGAAGGGACAGAGGATCAGAAGTAGAGAAGATCACAACAATCAGTGGCTTACAAATGAAATCAGAGATAACTGTTTCAAAAAATATATTTTACTGTTTTTGTCTTTTCTTTCTAAAAATACCAAAGAACTGTAATAGATGTTCTTTAAGTCAAGTAATGACATCATAGTCGTTTGAGACCTTCCACACTAAATCCTTGTTCTTCAAGAAAGTAAGTAATTGGGGCAGCTAGGTGGCACAGTGGATAGAGCACTGGCCCTGGATTCAGGAGGACCTGAGTTCAAATTTGGCCTCAGACACTTAATACTTACTAGCTGTATGACCCTGGGCAAGTCACTTAACCCCAATTGCCTCACCAAAAAAAAAAAAAAGAAAGAAAGAAAGTAAATAATCATGAGATTCTCCTAAGGGGTCTAAAATGCTTTGATGTTCTGGTCAAAAAAACTGGAAGATCCTTTAAAGACCACTTAGTCGTACCTTGAAATCCCTCCTACATAACTGTTAGGCCTCTGTTTTTTAATGCTTCCAGATTCTGTCTTCATTGTGTATCTTCTGCCTTCATTCTGTCTTCATATTTTTGCAAAATAAATTTAGAAAAAGATATTTGGAGCTAAACATATCCTTATTTTAGACATCTTCTAGCAATAAAACCTACACCATGTTTTTCCCCTTCACACCAAGTAAAAGATTTAAACTCCTGCCTCCTTTATTCATGTACTCATGAGTAGTATGGGCTTGCAGCCCATTTACATGTCTTTGTTAGAAATTTTTATTTTGTTCACTTTGAACTATCAAAATTCCCAAGTTTCTATCAATGAAGAACATCAAGTTGATCATTCTTTAACTTTGTGACTTTTTTTCTTTTATAAATACTAAATTATTTGTAATAACAAAAGGTACAGAAGAAATCTTAAAACTAAGAACTCAACTCAGAGTCTCTGAAGAGATTCAATTTTTGGTCATTTACTTCCATTTCTACACTATAATACAGTGACTTTTCCAAATCTTTTCATTCCTTCTCCAAGTTCCTATGCCTCCCTTTCCTCCTATTCTCTCAGCTGAGAATCTTGCCTCATGTTTTACAGAAAAGATTGAGACCATTCAACAAGAACTCTCCCATCTTCTTCATCTCTTTTCACTCATGTGCTTTCTTCCACTCTCTTCTCCTTCACCCTGTCTCACATGAGGAAGTGATCTTATTCCTCACCAAGAGTAACCCCTCTACTTGTTCAATCCTCTTCCATCCTGGTTCCTCCAATAGATTGAAAATAAGTGAAAGAGTGGGGATAACAGAGAGAACAATCTCTCCCTCTCTACTGGCTCATTTCCTATTGCTTATACACATGCCCATGTCCCCATGCTGAAAAAAACCCTCACTTGGCCTTCCCATCCCTGATGATTATCATCCTGTATCTCTTTTGCCCTTTGTAACTAAACTCCTTGAAAAGGCCATCTACAATAGGCACCTCTGTTTCTCTTCTCTTATTATCTTACCCTTAAGGGTTCTTAACCTCCTTAGGTGAGAAACTTGGCTTCTGACCTTAGCACTCAACTGAAACTGCTCTCTCCAAAGTTACTAATGATCTTTTTTTTTTTTAAAGTTTTCAACATTTGCTTTTATAAGATTTCTAGTTAAAAAATTTTCTTCCTCCTTCCCTCCTCCCCAAGACAGCAAGTAATCTGATATAGGTTATATGTGTATAATAACATTAAACATATTTCTGCATTAGTCATGCTGTGAAAGAAGAATCAGAGCAAAAAGGAAAAACCTCAAAAAAGAAAAAAAACCAATAGAAATAGTATGGTTCAATCTGCATCTATCTTCAGATTCCACAGTTCTTTTTTTTTTTCCTGGATTTGGAGAGCATTTTCCATCATGAGTCCTTTGGAACTATCTTGGACCATTTTATTGCTGAGAAGAATCAAGTCTATCACAATTGATCAACACACAGTGTTGTTGATACTATGTACAATGTTCTCCTGGTTCTGCTCATCTCACTCAGCATCAGTTTATGTAAGTCTTTCCAGGTTTCTCTGAAATCCGCCTGCACATCATTTTCTTACAGCACAATAGTATTCCATTACATTCATATACCACAAGTTATTTAGCCATTCCCCAACTGATGGGCAACCCCTCAATTTTCAATTCCTTGCCACCACAAAAAGAGCAGCTATAAATATTTTTGTACATATGGGTCCTTTTCCATTTTTTATGATCTCTTTGGGAAAAAGACCTAATAGTGGTATTGCTGGGTCAAAGGGTATGTACAGCTTTATAGCCCTTTGAGCATAATTCTAAATTGCTATCCAGAGTACTAATGATCTTTTAGTTGCCAAATTCAATGGCCTTTTCTTAATCTTTTACCTCTCTACAGCCTTTGACACTGTTGGTCACTCTCTCCTCCTTGATACTCTTTTCTCTCTAGGTTTTTGGGACACCACTTTCTCCTGACTTCTCCTTCTCTGTCTCCTTTTCTGGATCCTCTTCCAGATCACACCTCTAACCATAGGTGTCCTTCTTGGTTCTGTCCTAGGACCTCTCTTCTCCTGCTATACTGCTTCACTTAGTGATTTCATCAGCCAATAGTAATATGTATGCTTACATTTGGTCCTCATATGTTGTGAGAGTGATACTATTATCCACATTTTGTAGATGAAGAAAATGAGTGAGGTCATGTGACTTGCCCAGGGTCACATAATGACTTAATGTCTAAGGTAGGATTTAAACTCAGGTCTTCCAGACTCCAAGTCCCACACTCTGTCCTCTGCACCCCTTCATTGCCTGATATATATGCACTTGATTTCAGTGTCTAGAGCTTATTTTAAATTTCTCAATTATCAAGCCACATTTTTCATTCTTAGTCATTTTAATCTGCTAGCAATACCAAAATATTTCTTTCCCTAAATCCAATATACACGAAGGACCTGAAATTTTTTTTTTTCAGAGTGAGTTCTCTGTCTATTGATGCAGGTCATAATCTCCAATACCACTTAGTTGCTGTTCTTTTTGAGTTTTCTATGTCTGAAAAGCCATCAACCTGTCTGTGAACAACCTTCTGGTGGTGAATGGTGCTAAATTTAGCTGGGTAGATCTAAGCTAATCTAATAATATAATTTTAACAGTGACAAATTTAAAGTTTTACCCTTGAAAGAGTTGATTTCAAAATGATCTAGAGAGAGCTTTTGTGGACTACAAGCTCAATATAAGTCAATAAAGTGCAGTCAGAAAGCAAATGTCATCTTAGGCTCCATTAAGAGAGTCTATGTAGTCTGACCAACAGTCACTGTCTGGAGAACAAGGAATTAACTTGGACAGCACAGGCCCTAAACTCTCAGATTTTGCATGTAGGCCACTAGGTGATAAAGAATAATGATGTCACTTATCTATGACATATGAAAGGGAGCGTTGTTCGTGTTCTTCCTTCCACTCAAGGAAAAAGCAACACTATTTTGTCCCTTGTGCCCCATGTGTATTTCCTGGACATTTTGGCATGTGTAATGCTTGAGAATTTTGTTGTGTTGTTGAATAATAAACCTTTAAAATAATAATAAGAGAGTCCATGTACTGGACCAGAAAAGGGACTAGGTGGCTCTGCTCTGTCCTAGTCAGATGCTGTCTGGAATAGAGTGTTCAGTTCTGAGTGCCACTATTGATAGCTTCCAGAAATACAACCAGAATGGAGAAGGGCCCTGAGATCATGCCATATGAATACTGATTGAAAGAACTAGGGATATTTATCCTAGAGAAGAGATAATTTACTGGGCATGTGACAACTTTCTTCAAGTATTTGAAGGACTCTCCGTGGAAGAGGGATTCAACTTGTTCTTTTCATCGGCTGAGGAAAGAACTAAGAGTAATGAATCACAATTCCACAGAGGCAAATTTAGGCTTGATAGAAGAAAACACTTTGTAATATCTATACCTATTCAGAAGCAGAGTGGCCCACCTTGGAAGGCAGTTGATTCCCTTTCACTGGAACAAAGGCTCAGTGACCACTTGCCAGATATATGGTAGAGGAGATTCTTTTTTCAGATATGGCTTGGAGTGGAAAGCCTTTAAGGCCCCTTCCAACTCTAAGACTATAATTCTCTATGATTCCTAGACAACCAATACATAGTCCAACACTGGACTTCTATTTGAAGCTTTTCTAAAAACCCAAAGGATGTCATACACACCTGGGTAAAATAGGTTTTAATAGACAATTCCCAAGTGTTGTTCATTCATTTAAGCCATGTCCAACTCTTCATGACCCTATTTAGGATTTTCTTGGCAAAGACACTAGAATAGTTTGCTATTTCCTTCTCCAGTTCATTTTATAGATGAGGAGCTAAGGGTTAAGTGACTTTCCCAAGGTCACACAGCTAGTAAGTAACTGAAGCCAGTTGTAAAGTCAGATAGATGAGTCTTCCTGACTCTAGTCTCCACTCTATCCACTGCACCACCTAGCTGCCCAATTCCCAATAGACCTATATTATACAATAAATTAAAATTTGGTTTATCTGATAACCTATTAATCAGTTGTTGTTTTTTTTATTAGCCAGCATTCACACACATCTACAACACAAGATAACAGATTTTCATATTGATGGCTCTGAGGCACCTATAATACTCTTCTAATAAATCAAAGAAAGTTTAAATTCCCATTTGATATAATTTTAGAGGGTTTTTTTAAGTCTTTAAAAATTGATAATCCATGGCATATGATTATTCTCTTTGGCTTTTTTGATATTTCTCTATTAACAAAAATGACCCAGTGGAACCGTGTGGAAGGAGGAATGCCCAAAAAGTCAGGAGACCTAGATTCTACTGTTAACCAGATGATGACCTTGGGTAGGTCTCTTAGCCTCTATGAATCTCCATTCCTAACCTCATGAATGATGAAAGGGCTAGCCTAAATGACTTACCAGGCCCCTTGCTGATCTGAAAGGCTGTGGTTCACCAAAATACCTTATTGTTCAATTACCACAATGCCAGATCATTTCCAGTAGTGTTTCTTAAACATAAAATCATTTTAGCAAATAGTCATTAGTTACTGAACTTCAAAAATTCAAACTGCACTGAAAGAATCTTTAATGTCCTCAACCCTTCCACCCAAAAAGCTACCAATTTTAGATTGAATATGCCTTGATTGAAAGTGCATGCTGAACATTATCATAAGAGGTTATTCTGAACTTTTTACTCAATAAGAATCACATGTAAAATTCCTTCACAATCACAACTCATAGCGGCTTTGTTAGTAATGTTTATTGAACTGAAATAGTTAATAACAAAATTGGCAGGAATACCATATGACCTGTCTTACTCATGTCTGAATTTTGATATTTTTTTCTCACATCTGAAGAAATTCTTAATAGTCTTGCAGACTATTCCTTGACTATTTACTGGTGCATAGAAACCTATGTCCCTATAGTAGTTATCATAGATGTAAAGTATACGGTATTAGTTTACAGTTTTAATAATGTTACTGGTAGATTTATATCTTGCAACAAAACAAGCCATATATGGCCCCAATCTTCAACTGGCTAGTACAATAGAAGCAGCAGAAAGAGTAGGCAGGCATGAAGCACAAAATGCTTTCTGAATCCTGGGTCAGGAGAAAGGGAGACTGACGGCTCTCACTGTTATAAGGGAAGCAGCATGTATCACCTCCCCTTCCATTGGCTGTTTATCCAACATCGATACAACACTTTAGGAGCCAAATTACTAAACAAGCTGCCAATTAGGCTTGCAGTCAGCTGGATAGATTAGTGGCTAAGAGAGACCGATACAAGATTTTCATCTCTTGAGCCAATTACGCAAGTGAATTACCATCCACAATACTCTGGAAGATTTGAGAAAAAAAGACTGACTCTGCCGTATTAGACATAAGTGAGATCCAGCATAAAGGGGGTGAGGGGTGAGCAGACTATGTATTGCTAAAATTGCCCAAGCAAAAGGAGAGCCTTCTAGGAAAGGACTTAAAGGATTTAGCACTGCTAGGAGTGATAGAAAAGGAAATAATAGTTGTTGAGTACTGTGCTGAGACTTGAGTCGTTTCATTCCTAAATCTTAATCTTATAAAAAGAAGGATGAGAGACTAAAAGGAGATTTCAGTGCAGTATCATTTTCCATGAAATATGAAGTTTCTAGGTTTTTCATTTAATGATCCCTAGATCTTTTTTAAAAGATTGAGTGTTTGGAGACATGTGTCCCTTTTCCCCCGTCTTCTCCTTGTTACTTTTCTTCTTCCAACTTGCTTTAAAAATATGTTTTAGTAGTTTCCCTAAATGAAACTGACATTTAAAAGAGAGAATCAAGTTTTGATCATGAAAATAGAAACACAAGCACCAGACTAGTGTGGATACTCATGGACTTCCATAATAGGCATATAAGGCTTTTGCCAGTATTTTACAATTAAGGTACAGAATTAGGTTGCCCATGCTGGCCTTACTGTTCATAATTGAGGAAGGACCACAATTTCATAATTCTAGCTGAGATTTTTTCGAACTAGGCTAATGTTATTTCTTAAGTATTAAACAAATTTTAAACCTGAACTTTTGCAAGCTGTTGTATCCAAAAATGATTAAACAGATGTGTAGCCTGCAGCAACATTAGACCTCTGATCTGATTTTAGCTTACAGATGGAATTAAATTAATTCATGGCAATCACTGTAAAATCAAGGGTATGGTACTGAATGCTAGCGTACTGTTTAACCAGAACATACCTGTATCAGCAGCTGTTAAGAAAAAATTACGTGCCTTCATTTTTCATGGAAATCTGCCTTCATTGCCACCATAAACATCGTTTCAAAATAAAAATTTAATTGCTGGTTTTGTTATTATATTAAGCAAGCCTTTTGACAAATGACTTGCCCTTGTTTTGTGCACTTAGAAGGTTCATGCTACCTCTTAAAATTTTTAGCACCTCAAGTACTCAATTATTATTTTTATGCATGCTTTTTTATCTTTGGCCACAAAGAACAAAGTCAGTGAAGGATTTTCTTTTTGCCATCAGACTGTGGCCATTGAAAACTACTCCTTATATCAACATTTTTTTTTCCTATCATATTGTGACCCTTGTCACATCTGGCAAATCTGGGCATCAAGTTGAGCCTCAGGAAGCCATCCTTGAAATGAACATACCAGTGCAAATATGGTAGCAAATGAAGATTTTATTTATTCTTCAGTCCTAACAAATATAACATGCAGAAAATATAAATGAGAACCTAAATAAATTAATGCATGATGAATAGCTAATTGGTTATTATAAGCAAATTATAAGAAGCAGCTTGACATAGTGGATAGTTCTGAAATTGAAAGCAAGAAGACCTGGGTTTGAATCCTACATTAGCCTTGAACCCTGGACAAGTCATTTAACTTCTCTGTGCCTTGATCAATTCCCTAATACTTATCTTCAAAGGCATAGTTGAGTTGGAATGCAATCTGTATTTATGGAGGGGGTTTATTGCTCTGATAAACACACATTTCCTTACAATGTTTACGTGTGGTAAAATGATGGATGATTGAGACACATCTTTAACCTTTAGAGGTCAACATCATACTCCCCAAAATATCACAGCCAAGTATTGAAGTAGACGGTCCGTTTGTTCTGCCCCAGTGCAGCATTTCTTATAAATCTTTTTCTTTCCATGGGAAAAAGAACGGAATTTCTATGAACTTTTGTTTGAAATGTGTTTCTCTGCTTTTATCATGACTTAAGAATTTTTTTTGCTAGCTAAATTTGGGGTTCTTTTCCTTTTACGAATGGCTGCTCCAGACAGACAGACTCTTGCTTCTGGCTAGGTCAGTACCGCCATATCCAAGAGCAGGCCTTTCCAGAGGCACTGTGCCAGACACACCTTCTTCCAGAGCCCTAGCTGGCCAATCTTTGGTCTGCTCCTGGCATTCATTGTTGGAAGCTGTGCTTGAGGAGATGTGTTAGGACATTTATTGCTACTAATTAGGAAATAAAAACTGTAGGCAAAAAATTAAAACCAAATAAATCAAGACCTATCAAATGTTCCAAGCCTAAAAACTGACCTCAACTATCTGAGGGTGTTATTTGGATACTAAAATCCTTTATTAAGATGGAATCGATTCTCTTTTGTCATAGCGGGGGTGGGGGGGTAGAAAAAGGAAGAGAGAGGAAGAGGAGGAATATATTTTATGTTCCTCTAGCATTAACTGCTTCCCTTTGCTAGAACCCATAAATAAATTGGTATGCCTTTCTTTAAAAAATACTAGCAACCTAAAGAGTTAATTTATCCCCAAATGTCCTACTAGTAAAATATAGTAAAACTTTAAGTTACTGGAATCCTTTGGAACTGAGATGCTCTTTTTAAATTAATTTTATGAAAAAGTCAAGCTTAAACTTTTATAAATATAGCTTACTAAATATAATTTTACATTACTTTGATATAGCTTTCTGTAGTCCATTTGTTTTGTTCTGAAAATCAGTTGTCACAGTGTGGAATTGTAGATAGTGTAGGTATAGAGTAGTAAGTAGATGCTTTTCTCTTTACAGATTTACTATTGATAGAAGTGACAGGAGTGGTGTTTGCTGATAGGGAAGTGTGGTGGGGGAAAGGTGCTGAAAAGGAAATACTACCAAAAAGTTATTGGAAAGTGGAGGCAAAGGTAGGAGAGTGCTACCACAGTTCCTGTCCACTTTCCCATCCTACCACAATTGTGGAGAGAAAACTGCTAAAAGGAGAGAGATGTGGGGAAACAGGTGGAGAGAGGATTCTAGGAGTTTCCTACCATGCCTATTCCTTCTATCTCTAGGCACATGGCAGTGAGTCAAAAGACTTGAGTCTACCCCCTTCCTTATATCTATAGACACTTAAAATGTCAGTCTCCCAACCATCTAAGTACCCAAAAGTTCTATACCAAACCCTCTTCTCTCCCTATATTAAGCACCTCAGTGATCTCATCCATTCTCATGGATTTAATTTGTCTTAAACATATGTTTCCAAAATTTATGTATCCAAACCTAACTTCTTGCTCCTAAATTCTAGTCCCACATCTTCAAGTGTCAGTTGAAAAGCATGACCAAAATGCCCAAGCAGCATCTCAAACTCATCCAAACTGAATTGATCATCTCCTATAGGCAGCTACATGGCACAGTGGTTAGAGTGCTGGGTTTGGAGGCTGGAAGACCTAATTTCAAATGACACCTGAGTTGAACTCTGTATAAGTCACAACCCTCTACAGCTTTAGTTTCCTCATCTGTAAAATGGGGATAATAATAGCATCTGCCTCACAGGGTTGTTCTGAAGATCAAATGAGGTAACATGCATAAAATGTTTTATAAGTCTTAAAGCACTATATAAATACTACAAATTAGGTTGTTAACTCATACCCTCCCCCAAATTATCCTATTTCTCTTGAGTTCACTCTTTGTCACTCAGGTTAATAAAATCAGTGTCAATACTGGCAATATCTTCCTCATCCCTACCAATATCCAAGCAGTTGCCAAACCTTATCAGTTCTCCCTCCATAGTATATCAATCTCCTTCTCCTCACATCACCACTTTTAGGACTCTTACTAGAATTACTGGAATAGTCTCCTAATTATATTTTTTCCTTCTGTGGAAATTTATTTTGATTTGGGGACCCTACCTTTGGACTGAGATTGGAAAGCCTTAAGCCCTCAGGGTCTCTTCTGTGTGGGAGGGGCTGGTGCCCCTCCTCCTCAGCTTCAGCTGAGCCAAAAAGCCCCGTGGGCTGTACAAGACACCAAGTCAGACAGCTGGGGGGAAAAAGCCCCCAGCTCCCTCCGACCTGAGCGGAGGTATCTGAGAGATGCTGGGCTCTGGCATAGCCTGTGCTGAGCCACGTGAAGCTGGAGCGCACCCCCCCCCCAACCACCAGCTGCAGCCCTGGCTAGCAGATTAGCTTGGTGTGTGGGTGCAAGAAGCCCCAAGATTTGAGTGGAGAGAAGAAAAGGTATATATAGACCTGGGAGTTAGACAGCATGGGAGGCGGACAAGGACAGAGCGGTTTGGACGGATAAGACAAGGCGGAAAAGAGGTCAAGCCGGGGCTGACGAGATTAGAAAGGTTGGAGCACAGCAGACTAGAAATGGGGCTACAAGAACGCAGGAGAAGACAAGAAGAACTAGGAGCAGGGAAAAGAGAGGCCGAAGGGCAGACTGATGGAGCAGACAGACAGAAGGTCGGTGAGAGAGAAACACGGGTTCAGCAGTGGCAGTAAGGAGAGGAAAGTTAGAAGCAGGGGGATTTACAAAGTGAAAGGGGCTTGGAGCTAGAATAAAAGTGAAAGTACCCTGAGGCAAGAGGCAGCTAAGGCCCTTATTGTATTAAAAAAGTTCTAAGTGTAACCAGTGGGAAAGAGACGCAGTGGAAAGAGACTGCAGGAAAGCAGTCAGGTTTTACATTTTATTTCCCTGTATTCTTAATTTTAAATAGTATCTCATAAATAAACTCTGCTTTGATTATTTAGTTAAGAGGCTTCTTAATATTTTGCTTATCAATTTGGGAGTGGAGCAGTGTGGTGGAACTTTATAAACGGCCCATATTAAATTAAACGCAGTCAGATAGCCAAATAGTCAACAGTCCCAGATTAAGTACCCCAGTCAGATTAGCCCCCCAAATTAGGCCTAGTCTTCAAAAATATTTCCACATTTAATGGCGACTGCGGCAGGACATATGGCCCAATTATAATTTTCCAAAACTTATCGTTTTTCATATAATTATAATTTTTCATAAATCCAATTATATATACTTTTTTAGACTAGAATAGCTAGTGAATTACTAATTTTTTAACACTTCCTCTGTCCAATCCTCCATACAGCCGCCAAAATACTATCCCAAGGGAGCAGGTCTAACCATATCACTCCCACACTCAAGAACCATCAGTGGTTCCTTATTGCCTAGGGGACAAAATAGAGACTTTTCCGCTTCTCCCTTTAGTCCTAACATAATTTGGTTCCCATTTCCCTCTCTAGCTTTATATCACATTGCTTCTCCACACAGTGTTCCTGCCAAACTGTACAAACAGCTGTTCCTGATCTTGTCATCCTCTTTCCTATCTCTTTGCATTTGTACCATGTCCATAATATACTCCAGCCCCATCTCCTCTTCCCAGGATCCTTGTCTTTCTTCAAAGTCAGCTCTGGGACCTGCCCCCTCCACCAGTACCTCCAGCTACTGATGTTCTCTCCCCTTCAAATGATCTCTGTATGTGTTATGTTCACCAAGGCAAATGTAAGCCTCTCAAAGGCAAGGTCTCTTTCATTTCTGTGCTTGTTGTTCAGTCGTTCTGACTCTTCATGTCCCCACAGACCATTGCACACCAGGCCCTTCCCTTCTCCAGTCTCTCTCAAAGGTTGCCCAACTTCATGTTCATTGTTTCCATTGTACCTTCTATCCATCTCATCTTCTGCTGTCCCCTTTTCCTTTTGCCTTCTATCTTTCCCAACATCAGGGTCTTTTCCAGTGACTCCCAACTTCTCATCATGTGGCCAAAGTATTTAAGCTTTAGCTTCAGTATTTTACTTTCCAGTGAATAGTCTGAATTAATTTATTTAACTATAGACTAATTTGATCTCAAACTCTTCTCCAGCACCATAATTCAAAAGCATTGATTCTGCAACACTTGACTTTCCTTTCTAATGCAGCTCTCACACTGGAAAAACCATAACTTTGACTACACGTAAGACCTTTTTTGGCAAGATGATGTCTCTGCTTTTTAGTATGCTGCCTAGATTTATCATAGCTTTCCTTCCAAGGAGCAAGCATGTTTTAATTTCATGGCTACACTGAGCCCAAGAATAGAAAATCTGATGCTGCTTCCATCTT
Source organism: Dromiciops gliroides (assembly GCF_019393635.1). Classification (NCBI taxonomy): domain Eukaryota; kingdom Metazoa; phylum Chordata; class Mammalia; order Microbiotheria; family Microbiotheriidae; genus Dromiciops; species Dromiciops gliroides. The sequence continues at coordinate 118,947,145 of NC_057864.1, read as the reverse complement.
TTCTCCCTCTCTTTGTCAGGAAATGATGGGTCCAGTTGCAAGGTCTTAGGTTTGAGTTTTTTATGTTAAGCTTCAAGCCAGCTTTTTACACAATCCTTTTCCCCCTTCATCAGGAGGCTTTTTTTTTTTTTTTTTTTTTTTTTTAGTGAGGCAATTGGGGTTAAGTGACTTGCCCAGAGTCACACAGCTAGTGTTAAATGTCTGAGGTCGGATTTGAATTCAGGTACTCCTGACTCCAAAGGCAGTGCTCTATCCACTGTGTCACCTAGCTGCCCCTGGAGGCTTCTTAATTCCTCTGCACTTTGTGCATCAGAGTTCTATCATCTGCAATATCTGACATTGTTGATATTTCTACTGGCAACCATAATTCCAACTTTTGATTCATCCAACCTGGCATTTCTTCACATGATATGTTCTGCAATATGAGTTAAATAAATAAGTTAATATATAGCCTTGTCATACTCTTTTTCCCATCTTAAACCAATCAGTTGTTTCATATTTGGTTTTAACCATTGCTGCTTGGCTCACATACAGGTTCCTCAAGAGACAGGTAAGATGATCTGGTACTCCCATTTCTTTGAGGATTTGGTACATTTTGTTGTGGTCCACAAAGTCAAAGGCTTTAGTGTAGTCAATGAGGAAGAAATAGATGGTTTCCTGGAACTCCCTTGCTTTCTTCATAATCCAGTGAATGCTGGCAGTTTGGTCTCTAGTTCCTCTGTGTCTTCAAAAACCAGCCTGTTTTTCTGGTAATTCTTGGTTCATATATTGCTGAAGCTACCTTACAAAATCCTAAGTGTAACCTTGCTGGAATGTGAAATGAACATGTGTTCAGTAATTTGAACATTCCTTGGCATTGCCATTCTTTAGCATTGGGAGGTAAACTGATCTTTTCTAATCCAGTGGCCACTGTTGTGTTTTCCAAATTAATGACATATTGAATTCAGCACTTTAACAGGGTCATCCTTAGAGTTTTAAATAACTCCACTGCAATTCTGCCACCTTCACCAGCCTTAGTATTAGCAGTACTAACTAGTGATAAGGCCCACTTGACTTCATTCTCCAGGATGTCTGGCTCTAGATCAGTAACTACACCATCTTGCCACTTCTTCTTAATCTCTTCTACTTCTGTTCCTATTGTTTTCTCTTTTTTCATTTTAGTACTGTCCATGGGGTTTTCTTGACAAAGATACTGGAGTGGTTTGCCATTTCCTTCTCCAGTAAATCACCTTTTGTCAGAACTCTCCACTATGACCTGCCTGTAACCCTGCATGACATAGCTCATAATTTCGCTGAGCCGTACAAGCCCCTCCACCATGACAAAACAATGATGGGGGGGGGGGGTGACACAGGGAATATGTTTATACCCATAGCTTTTATGCACAGGGTTGTGAATGCAGTAGACACTAAATAAATGTTTGTTGAATCTGAATGACAGTTTCCCTAAAGAACAACAACAACAACAACAAAAGCTAGAGCCATAAGCCCTGGAACTGACCAAAAAATTAAGAACTACTACTGTAAGAGAGTACACTGAATTCATACCTTAGATGTTGTTTTGTTTTTTGTTTGGTTTTGTTTTTAACAAACCATTATAGGTTACATTATGGTCTTCTCAGTCTTTTTCAAACAGGGAGGAGGGGCCAATCCTCAGCTGGTTGGGTTTTGGTTGACCAAATTTTTACCATACACTCCCTTTTTCCCTGTCATTAAATGATACCTCATAACTATTGGTATGAAGTGCAAAAAAAGTCAGAGCTGTGCTGTAGCCATGGCAAATAGATGAGCCTGGGAGTTCTGGAGATTGTTGGGGGTTTGTGTTGTTTTCTTCTTAATCTGTCAGGATAGGATAGTTCAACTGTGCTTGTTTTATTATTTCCGGAATCTACCATCTAATACATGTATTCAGCTTTCACATTCAAGTTCTCCATGAGGTCCCTGCATACTTGCACACTTGACTTGAGGTCATTGCAAGCTTGTTCCAGCTTCCTATCCAGTTGTAACAATCAGAAGAATGATATTTCTCAACAGATGCAATCCTCTTCTCTTCTCATGGCAGTACTGACTAACTTTGTTTGTATCATTCATGCAGGACTCATAGGTGAAAATGCCCAACCTATCCCAGAGACCAACATTGGAAACCGAATGCTTCAGAACATGGGCTGGACTCCAGGGATGGGCCTCGGAAGAGACGGAAAGGGGATGTCTGAGCCAATACAAGCCATGCAGAGGCCCAAAGGATTAGGACTGGGATTTAGCCGACAAAACACCACACCACCAAGTAATGTCCCCAAATCAGGAAAATCTACCTAAGAAGACATGGGTATGCTTAGGATATTTCCCAGAAACCTAATTGTTCTCAATTTACAATATAGCTTCCATTAAGAAGCAACAACCAACATGCCTCAAATCCGCCACACCAGAGTTCCATCAGTGTTTAGTCCTGCCTCAACAGCAGGATACAGATTTCAGTCACAGTTCATGGTGCTAAAGTGGAATCCTAATTGTACTTGTTTTCAGTATCGTAAATCAACTTCTAATGATAAAATACAGCCTTTTTTTTTTCTTTTCATTAAGATTTTTAGAAATTAGCTATTTCAGACACCCTTGCCTAGGGCATGTGGGGAACTTGCATATGCAAACATATTTAAATGATTGGATTTTTTATGTTCTTCACATTATCCAAAATGCTAGTTTACCCAGAAAACTAAGCCCTAGACAGATACTTCTTTGATAATCATGACAGCTTCATGTTCCTTGAGTTTGACATTTTGTGAAATTTTATTAGTAGGGTGACACTCATCGGGTTCCCATTTTAGGTTGACATGGTATACAGTTTTTACACGTGACAACCAATACCTACTTATTTTCCTGAGGAATTAAGACAAAAATATACCTTATCATCTCTGGATAAATAATCACCACTGAGTGCCCTCAACACTACTGAAATGCAGCTTTTTAAAGCATTTTTACCTCATTTAGGACCTAAAATGAACAAATGATGAATGAAAAGCTTATTTTTAAATTCACCCTGACTGAGCCGTATGATCTCTTAATTTAGACCAGCCTCTACCTCTCTTCCCCTTAAAAAGTTCATTTTAAGATAACTCAGTTGTACCCAACTGATTTTAAATTGTGATCATTGCAGCAAGGCCTTCAAATAAAAATTTGCCTCTAGTAGTCCTGGAAATTGAGAGATTTCTGACAGTAGCCTACCCTAGGTGTAAATCCTGAGATTTTCAAAGGAACAGCCAGACAAGTGAAAAGAATTAGCTGATACTTTAAAGTCAAATAGGACAGGCATTTTAATTATGTGCCTAATTTAGTATCCAAGTATTCACCAATCATGTACTACGCTAAATAAGAGTAGGTATGCAGACACACTTTTCATCTATACAGAATGCTATACTGTGTTCTGTCCTGTTCTCATTGTTTTTAAAATAGTATTAGTATTAGTAATACCATTAAAATGATACTGAGTTTTTATTGGATGACTAAATGCCAGGGTAGTGCATTAGGAGGCTTCTCTCAAACTTTTTAATAAATAATTGATCAATCATCAGAATTAAAATACAAGCACACTCAAACTATCACTTCCCCATCCTCTAAAGGAAATAGTGATGATTTGGGAGAGATTGGCCTGCTGTTTAAATGCCTTGAAAGTTTTGCCAAATACATACATTTCTTTTAAGAATTATCATCTTATGAATCTGAGATGGGGAGTGCCCTGGGAGTAGAAAGGGCGGGGAGGGGGGGGGAGGGAGAGGGTAATAATAGTTGGCTCTTTTGTGCTGCTAGCCAAATATTCATGTTGCACAAAGGAACTGGTTTATTTATGAACTACTGTTCAATGCTGTCCAACAAGTTTGTTTTGTAGGAAATTAAGTTGTGTGTATGTTTGTGTGTGCATGTGCGTGCATGTGTGTATGTGTTTAGAAAGGGAACGGGGCAAAATGTGTCTATGGCTTTAAAAAAAAAAGGTAGCATATAACATTCTCAGCCATATTGGAGAAAGGTTTTAAGAAATGTCATTGCCTAAGAATTTTACAGCTCTAGAATTGTGAAAATCCCAATTTTTCTGGTAATGGTAGAATTATCTCTAGCCCTGAGTGACTAAGATTTGGCTGACATTTGTTTTTGAACTTCACTGTCTGGACTGCAGAATTCTAGAGAACTCAGTCATAAAAGGGAAAAATTAGTAACAACTCCATTCAGATTGTGAACAACTGTTTTGGATGAAGCCTATAGTTGTGCATGGCAGCATTTGATCTTAGCTGTGGGCGTTTGTTTTTACTGCTGTGTTTATAAGAGTCATTTCTTCCACACAAAGTGGCTGCCCTAGGACTTAGCACAGAAGCACACAAAGCCCCTGTGGTCCTTGTAACTAACCATGGTACTCGTAACACAAACATCATATTGTTCATGTTGTCATTAAATGTAAAATAGCTGTCATCCTTCAGATGGTACACCAAGAATTTCAAATATTTAAAAACGCATATGAACCAAAGTTCAAAGTGCAGAGTTGGGAATATCCCAAGCTGACTTGGCATACACCCTGATCTTTGCTCCAGAGTCTGTATTCATTCACCATGATGGTCCTATGGCAGAAAGATATCCCAGGTGACTTGTCAGTGTACAAATTCAGGTGTGAAATGTGGAAGATTCTGATTTTAAATCAAACCTCTGTTAAAACATAAAGCACACTAATTTAGATGGTTTAGACATTAATCACGGTTTGGTTTTGGTTTGTTTGGGTTTTGTTTTGTTTTGTTTTTTTACCATTTGTAATTCCTATAGGACCAAAGCATTCAGTGGAGTGTGTGATTTAGAATGACCTGTTTGTCTCTCCATATAAAGGTAGCCAGATATTTTCTCTATACTACCATGAGTCAACCCTTCTTACCCTTCTAGTCTAAAGCCTCTTATTGACCTAATTAGTAGCATAGATTAAAAATCTATGTGGACATTTCAAGAGAATGCAGAGATCTAACAATGCCTATTAACCCCTGCCCTTCAGATAGCCAGATTACTCCATTCTCTGGCAATGCCATTGAGAGTTTTAGCATAAAGTACATTTGATTTCTCTGCAAATTTTTTTTAATCACTTTAGTACTACCAAATTAATCTGTGGTAGTACTGCACATTTCTATTTTTTTTCAAAATTTCAGTATATTGAGGTTTTATGACACACAATTATAGTTATCTTTATTTTTAAATAATATGGAATACTTTTTAAAATCCTATTGCTATCTGAAACTAATTGGATCATCTCTACATTTGATTACATAGGACTTCCAATTTATACCATGTCATCTACCAATAGCAAAACCATAGCTAAGATAACATATGTGTGTACCTATATGTATGGATGTATGTGCATGTATCTCTACATGTGCCTTCTGATATACATACATTGTATGTAAAATAGGCATTGTATTTCTATGTTTATCTTCACACTTTGTACTGATGTACTTCTCAGTAATTAAACAATTGATTTAATGACAGCCATTTCACTTTGAACAAATATTTGAAGAAGAAAAATCACTGTTAACATGCTTGTTTTAACCATTTCCCTCTACATTTTTTTCTGTAGAAATGGTTGAGATTGTTCTAAAATAAACTATATGGGCAAAAAATGGTTTTAAAGGTATATAGAAGGCTATGCTAACAATCCAACAAAAATGAAAAAAAAATAAACTATAAAATACATTTTCTGGTTAAGCACATTTTTGTTCTTGACTATATCCTTTAAATGCATTTTCTTTCTGCACTAAATGTATCAGGAATTTAAAGAAGAAACAGTATGCAATTCAGTTGGATTATAAACTCCTCAAGGGCAGAGCTAATGGCTTGTGTTTCTTTTGTATTACCCAGTAGAATCTTTATTACAATCATCTTTCCAAAGTGGCATTCATTAAATGTTTATCAATGAAATATCACCTTATGAAAATAAACAGGTATTAACAGGTTCTATCCCTCACATAACCTTTTCAACCATTTAGGTTGACTTGGCCAATAATCCTAGTAAAATAAGCCTTTTGACTCTAGTTCATTTTTAATTTATTGATCATGTTCTGCCACAATGGTCAAACTAGTTGGGCCTTACCTGTAACTGAACATGTATCATTGAAAAATATAGGGTTTTTTATGTTTAGTCTCCTCTCTTTGGCATTACCTTTTTATCCTAGCTGCAGCTGTATTCAGCTTGGCTGATCATCCACAGATTTGGTTTAATACAAAAATTATGCCATTCATTGATAACTCTAATCAAGAGTTAACTATTCAATTTGTTTACTTTCAAGTCATCTACTCTTACCTAAAAACCCAGACTATACTCTTTACACAGGCAAAAGTAACAATGGCATTAGAATTATAGAATATAATATTGATGGCTTGAATGATATTTTTTAAATATCACTAACATCCTATCCTAATGCCTTATCATGGAGTTCTTAAAAGCTATGTCAGTGGAATACAATCTCTATGTGATCCTACCAAGCTAGAAAACTTTTAGTACAAACTTTATAATAGACTTGAGGTCTGTCAGCCTAGCCAAAAGACCACCCTAGCTAAGTATAAAGGGATTTATCACCAGAAGGTAGAACACCAAGTGAGAAAGTATCTGGAATACAGACCATCACTTAAGATAGGGATGTGTGGAGGAGAGGAGTTTTCAATCCTCACTAGGAAAGAGAAGTATCTACACAGATAAATCTAGGATCCTTGAACAACTGTATTAATAGCATACGTTTATATAGCACTTTTAAAATTTACAAAGCACTTTACATATATTATTATCCAATCTCACAATATTCCTACTAAGGAAGGAAGTTTGATTCAATAGATCTATGATCTCATTCATGTGGATACTTTCTCCAATGGAGATCATCACTCATCCACACCTCATCCTATGCAACTCTTATCTATATCCTGTAATTCCACCACAGAATGTACACCCAAAGTGGTAGAGACCTTCCCTTGGATCATTTCATTATGAGTACCCACAGAGTTCCCCTCAGATTATCAGTTGGTTATTCTTAACTCTTGCTATATGGCCAGCTCACCCCATTTCTGTTATATATATCTTTCATACTGCTCCTACATAATTACTGTTGGTAGAATACTTTAGTTTATTCACACCCACTATATGTCTCTCCATTGCCCTTTCAGTGACCTACAATAATGATTCTTCAATGGTGGTCCATGTTTTACAGTTACATAGCATCACAGTAAGACTATTGGGAGAAAGGAGGAATCTTTATTTGTAATAATTAAACGCACTGCAAAATTCCAAACCATGATCCAAGTAATCAATCAAAAAGCATTTATTAAGTAACCACTATATGCCAGATACAATACTACTTCTAGGGAGACAAATACAAAGACTGAAACAATCCATACTCATAAGGAGCTTTTGCTTATATTCTTTTTTTTTTTTTTTAAAGCAGGGCAATGAGAGTTGTGACTTGCCCAGGGTCACACAGCTAGTAAGTGTCAAGTGTCTGAGGTCACATTTGAACTCGGGTCCTCCTGAATCCAGGGCAGGTACTCTATCTACTTCATCACCTAGCTGCCCTTACTTGCTTGTATTCTAATGAAGAATCAACAAGTATACATTTAAGTATAAAAATAAAATCCAGCCCACTCCCCTTCTACTCAGTTACAGATTTAATTATAAATTTAATTCATTGCCCATTTTCAACGTCTGTGTAAGGTATATGTGTATGAGCAGTTGAATGAGATATCCATTGAACACATCACATCCTAGTCTGGACAACAGTCAACAAATAATAAGCATAGCAATATCTTTTATCCTCCATATATTTCAATCAATTGTGTAACTGCAAAATGTGATGTGCTATACAGTATCATTTGTAAACTGTTCCTTTTTCATACTTTTTATCAAGGATGTTCTCAATAAGAATGTAGATTATTCTAATAAAGGTTTTGCAGCAATTGGAAAATGTGTACATGGGTGGATAGTTATTGAGGTTTTCTTGATTGCCATTTTCAGTAGTAATCATGTCCATAATTTTTCTGAGCACTTGGTATCCTCCTTATAACTGTATTGAAAATAAACACTTCAGAACCCTCAGAATCGTGTCTTTTCCAACATAGAACTATACTTCTTTGGCCTAATTCATATGCTCTTCACATTTGATTTTCTTTATTCTCATATAAACATAGTGGTTCCATGATTATAGACGGAGAAAATAGTTTGTTACAAATGTCTTAGCAGATCTTTTTCATATTTATCTGTTTGTTATCTTCCTTCCAGATTTGTACATAAATTCCCTTAGGGTGATCTGGTTTAGTTTCTTACCAAGTTTTCTGTAACCTTGTTTATCCCTGTGCTATTTCTTGATGTTTTATGATAATATTGTTCACTATCTTCCACAATCCTCCTCAGTAAAGTTTATAAATTAGTATATACTTTTAAAAAGTGATGCCTTTACATGCCATTCCTCTCTTCCCATTTGAAAACTTGATCAAGGGTTTGCTAGATAAGGTGATCTCTACACTCTTTTGCTTTCATCATAATAGTTGATTTATATTGGTTAAACTTCCTTAGGAAATGATGATAATCTATGTTACTCTGTTCTTTTATTCATTTCCCATCTTTAAGCATCAACAGGTGATAGAAATATTATGGTCAGGATGGAATTATTTAAATTACATGCTGTATCTTTTTTTCATTTTTACTCTTCTAATTTGATACTGATTTTTACCTTTGCTCTATTAAGTCAATGGTCGATAGTACATAAGTCTGCAGATTCAGAAATGACCACATAAATAACCAGTCACTTCCCATCAAAATATAATTTGTTTAATTTTTTTAACATTATCCGTGCACACAGTGTCCAGTGTCCCTACCACCCTTGACTCCAACTTTCTTTTCAGAAAACGTTCATGATATAGTGGTACTAAGCATCCATATAATCTACAGTCATTTTCATGGTATTCTTTTTATAAATACACATCCCATGAAATGTTGACATGTTGCCTTTGGAATCACAATATAATCAACTTGGTCTTATTTGTGATGCCAGGGATAACCTATGAACCATCTTCAATTTAACTATAACTTCCTTTCATCTTCTGTTTTCACTTATTTTTATATAATTCAGTTCCTGTTGTATATCTACTAATTAGTCTCTGGATGAAGGTTTCACCTTTTCAGAATTAATTTTTTTCTTTTTTTTTTTTTGGTATTCTTTTTCTGTTTAGAATTTTATTTTCCAAATTACATGTAAAAACAAATTTTGACATCAATTTTTTTTAAAACTTTGTGTTCCAACTTTTCCTCCCTCCCTCCCCACCACCCCCCAAGAACTCAAGCAATTCAATATAAATTATACATGAGTAGTCATAGAAAACATCTCTACATTAGCTAGATTGTGAGAGGAAACAGATAAAAACAAAACTTCAGATTAAGGAACTGTCAAAAAAATTATACTTCAATCTGTTTTCAGATACCATTAGTTCTTTCTCTGTACATGGATTGCAATTTTCATAAGTCCTTCAGAGTTATATTAGATCATTGCATTGCTGAAAATAACCACATGCTTCCTAGCAAATCATCTTACATTATTGCTGTTATTTTGTATATAGTACATTTCTCTCTGCTTCGGTTCGTGTAGGTCTTTCCAGGTTTTTCTGATAGCATCCTGTTCATCATAACTTTTATACAGTATCTTAAACTTGACAAAGAATTTTCTTCACAACAGCCCAGCAGAGTAGGTACCATATGTTTTGCCATTATAATCAATCATCATAATTATTTCCCTCCATCCTATTCCCTTCCAATGATAATTTACTCTATTTTCTATCTTCTTTTACCCTATTCCTCCTCAAAAGTGTTTTGCTTCTGACTGCCCCCTCCCCTGCTCTGCCCTCCCTTCTTTCAACCTTCCCTCCTTATCCTCTTCCCCTCCTACTTTCCTGCAGGGTTAGATAAATTACTCCTCCCAATTGGGTATGTATATTATTCCCTCCTTGAAGCCCACACAGAGTTAATTTATTTTTTTCTTTTTGGCAAGGCAGTTGGTTTTAAGTGACTTGCCCAGGGTCACACAGCTAGTAACTGTTAAGTGTCTGAGGCTGGATTTGAACTCAGGTCCTCCTGACTCCAGGGCTGGTGCTCTATCCACTGTGCCACCTAGCTGCCCCATAGAGTTAATTTTTAATAATGGTCTGAAACTGATTTTTAGCACTCTCTCATCTCTTTTCCTCTACTTTGCCACCATCACTGAAGAGGTGGAAAGTATGCAGGACTAAAGTTCATTTTGATTTCATGGGTTACCATGGACACAACCAATTATCTAGTGATCAGACTGTAAATGAGACTATGTACTTAAATCTGCTAGTACTTGGAGTATAAACAGTCTGTCACCAGTCCCATGCTCAAGACTTTCTAGCATGGTATCAGAGTTTATAATCTAAACAGTCTTCTAGAACCCAAAGTTACCACATTCTGACTTTGTGTAGAACCTTGTGGAGGATCCTAATATTCTAGTATATTGACCTTTTGCTAAAATGCTTCATAATTCATTTTGATAAACATCTAAGTGCCTACTATCTACAAGGCACTGAGCATTCAAAGGAGCTTCTATTCTAATTTGAAATTACAACATATATAAATATGTTAGGGTATGATGAAAGCAAGAGATATATCAGACAGAATACTTGGATATTTGAGGATGGAATGAACATTATTAGAAGGAGTGAATCAGGGAATTACAAATTTGTCCAAAGTGCTATGAATGTATACTCAAAAAGATTCCTCTATTACAGTAAATCTTTAAATGCACGGCTTTGTTATAAAATATCCTCCTGAAAGATTTGTGAATATATAGAACTGGGACTATTTTACTTTTTTATACATTAGAAATTGATTGATATGCTTAATTTAGCAATTATATGGCATCATGGTCAGCTGTTCCACTATTAAAATAGTGTGAACTACTTGCTTTCATCCATTTTTCCTTTGGAGATGTGATGATTAATTCACTAATTCACTTGGTAATTTTTACTTTACATTATAACCACTACTCTTTTAAGCCCTTTAAGATTTATAAATTGCTTTCCTCACAGCAACACTGTGGCATAGAAGTATTCTCATTTTAAGAATACAGAAACAGACTCAGATAAGCTGTGACTTGCCAAAGGTTAAATAGCTAGTAAGTAAATGTCTGAGCCAAGATTCAAACCAAGACTCCACTTTCCATACTGCCACCATTTTGCCTTTAATTTGAATTATTACCCCTTCCTTAATCTTGAATTTCTTCCCTTTCTTTGGCTTGTTATACTATTCAAAATAAATATAGCTTCAGTATGGATTAGCTTACCTTTATCATAAGGAAGATGTTAAAGAAAATAAGAATCACTTTACAATTTAGTATGGTGCAATCCACTAGAAAGTTCCTGTTTTATCATTCTTTCCCAATTGTTTCCATCCTTCTCTTATTCAGTACAACTTTTATACACGTATCTTTGTCCAACTAGCCAAAGCCATTGTGTTTTCCCTAGAGCCAAGTAAGCCTTTAAACTCTGCCTTAATCCTAGACACTCTTAAGACATCTTTCCATAAAATTCCATTTAACCTATAACAGACTCCTTTTTAATATTAGAAACTTTTTGTTTTCAGTTCTACATTTTAGGATGTCTGCATTGCTCAGCTTTCTATTTGCAAGCAGGGATTGGTGAATTTAATATATTTTCAGTAGGAATCTGAAAAATGAGAAGAATGCAGTATATGTGTTAGAGTTCCTCCTATTTTTAATCTATCCACTCTAAAGTAGTTGCCATCCCCAAGTAGATGAAATGTGTATTAACTTTGACCAACTTGTCTTGTCAAGAATTGTACTCTCTGGCATACTTCCTGATTTAAGTCTGTCTTGATAAGTGATTTAAACTAGAAGATGTATTTATAATATTGGACATGTTTTTCCTAGTCACATGAATTCACAGATTTGTGCCTATTATGTAAAACAATTAGGTTTTTCTTGAGTGACAGACTGATGGCACCAGACAGAATTTTATTCATCATAGGACTATAGAGTTTGGAGAATGGAGTCCATTTTTCAAGATGCTTAACTCCCTTACCTATGCAGACCAAACAATCTTCATTTTAGCATATTTTCCCAAGACACCTTTGCAGTGACTTAAATAAATGGGCTACTGAAGGTTTCCTCATTTGTCAATCAATGACCCTTTGAATAATGAATTCTGGTTATGATAAATTGGATGAAAGCATTCTGCACTGTAAATGCTCTTCAATATTGCAAAGATGAAGTCAACAAACAAACTGGCAGAGAAACACATTTAAACTTCCACTCACAGGTCTCCAGTGTTCATTTCTATTTGAATGCAAAAAAAAAAAAAAAGCCATAAAATGCACTTGCTAACCAAAGATGTGGTAGGAATAGTTTTTTTTTTTTAACTATGTTCAGTCAAAATGATGATCAGTTCTCTACTCTTCTTCCCCTCCCCTCGCCTTGAAAGAATGGAAGCAAGAAGAGAGTATGCATTTGATAAATTGGCACCAGATAAGCACATTGAGGACCTTTTAAGGACAAGGTACCATAATGAGGTACTCTCAAAGGGATCCATAGTCCCCTTTGAAGCCTTTCCTTCAAACCACTTTATCTGATGCAATGCAAAGATCCCTTAAACTGTATTATTCACCTCGGAAGTGGAGTTCTTGGATTGTTTACATGAAAGTCAATAAATCCATTTTGTGTCCTATTCTGCCTTTATGTAAACCTGCCCCCCCTTTTTTTAGTTGTCTTCATTCTAATAAGTGGTAAAGTGCTGTTAATAGCTCATTTAAGGTGCCATCCATTACCATGAGTTACTGCTAGAACTAATTAATAGAGCTGAAATTATTTTGTAATGAGAAATTGAAGTATTGCAGTGTTTTAAAAAATTACCATTCATTGGCAATTAAGGTTTAATATTGCAAATAAGTCAATCATTATTTTTTTAAGCCACAGAAAAATTTTGTGACATATACTATTTATACTTGACTTGTTCCAATTGTCCCACCTATCCAAATCATGAAGGAAAAGGAAAAGGAAAATATACCCAGAACACAGACTGAACCACAAGTGATCTTGTCTTGACCAGCCACACTTACAAATTTTTCTGATAAGTGTACCTAGACATGACTACATGATTTCTTAAAATCTCTTTCAGTTCAAGGATTCTCCAGTTCAAAAAATACATTTTTTTCAATATGACCCATTGCATTATCAGAATCACATATGCCATCAGTCATGCTACTTCCTACAGGAGAGCCACGTTTCTCAAAAACCTGCATTGATTTTTAAATCTTTTCAAAATGTTCATTGAAATATGCATTCATTTGTATGTGATATTAGGGAGAGGTTTATTATAAATATATTTGTTGGGATTTTTTCCCCTAAAATGTGAATAGAGTATTTGGGGTGAGGGTTTAGGTTGGTTCCCCACCCCCACCCCCCATGAGTAGGTATTAAATACTCATTTATTTAACAGGTTTGCAGTAATATACACCCAACTGACAAGTGGACCATGAAGGCTCCTTCTGCTGGTCTCCTACTAAGCACAGACTCATTACTTTACACACCTGACATTTTAAGTAGATCCAGATTTGTCTCCAGCAAGTCAGTGCCATTAACTGCCAGGAGTATGATCTAGTATTGCCACTTTTGGCTTTATCTGTACATTAGAGTTGTCTTCTGTCTTTGAATTGTCAGACAACATAAATCACTTTCTGATTCACAGAACTCACTTGGAGTGTGGTAAAAGACTGTGCCGTGATTATTCCTTAATTTTTTTGGTGCGAAGTTAGATATCAGTAAAACTCATCTTTCTATATGTTGAAGATTTTCAACATGAATTTTAAAAATAATTGTATTTAGCATTTCTAGAGTTGATAATGCTAGATTTTACAGTTATGTGGGTATTTCTTTAATTCAATCAAGCGCACCATTTTTATTGAGTCATAATAATACCGAAATTATTTATTTATATATGTTAGTTCCTCCCTTTTTACTTCTGAGAACATCAGAATTCTTCCTGCTTAGAGTAGCTATATATATGCCATTAGATGTCTGATATCTTTTTTTGGGGGGGGGGTCAAAAGGACAAGGTGGAGAAATAGTGTTTGAGTGTACTCTGGGCAAGTTGTAATAAACATAAAAATGAAGTTGGATGTTTCTCCCCCAAAAAAAGATATGAAAATTAGCAACATAAAGAGTGGGAGAAAAAGGAAGGCTAGGGATAAAGTGCTCTGAAAAAGAATGAAAAAAGGTTCAATGAAGGCTTCTTTTAATGCTCAAAAGAAAAGAGAAGGAAAGAGAGAGTCATAGACAAGCAAGATAACTTTGAAAATTAGATGTTGAATTTATATGTAGTATATTGTTGAAATTATATGTAGGAAAAAGCTCTATGTAACGGGCCCACAGTTTTATATACAATGCTCAGATTTTTCTGTTCAACTACATGTTTAGAAATGCCTTTATTTGATGTTTTAAGTTTCAAACAAAAAAAACCCAATAAACACTTATTAAATGCTTATGATGTGCTAAGCACTGTGCTAAGTGCTAGAAATTAGGTTGGCAACATACTTGTAATAGTGAATTTCTTAAGATGGATATCTTACATGCAAGAACTCATGTGCATGTTCATAGTTCTTGGGGAAGAAGGAGTCCATTATATGATTCTTCAACTGAAGTAGAATTTATAAGCTCCTATGCTTAATTTCAAAAATATTTTGGAGAACCCATTTTGTCCCCAGGTTACAAATCTTAGATAATAATAAAATGGATGTGCCTTACTTGGAAGTGGAGAATGAAGGTACTGGGTTGAAGGTGGGAAACAAAAATGTTTTTAAATACCACGTGTCAAATTTGTTACTGTGTTTAGGTAGCATTGAGGAAGGTGGGCCATATATTTTTAAGGTTTGGTGTCATGGTTACTGACAACCTGAAAAACACCCCGCCCTTTATTGCCGGAGTCCCATTTCTTTTCAGCTGTCATAGTATGCTTGAGCTATTTCTCCATCACAGGACAGCTTAACAAAGTCAGCAAACAATTGTCCAGCACACACCAAGGAGCCTTCTTGTCTTGACTCCCATGCCATTGTATTTCTCCATTAGGTCTGTTAACAACTACACCAGAAACAAGCAGCAGATTCCACCCCCACCCCACCCCCAACTCGGTGAGTAATTGTCTGCCCAGCAGTGACAGATGTGCAATATAGCAGCTTCTTCAGGAAAAAATTAACAGTTTGTCCAGCGTGTCAGCTCGCTCTTTTTAGTGCTTCGGAGGTCTTGGCCCCATTATGAATGATTTAGAAATTGAGGCAAGCAAAGACCAGCTGCCTGAGTTGAAAGCCTTAGTTAGTAGGCCTCATCTGCATTCCAGGATTCACTTACATCCAGAAATTGGTAGAGCCCCTCTGGCCACAAGATGAGTATGGGCTGACAATGCCTTGATTTGTTGAGAGAGAGAATAAATGGGTTTTTCAGAAGATGAGGAAATATCACCATTACTGGCCAATTTACAGCATTTTATCTGTTCTTCAAACATGTCACTTTTGTTATTGTTGCATGGTAATTACATAGTGAAACGGAAAGAAAACAAATTCTGGTTACGTATTCAGATGGATTGCAAAATCATATAATCCTGATAAATGCCCATTTATGATACACACGGATGAAAGGTTCATTTTAATTTTGAATAGCTAGCACATCCATAAATAGGATATAGGATTAAATCCCACAGAATCTGATTACATCAAAGCAAATAGTATTTTTCTTCCCTTTTCGGGACTAGGAAATTCAAGGAGTGCCATAAGGTATTTTCACAAACAGGATTTTCATGACCCAATATAAAAAGTGGATTGGGAACTGCATTTTAAAAAAAGAAAGAAAAACATCCCCGGCAGGTAAGGTAAGACATTCATCTTGTTCCAGGGGTTGGTCTTAAAGGTACCTCAAGAATCTCATCTCGGGGCCCTATGCTTATATTTATTCATTTTGAAGGAATGTTTGAGATGCAGATAACTGGCCACTTCTAGAGCCTCTTCAAAAGCTTAGGTATTAAAGGGCACATTTTGTTTAGTGGTTGCATCTAAGATAATATCCCAGAAATTTTCATCTGCTCTTTTTGTAATTATCTTCTTCATGTTAACATTCTACCCCTGCCATACCATCTACCAAACTACGTGCTCACTAAAATTCAGTCAATCCATCTTTAGATAACTTTTCTACAATCCCTCTTCTAAGTGAAAACTACTCTGGTGTATCCCTCTTTCTTTCCCAAACAATTGTGTCCTACTCTTTCTTCCTCCTCCCTTCTTTTCCTCCTCTCCTTACCTTCTTATTTTTTCTCTACCTATGCTGATACCCAAGTTCACACGAAGTAGAAAACTGGTCAGCGTTGTCAGCAGTGGGTAAGGGACTTCAGACAACAATACTAAGTCCAACTCTTTTATTCTGAAGATGAAGAAACAGACCTAAGAAGGTTAAGTGATATGTCCAGGGTCACAGTTTGTAATCATTAAGGGTCAGTTTTGCCTATGATTTTTCTCTTTCCCCTCCACTATGCTATCTCTGCCTCCTCTCTGTACCTCAGTTTCCTCATCCGTAAAATAAGGATAATCCTGCCTACCACACCTACTTCACAGAGTGGTTGAGAAGGTCAAATGAGGTAATGTTCCACTCAGGGACTTGCCCTGAGATAGAGCTTACCTTGTATTGGAAGGGGAGTATCAGTACTCAATTCAGCCATCTCTAACCCATATCAAGACTGGACTCTTTTCCCCAACTCCTAGTTATACTGATAAATCAAGTTCCCAGAAGGGACCTAGTTATAAATTAACCTCAAGCTTATAGGAGTACCACTGAGGGGCAGTGGGGTTTTCTCTAATGCTATTAATTCAAGTCCCCATTCTAGTGTACTGTCCCAGATATCCATCACCAGTTACAATTAATATCACCTCTATTGCATTAGTTCAGTGAATAGTGCCCAGCTATAAATTTGACCAATTAATATCAATTAACCTTACAAGATGATATAATGAAGATGTAGCAAGAACAAGAGTTACAAAGCATTTTCCTCAAATCCATGGGTATATTCCAACCTCTACCTCCTCAATCCTTAGGGAGAGTGAACTCAGATTTACAGTGGTTACTACAAAGCATTCTACCAACCAAGTTCACTTCTGAATCCAATGTAGCCACTGAACGAGTGGCCCTCTTACTTAAAGGACAGGGCATCTCAGCCACAGTCATCCAGTGCTACAATGGATCAAGCAGGCCATTTAGGGCTATGCTATTTCCACTCCTAGCTAGGCTTCTAGAGAGCTCTGTCTTCAACTCCAGCTCTTCTGTCTCTAGTGATTCACTCTTCTGACTGTTAGAAGCTCACAAGATCTTAGCCATCTCCAATACCCCATCTTAAAAAAAGAAAAGAATAGACACAGCAGAGACAGAAATCGCACCTGCAGCAAGGTCTTAACCATCTCCAATACTCTATCTTAACAAGAAAAGTAAAAGAATAAACAGCAGAAACAAGTCACACCTGCACCCTGTGCTCATTACATCCTGGTGACTGGGTGAGAGAGAGCCAGATGCCCCTCCCACACTTGGAGTACCCCTGCAATTTGTGGTGAGAGAATAATTGCTTTGGCTGGCTAATACCTTTTGTAAAGACAAAATAATTCCACCTCAGTAGCCAATATAAAGGTACCTCTTCACCATACAGTAAGTTGACAGTAAACAGTCATAGAATATCTGCTTATACTCCAAAGTACACATAGGAGTAGGAGGTAAGGGTTGCATCACTGCTCCTAAGAACTGGTTTTTCAATGGCCATTACAAATCTATATCTAGTCAACCCCAGACCACGCTTTATTCCATCAGGCCACTCACCAAAATATCAGGTCTTATCCAGCATGGCCATGTTGCCATTCTCTTTACTATTTGTCCAAGTATCCCTTCAACCCAACCTCTTCACCTCTTTCCACTTCTTGTTCAGGGACCAATAATCAAACCAATATTGCCATTGCTCCTGGCCAGGGTATGACAAACTACTGTCATTTGGCTCTATTCACAATTCTTATAACTGGGGGCAGCTAGGTGGCACAGTGGATAAGGCACCAAGCCCTGGATTCAGGAGGACCTGAGTTCAAATCCGGCCTCAGACACTTATTAGCTGTGTGACCCTGGGCAAGTCACTTAACCCTCATGGCCACACAATATATAAATTCTTATAACTTCTCAGTCTGCTCTTTCCCCTTTACAGAAGCCCCTTGAGGGTCAGGACTGTCACGCAATGCCTGTTACATAGCAAGTGCCTTATAAGTGCTTAGTAATTGATTGCTTGATAGAGTTTAATTAACATTTTATATACAATCAGTGCTCCATGTTTTTTACAAGTCAAGAGCCCTATTTCAGGACCTATCAGTAACTTCTCTTATAGGAGCTACCAGTAGAAAGACACAATTTAGGAAATTGTACTACATGACTTTAATGGTCTAGTACTGTGCTGTAAGAAGCAGGAATGGGATGAAAAAATCTAGATGGCACACTGGGCCTAGAGTCAGACACTAGCTGTGAGCAAGTCTGTTAATCCCTATTTGCTTCAGTTTCCTCATCTGTAAAATGGGGATAATAATAGCACCTCCCTCCCAGGGTGGTTGTGAGGATCATTTGAGGCAAAATTTGTAAAGGACTTAACACAGGACCCAGCACATACTACACTGTTTAAGAGTTGTTTGGGGTTTTTTTAATCATTATTATTACAGACAAGCATGGAAAGACATGAATTGATGTGAAGCAAAGTTAAGCAAAGCCAAACACACACACACACACACACACACACACACACACACACACAGACTACAACAATGTAGAAAGAATCACCTCCACAAAATGATAGAAAATAAACACTGAAAAACTGTAAAGAAGCACAGTCCCAAAGAGTTATGAGAAGACAATCCCATCCCACTCCTTTGCAAAGGAATATGAAACGTGTATTTTTTCAGGATTTTCTAATATGTTAATTTTGCTTATTTTTTTCTTTTATTAAAAAATATTGTTATAAGGGATCATTCTCTAGGAGGGGTAGAAGGGGAAATTCAGGTGATATAAAAGAAAAAATATCTTAAAAATACATTTTAAAAAAAAAACAACGGTTTGGTTTGGGCCGCAGTTTTGTACTGGGTTGGGAGAGAAAGTAGGATTGGAGTTATCTGACAAGACCCTCTTCCTCCCTTGTCTCCGCCAGGGGACTTCTCCATTTCAGGACCATGTATGTGAGTTAAAGGAGACTGGAGAGCAGTGGGTCCTTGTGCCTTCCTAGCACACTCTTGGAAACTCGAGGCCAGTTTGTGCCTGTGGAATGAGCAACCTAGCTTCCACAAGCCGACTTAAGGTCACTCATAGCAGAATTGGGCTAGCTCAGGCTTTAGTCTGTGTGGCTCTCTGTGTGACCTTGCCCTCCGTGACTCAAGGCACCTGGTTATCTCAGTAGCATCCACAGAGACAACCTTACAGTTGTCCCTTGTCATCCTGTTGGTTCTACCTAAAATCAATCTGATTCTAATAGTGCTGAAGACAATTCTCACAATAGGGCTTAGAGATACCCTTACCCAGGTCTCAAAGTCAAATGTCATCAGGTTCCCAATAAGAAAGTAAGTTTGTTGAATGTGTAACCCAATGGAACAAATACATTGCAGTATCTGTCTTGACTGGACCCATATGGGCAAATCCACCAATTGGTGGAAGAAACTTTTCTCCTAAATTTAAGGGGAAAAAATGGACACATTGACTGAAAGAGCCAGCATGACTTAAGAAATAAGAAAATATAAAATAGAGTACATAGAAACCCCGAAGATTAGACAGGACTGGTCGACCAAAGGCTTTTGGAATATTGAGATGAAAATCAGAGTGCAGATTCCATCATGATTAGGTGGAAAAGGAACAGCAGTGAAATAGAAACATGTCAGAATCTGTAGCATTCAAAGGGTAGGATTGTGGTGAGCAGGTAGTCCCAAAGAGAGATCATGGATCCAGGAGAGAAAAGTGATGCTGCATGGAAACCATAGTTTGGTGAGGAAACAGCAAACAGGAACACAATGCTGAGAACATCTGTCGGCTCCTAAGGGCTATGTGGATGGCCATGCACTCCAGAAGTAGTGACAGCGTAACACTGTGTATGTCTCTGTATAGCTTCATTTCTTTTGTATTCATTATGTGCTTTAAATGTAGCTTTCTGTGTTCGTTGATTTTATGAAATAATTCTTTTAAAAACACTTTAATGAATAATTTTGAAATATTTATGAACCACAGATCCTATCATTTCCACTTCAGATTATCCCTTTCAATTAAGATCTATCCAGGAAAAGAGAGAAAAAGAGAGTTGTTTGATAAAACACAATGGCAGGTCTTAGGCTATAGGCTCAAAACTCTAAGAACAACCACAGAATAAATACCAAGCACAGGAAAGAGAACGTCTCTAGTGTTGACTGCAACCCAAGATGAATGCTACTCTGCTAACTATAGATACTTTGTTGGAAATATCTAAAGCAAAGCTCTCCGTAAAGATATTTGATTGAGATTTTCTCATAATTAGACCAGGGATTCTTAACCTTTTTAGTGGCATAGATCCTTTTGTCAGTCCAGTGAGGCCTCTAGAACTAAATTAGACACACCAAATCATACAAATTTTAAAGTTGTACCTCAATGGCTATCACTTACTTTGGGGTCTCCTAACATAGTCATCTCTTCCCTTCTGAAAGACTTCCTGTTGTTCATCCATTTTAAAATGATATCATGGGGGCAGCTAGGTGGCACAGTGGATAGAGCACCGGCCCTGGAGTCAGGAGGACCTGAGTTCAAATCCAGCATCAGACACTTCACACTTACTAGCTGTGTGACCCTGGACAAGTTACTCAACCCCAGTTGACACACACACACACCAAGAAAAGAAAAAGGAAAATGATATCATGGGATGATGTCTTGACTTGCACATGATTAAGATTTAAGTGAGGCAGAGGTGCACAAAGTGATCATCCTCATTCTTTCTCCCAAGTCATCAAAGTCCAGTGCCAAGACAAAAGTCAAGACAACTGGTGGTGGCCCAGGATGCGTGAATAACTTTGATGTCTTAATGCCTGGCCAAACTCTGATCACTCCACAGCACCTGCTTCAGCCATCTTCATAGTTATTGGAACAAATGGTACTCACCTGCCCATTTTGCCAGGGGAGGTCTTCACATGCTTGGGTAGACATCCTCCTAACTCACTGACAGGTTTGAGATCCATCAGTTACTCCCAGCCTCGTTTAGCAGCGAGTGGAAACCTACTGTCTCTAAAGACAGACCATTACATTTTGGGGCAGCTTTAATTGTTTGAAAGTTTTTCTTTTTTTTTTTCTTGTGAGGCAGTTGGGGTTCAGTAACTTGCCCAGGGTCACACAGCTAGTGTCAAGTGTATGAGGCTGGATTTGAACTCAGGACTTCCTGAATCCAGGGCCAGTGCTTTATCCACTGCACCACCTAGCTGCCCCCAAAAGGTTTTCTTTCTATCTAGCTAAATTTGCCTCTCATTGCCTACACTCATTGCTCCTCATTCTGTTCTCTAAAGCCAAGCAGAAAAAGTCTAATCCCTCTTCCAACATAGTCATCAAGTGTTTGAAGACAGCTATGATATCCTGCCACCCCAACCCTATCTGCCAGCCTTCTCCCCTCCAGACTAAACATTATCAATCCTTTCAAGGAATATGGCATGGACTCAAGGCCCCTCCTCACCCTCGATCTCTTCCTCTGAACACTTCAACTCATCACCATCCCAAAATTAATATAGTCTGCTTCAATTTCTGACCATTCAATTACCTAAAGACTGAATTTGTTGTTTAAATAAAACCCTCTTAACGGCACAGAGGCATTTTAAACTAATTGGTCATATTTCCCATCTTTGTATTCCAACCCCTAACTCTGGATGAAAAGAATTAGCTCCAGGGAGGAGGGTCTCAAACGGAATATTCATCAGAGAGGCCGCATCACACAGTGGGAAAAGCACATGCTTTGAAGTCAGAAGACGTGTTTGGTTCCTATCTCTTCCTTTTTCCATCTCTCTGACTTGGAGTCATTCACTTCATTTGCCAGAACCTCAGTTTCCTAGTCTATAAAATGGAGAGCGTAATACCTGTAATACTTACCTCATAATACTATTAGACTTAACTGCCATAATGTATATAAAACATTTTGTTTTGTAGCTTTCACTAAATATAGCCATTTGCCTTATTCTAACAGATCTATGGAATACAGTATTTTCCCTGGGTGACATGATATTGTGAATCAGCTGCTAGACCTGAAATCAGAAAGTTTTGGGACCAAATCCTGCCATTGACATTTACAAAAAAGTTTCTTAACTAATGTAAGCCTCAGTTTCCCCTCATGTAAAATGAGGATCACAATAATGGGTAACCCCTTGTTGTCTTGAAGATTACTTTTCAGTTATGTTATTGTGTCTTAGGTCCTTTTCCTGGAATGAGTTGAACCAGAAGTCCTGTTTACTGAGGTCCCTTACAGGTGGAAAATCCTATGTTTCTGTGAATAACTGCAGCTCCTACCTCACAAGGTAGGAAATAAGTCTCAGATGAAATGATGTACAAAAAAAATGCTTTACAATATGCTTTCACTAGTAAAGAAACTCCTGTGTGAGGACATTCCCTGTACCAATGTAGCTTCAGCACCTTCTCTTGAACTAATAGTCTTAGAGAATTGCCTGGAACCCTGAAAGTTTAAGTGATTTGCCCAGGGTTACACAACCAGTAGGTGTCAAGTGAGACCAGAGCCAAGGCCTTCCTGGCTTTGAGGCCCGTTCTCTGCTCATTATAGAACTGCCTCTCTGTACTAACATCAATGCCACCCACCATTACTAAGAATTCAAACAACAGAGCATTATCACTCTGAAAAGAGTAAAAACTGCCTCTCTAAGTCTTCTGAAATTTCTATCTCATACTTAGTCTTTGAATCAAAAGACCTATATTTGAGATTTGCCCCGATACTTATTTTCTGTGTGACCTTGGGGAGGTCCCTTAAATTCTTAGAACCTCACCTTCCCCATCTGTAAAATGGGGATATCAATAATAATAATAATAATAACAACAACATGATCTACTGTGATGGACTATATTCTTCTCACCAATGCAATGGTACAGAAGAGTTCCAGGGAACTCATGATAGAAGAGGATCTCCAAATCCAAGAAAAAAAAAAAGAACTGTGGAGTATAGATGCTGAATGAACCATACTATTTCTTTTGTTTTTGGTGCTGTTGTTTTTTTTTTCTATTTTGAGGTTTTTCATCATTGCTCTGATTTTTTCTCTTATAACAGGACTAATGCAGAAATAGGATTAATGTTATTATGTGTATATATATATATGTGTATATCTATATCTATATCGATATTGACATCCTATATCAGATTACCTGCTGTCTAGGGGAGAGAGGAGGGAGGGGGGGGAGGGAGAAAAATCTGAAATTGTAAAGCTTGTATAAACAAAAGTTGAGAACTATCTTTACATGTAACGGAAAAAATAAAATACCTTATATGTAAAAAAAAAAAAAACCAAAAAACATTACCGTAGTTATTTTGTATAAGAAAACTTGAATAGGGGCAGCTAGGTGGTGCAGCAGATAGAGCACTGACTCTGGAGTTAGGAGGACCTGAGTTCAAATCCGGCCTCAGACACTTAACACTTACTGGCTGTGTGACCCTGGGCAAGTCACTTAACCCCAATTGCCACACACACACACACAAAAAAAAAAAAAAACTTGAAGATAAGAAAAGAAAATGAAAAATTTTTTTAAATTAAAAAAAAAAAATAACAACAACAATAGCATACTATCTAGCCCTGTCTTTAATTGTTTCTCCAGCTGCTCTCATTCTGCCTACAGCCAGTGAGAGTAGAGATAAAAAGGCATTGGGCAGCTAGGTGGCACAATAGATAGAGCACCGGCCCTGGAGTCAGAAGTACCTGAGTTCAAATCCGGCCTCAGACACTTAACACTTACTAACTGTGTGACGCTGGGCAAGTCACTTAACCCCAATTGTCTCACCAAAAAAAAAAAAAGCATTAAAATTCACTTCAAGTTTACCAACATTTATTAAGCACCTACTATGTCCAAGGTAAGGTGCTAGGTCCTGAGGGTACAAAGATGAAAACAAAACAACAGAAAAAAAACAAAATCAGTTCCTTGCTTCAAGAAGGTTACTTCAGTAGCTTCCCTAAAAACTTGTTATCCACCAACTGCCACCCCCTAACCCTACCCCTGAATTAGAGACAAAGAGTATCCTATTAATTCAATTCAACAAATATTTATTAGTGAAATTCAAATTTCTTTTATTGACCATTTATGAGAGGATGCAGATATCGCTTAGAAGGGAAAGGTCAAAACAAAATTGTGAAAAGTTTCAAATGTTAAATATTTTTAAAAGATAAATAGTTTACATCTTTCAAGTGCATAAGCATTCCAAGCTAGGCTGGTAAAATGTTGTTTAGTAAACTTGCTAGTAAAGCAGGTTGGTACTTGTTTTAATGAAAGATGAACCTGCTTTCATGAATAAATTTTGAATTTGCATATTAAATGCAAACCCAAGTGTTACTTGGGTTCCTTAAAAGTTTATTCTCCACTAATAAAAAAAAAAGTTTATTCTCTCAACTAGTTTATTTCCTCCCAACAATTTTCTTTACTCACCTTATTTAACAAAGCCAGTCTTAATGCTTCAAAGAAAAACAACTTCAACCCAGTCAATGTCTGAATTATTCACAAACTGTAAAATCAGTGAGATCCAAATTATTGAGATTTGATTGCATCCCATTGTGCATTTTTCTTGACTTATAAGGCCCATCTCAACTACCCCTTTTCTAATAGAAAATCCACTTGGCCACAGTGATAACAACATAACATCATGACCTTGGGTTTGTGTCAAAGTGTCATTTCCCAGAATAGGAAAGAAGAAAGTGATGACTTTTTCTTTTTTAAGGGCCTGGGGTCTGGTGGCCTTAATTCTGCCAACATTTTGAAGAATTGGAGTGGGTTCTGAGAAAATCAAGACAAATGATTAAGAGGCTGAAGGAACTGACTTTAAGAAAAACAGATGAGATGAATGGTGGGGAGTTCACTAAATAATGACTATAGACGAGGTAAGATAACCTCTAGAGGATTAAAAAGGAATAAATATCCAGAAAGAGTTATTTCGAGAGATACCCTTTTGTTCTACTGTGGGGAAAAGTTTGTATGCCATGGCTTGAAATTTAAATAAAAGAAGGAAGATAGGGTAAGAGGAAACAAAAAGACAATGATTTGTTTTCATGAAAAATGGTTTCCTAAGCAAAGAAATAAAAATTGAGGTACTTTATTCTAAAGTGATTCAAGTCTGAAGTGAACATACCAAAGGCAACAATGCACCACAATCCAGAGATGGTAGTAGAAATGCTCTAATTAGCCTAATAGCTTGTTTCCTCCATGAAACTGAACCAAGGAGTCATTGGCAGCAGATTGGTCATAGATTTATGAGGGATTTCCGGGTGGATCTCAATTAGTGTACTGTGTTTATTGATCAGTAGGTTTATGTTTTTATATTAATTTTTGTTATTCTTCCACTCTTGAGTTGAACTGTCTCAACCATGATAATTAGTAACAGCTTGGGGGTATTTGGGCAAGCAACAATCTCCTCGACCTCCATTAGTGCTCCTCTGTCTACTGTGCTTCTCATCCTCTTCCTGACCACTTAAGGTGCATGTTTCCTAAGGTTCTAGACTCGGCCGTCCTCTTCTGACACTACATTCTCAACTTTGCAATCTCATTCATTCCCCGAGCTTGAACTGAACAGCCTTCAGAATCTTTATTTCCATCTTGGACTTCTCTTTTGAGCTTCAGATTTCCACCTGTATGTTCTACCTGAACCTCACACTCAACACGTCTGAAATGAAACTCATTTTCTTTCCTCCTTGACAAGTTTCTTTTTCTGATGTCATTATCTCTATTAGTGGCACTACCATTCACCCAATCTTCCATTTTCAAAAGTCTGGACTTGTCTTTAACTCTTCCTCTTGATTCCTTCTCATATGAAATTCATTAATGTAGTTCATTAAGTACTAAAGTCATACATTGGCCCTCACCTGTTTAGACTATTGAAATAACCTGCTAATAGGTCACCATTCCACCACTCTTTCTTTTCCTATACATCCTTCAAACTGCTGTTGTTCTGATGCTTCTTATTCAACAATTTGGTCACCTCACTCCTTTTTTAACTGCCTACAGAGGAAAGGCCTATGTTGCATACCTTACAAAGCCCCCTGAAACTGGAACCAACCTAAGCTTCAAGTCTGGTACACTCTAATTAAACTAGGCTGCTCTCTGCATCTCCAAGGCACACTTATTTCCATCTCTGTGTCTTTTTCTTTCTGCCTAGATGTTATTAGTGAGAATTGCCTGTTAAATTTTTGCTCATACTTTAAAGCTTGATTCAAATGCCCCTTCTCCATGAAGTCATCCGTGATCTTTCCTGGGACCCCTATGAGTAATAACTTTTCCCTCTTAGGGCTCGCATAGCAAGTTGGTTTTGCACCTCTCAAATGTACTTAGTGTGTAGCATTTTATATTGTGCTTATATATTTCTGCATATCATTATCACCTACTATGTAGCACAGTGGATAGAACTTAGGCCTTCCTGAAGAAGAACCTGAAGAGGTCAAGAAGCCTTGAGTTTAAATCCAGCCTCAGACACTTAATAGCCGTGTGACTCTCCCTAGACTAAGGGATTCTATCTGCCTCAGTTTCCTCAACTGTGGCATGGGAATAATATGGAAATACAGGTTGTGAGGATCAAGTGAGATATTTGTAAAGTTCTTAACACAGTGCCTGGCACAAAGTAGGTGCTTAAAAATACTTATCTCCTTCCTCTTTCCTTTCCTTTTTTTCCCTTTTTTTCATCCTTTCTTTCCTTCTTTTCCTTCCTTGTTTTTTTTCTGTCTTCTTCCAACCTTTTTTCTTTCCTTTTTTTCTTTCTTCTATTCTGACTTTCTAACTCCACCTAAGACCAAGGCTTTTTTCACAATATCACATTGACTCTCAAGTCTCAATTTCATAACTTGAAAGATGGTAACAGAATCCAAAAAACAAATTATCTTCCAAGTGACAACAGGAAACAACACATTTTCCACCTCAGCATGAATCTTTTAGGCAGGTAGAGCTGTGTAGCAGACTACCCAATATTCAAACCTGACAGGGACCCCATTGCACTGATTTAGAAATGAGTATGTTCTCATCTAAGATGTTAAGAACTTATTCTGGTAGATTGGAAAGGACAAATCCCTGTTTTAACTCCAAAATGGATGCTGTTTGGCCTTCTTACTTCACTCTGCCACAGGTTATCTGTGTCTGCAGAGCAGACTCTTCAGACGATTTAGCAAAGCCCTGCCCGATCTCACTCTCTGCTTGGTGCCATCCTGCTGCTGCCCATCTCAGCTTCTCTCCATCTCAGGGAGCCCCACGAAGATGTCAACACACAAGCGTATAAAGTGGCTTTTGAAATCTGAATAAGCACTCAGCTATCATCTCCCAAATTGTGGTTCATCATGATAGAAATTAGGAAGAGATCACTTTCTTATTCTATTTTATTGGCAAAAATCCTTCATGGTACCAAAACCTTTCTATAATAAGATGTCATCGGAGACAATTGTCTCAGAAGATGGTCTCGAGTTTGATTGCAGGCTCTGCAGACACCAGACAGTAGGAATGCGATGCTTAACCTTCTTCACTTATTGCCTGCTGATGTACAAATATAGGATTTGGCAATTTCCCCTAAAGCCTTAGCATCTCCTTCTAGATATGCCCACTCTGGGAGGTGTTGGAAAAGCAACTTTCCAGGGGCACCAGGGCACAGAGGAGTACAATAGAGCTGAAATCACAGCCAGGGTGTGTGGCTGCCTCATACATAATCAGCCTACAAATGCACTCTGATGCACCCCCATGCTACGGTTGATCTTTGGACTCCTCACCACTGAAATAAAAAGCAACCCCACCAAATCCTCATAAATTCTGAAAAGAAGCAGCTGGTAGTCAAAAAGACACCTTAATAACAAGAAAGAAAATAAAGCCATTGCTGGGCACAAAAAAGGCTTATAAGGAATTATTGCAGAGAATAGGGATCAGTTATATTTTTATATCATGCAAATCTAGAAGAGGGGAGAATTTAGCATCAGAAAACTCCCTCTGAAACCTAGCAGAGAGCTAACACTGTATCACAATAGTCAAATGATCTTAAGATGTTCCTGAGTCCCCCATGGAGATATAGAATACTGTTCATCTCACCTCTTAGGAAGATGGAATTTCAATTTAAGAAAATATGTTTTAACACTCAGTTTCTATATAATGGGGCCAGAGCCATAACTAGTAATTGTTGTCCCTGGGGCAAGTTTAGTTGGTGGTGAGGGATGGCAACATGATACAGAGCAAAAAGAGGGAAGTTGCATTTGGAAAGTGGTCCGGCTCTTCCTCCCATAGAGTACACGTGGTACTCCCCTGGGGGAATGGGAAAAGGGAGCCCCATGATTGAGGTTTAAAACACTATATAACTGAAGGTTTTAAGGATCCAGTGACCCTTGAGTTAGGTAGTCAGATGAGTAAATGTTTGACATATTGAAGTTGGGGAATCAAAGCAAAGGGCACATTCCAAAGAAAGGGAACAGATAGAACTAAATTGGCATGAGTGCACAGGGCAAGCTCAGCGAATGAGAACATCCAGTTTGACTGAAACATAGCAACCATAGATTTAGAGCTGGAAAGGATCCTAGAAAGCACCCAGTTCAATGTCCTCATTTTATAGACGAGAGAAACTGAGGCCTAGAAAAGTTAAATGATTCTCCCATGGTCACATAAGTCGTATGCAGCATTGTCAATATTTGAACCCAGGCTTAACTCCAAATTGATCATCCTTGTCACTATGGTCTCCAAAAAAAATCACATCCTTAAATAAGGATATAAATCCTGTATCCTCAAGTGGAACATCTCCCACATACCCTTTCAACTCAACTCTGAACTTCTAACTTAAGGGGAAACGTGTCATTTATTTCTGTAGTTTTTCTAAACCTTGAGATACCCAATCCATTCATTCATCACATTAGCTACAGTAACACCAAGAATTCATTCATACACCCCATACACACATTTGAACGGGTAAATATTTACAGCTTAGTCTCTATTTGAGACTTTAAAAACAACAATCCCCAGCTTTAAGCAGAGATGCCATCACCCATAAAAAATGCAAAATCATTTCCCCAATTTCCTGTGTTGTCCTTCTCTATAATGGCTGATTTTTTTATGTTAATGTTTCTATTGTTTTAATATTCTTGCTTTTCTCATTCATATTCTAAGAGATTATTGTTAGTGCCAACTCATTTGATTTATCATTTAGAGAAAGCACTTGTTCCAAAAGTCAGCACTGGATATTAAATGATGATTGCCTGCAATGAATTTCTTCTCAACATCTGCAAAGACAATTTTGCCTTTTCTTCTATCACTTAACTCTAAATGAGAGATCTTAAACATACTTAAATAGGATTCATAATATCTTGCCTGCTGAACATCTTAAAAGCTTGGATGTTAAAAATAGTAAAGTTTTAGTGCCTGTTTTTCTTGGTTGAAGAAAAACATACTTGTATGGGAAAGGAACACTTTAAAAATGGACAAAACACCTTTT
Source organism: Dromiciops gliroides (assembly GCF_019393635.1). Classification (NCBI taxonomy): domain Eukaryota; kingdom Metazoa; phylum Chordata; class Mammalia; order Microbiotheria; family Microbiotheriidae; genus Dromiciops; species Dromiciops gliroides. Next base: position 118,917,382 of record NC_057864.1, on the reverse strand, counting down.
TCCTAAATCCTCAAGGAGCAAAACCAAAAGTAAAATTATTAACTAGCTCCCTTCATCATTGTTTCTACATAAATATCATATTAATTTAGCTATTGCTTTACAAGTACATCTTAATCTCAAAGACTGTTGTGGGTTGTGGTTGTTGGTTGTTTTTTTTTCCTGAGCAAAAAAATGTAATAGGTCTGTAACTAGGAGGAAAGCAAGCACTGCATCTGCAAAAAGAGATGGCCTGAAATTTTCTCACAAGGTGCAGTTCTATTTTCCTTACCAAAAAACAAACAAACAAAAACAAACAAACAAACAAAAACCCCTCTGTCCGATGACGATATTTAAATCAGAACTGTTTCTGGTTTAACTCCAACAGTATTCTCAAGAAACACAACCCAGAGTTAATTCCTGCCAATTGGCTATGGCTTAATAATGTTGATGTTGTGACAAACAGACCATGCACACATATGCATGCATGCGCAAACACACAAGCATGTCTTTTCCAAGGAAAGCATTTTATATAGAAAGCAAATATCTCATTTGCTTTCCTCTTATCGACACAATATTGTAAAAACAAAGATTTGTTTTGTTGGCAAATAACTTCAAAACATGTTTGGTCCCATTGTAGCTGCTGCTGCTATTTTATTAGAGGTTAAGAAAATGGACAGAACATTTGCCCTCCTTTATCCTCGTAGGGGAAGAACCTCCTGGTGGTCATGGTTGTTTTATTTTAGTTGGATGGATTTTAAAAATAATTTGTGAAAAAGATAAAAACTTCTTTGCCCTTGCAAGCATGTGAGGCTGTTTGTATGGATTATCCAATTTAGCATTTAATTCTCTGTTTTATAGAGGCAGCTTGGTATAGTATATAAAGAAATTTGACTTGAAAATAACAAAGGCCTAGGTCCAAATCCAGTACTGATAGAACGTGACTATAAGCAAGTCACTTAGGTTCTCTGAATAGCACGGTTTTTTCTTCTCTAAACTGGGTCTTTTAAGAACAAGGTATTAAAAATTCCATTTCACTTGACCCTTTTAAAAGACCATGTATGTTAGCCACGAAACATTATACAACTTGGAGCACTGTATAAATGACAACCGTTCCTCACAATTTTCACCCATGGTACCGGCCCCAAGATTCTAGTGCTCCAAATCCTTTAGCAAAGGACCAGAGCACAGGTGACCCATCATCAAGTGGCATCTCTCAGGTCCATATCATGCATGCTTCATGGGATGGGCTCCAGTTCTATCCAACACTATACTCATAGGGTCCCAGGATCATAGATTTAGAGATAGAAGGGATCTTAGTGATCATCTAACACAGCCCTCATATTTTACAGATGGGGGAAAAAAAAGGCCTAGCAAGATTAAATTAATGGGGTCAAGATTCTAACTTCTGTTCTTTAATTGCAAATCTAGCATTCTTTTTCTATGCCATGAGTTGCCTGCTCTTATTTCAGAGAGAGAGAGAATACACATGCACATACACACACACACACACACACATACACACACAATATGTATGTATATATACATAGATATGTATGTATCAGTCTTGCCTCCTCAATCACATCATAAACTCTTTGAGGTAGTAGCAATTGTGACATACTATATTTCCTCTAATGCTAAGTACATAGCAGGTGATGACTAATTAAATACTTATGTATTTTTTACATATCGTGTTAGCAAATGTGATTCTTTTGATTGCTTAGATGTTGCCAGAGTTTAATGAGATAAAATTGTTGTTCTACCCACAACCAACTTGGATAGGCTTCATAGACTAGCCAATGCCCAGGAAGATTAACTCCTGGTGTCTTATACATTGCCTGATACCAATGAAGTGGTGTGAAGCAAGGATGAATAGCAAGAACCAGATTTATTCAACTGATTTCTAAATTGTTATGCTTAAAGAAAGACATTTCAAGGAATATGGAAGGCGGTTATATCATTTATTTTTACTCTATGGTTCGATATAAAACATACTGGATTTGATCTCAGAGCACCTGGGTTTGAATTGCTGGCCCTTTCCACTCATGACCTTGCTTACTCTTCTAGGCTTCAATTTCCTTGTGAATAAAAACAGGGGCTGGACCTGATCTATTGCATCTCTAATCTGTGAACCAATAATCTTGGGTTGATCATTCAAGAACTATTGCGTAGCAGTAATAAAGTAATTAATGATAATCATGATGATCATGATGATAGTGATGATAAAAAGAGGCATATGGCACTTTAAGATTTACGAAGCACTTTACATACATTCTTTTGATCCTCACAATATCTCTGTGAGGTAAGTGCTATTATCACCCCCATTTTACAGATCAGAAAACCGAGCCTAGTTAAGTGATTTGCCCAGGATATGTATTTGGGGATTCTATGGACAAATCTGAGCAGTGTATCTCCATAATTAAATGTAAAAGGTTTTATGAAATAATTTTCCCATTTTTATTAAATGTTTAATGCTGTTATTAGATAACTATCTATCCCAAGCATCTTTCATACACCACTCCCCAAAAAAACTGTAAATATTTATTATATGGGATGACTCTCTGGTAAATTGAGGGGGAGGGATATTGAGGAAAATTATAATTATGTAAAAAAAAAAGACTAATAAAAACTTATTTTAAGACAAGAATCAGATCAGGAATCCAGGACATGAACAAACTTTGGCACCTCTGTTCTTTGTATAAGCTTATGATCACATGTATAGAACAGAGTTTCTCAGAGACCAATCATAGCCATGAAAGCTATGGCCCCTTTCTCCATTAGAACAGGCTCTGAGTTAGCTTTTGGAGTGAATCAAACTGTCTCCCCACCCCTTCCTTCTCTCTCCTTTGCCCTATCAACCAATTACAATGTTCAAAGGTCAAGAAAGGTAGATTCTGGAACAGAAATAACAGCTAGCACTTTTCTTCCCCAACAGTGACTGCTCTAGAACCTCTAAGAAGCATAGAAAACTGACATCAGATATGCTGTTGCATATCAGAGGTAGGCATTTTCATGAGTAAAAAGGGAAATTCAGGAAACAATATTTAGAGTTGCTGCCCTGCTGTCTCCCATCTTACACACACACACACACACACACACACACACACACACACACACACACACACACACACATATTACAGTAGATGCAGACCTGGAGAGGTACAAGAACTGCCCCTACCCCCATAATGAATATTTTCCCTTAAGTCTCATTTAGATATATGTTTGGTACCAGGGCTTTCTTTCTCCCCTCCCTGGTATGGATGCCCATTTACCACAGAATTTGAGGCCCCAGTGGATAGAAAACAGGACTTGTATTCAGGAAGAATGGAGTTCAAATGCTGCCTCCTACCCGTGTCATGTCATCTTTCTGTGACTCAGTTCCTCATCTATAAGATGGAGATACTAATAGTTTCATAAGATTGTTGAAAGGACCAAATAAGATGACCTATATAAAGTCCTTTGTAAAGTTTTAAGTACTACATTATTATTATGTGGAAAGGCATTTGACCCCACATGTAGGAATTAAAATGGGTAGGAGAAATGAATCAATTCTTCTTTAGTTTAAGGTAGAAAATCCTACAAACCTAAAACTAATAACAGGGTAGCATCAGGAAAGGCCTCATTTAGGATAGAGTACTTGAACTGGGCCTAAGCCCACATTGTTCACATTGAAGTGGAGAGGAAGGGGAGAAAGGCTCTATTTCGAGCCTTTCAATCCTAAGAAAAGGTAAGCTCTTTGTAGCACATAAACCATTTCAATGTGAGTTTGTGAAAGGAGACATTACTGTTGGAGAAAGAACCAATTTATAATGCTCACTGTGACACCAGGAAGAAGCAGCTGATGGGATGAGTGGTATAAATGGTGAATAGAGTCTGGGCCTCCTGTGGAAGTGAAAAGTCAAGCCATGGGGACCTTTTCAAGACCCACTTAACCACATTTTGACCTAGGACAAGGGCGCTTGAGGACCCCATGGTTAGGCCTTCATTCTGCAGTGGACTTGAATAAAATGATGATCATTATTGATCCAACAGGCTGTAATGGCTTCTGCTGAGCCCTTGGGGTCTATTGTGTAAATGTGTACTTAGGGACTCTTAAATATAGCTTATTAATGGCTCGAGGGCCATAACTGCTCTGAAAGAGCCATTACAGTCCATGGTGTAAATCCTTTTGGGTTCTCACATCATTGACCATCCTGTCAAAAGCTTCCACACATGCTCATTGAACCTGTGCTCCGAGTAATGGGTGATGCTTCAACTCCCTTTCCACCCCCTAAAAAGAGTTAGGACATCAACCAGCAGCAGTAACCAAGCAGTTTTATCTACTGAAAGATCTTGTTTCCTTTTCCCTTTTTCATAGCATGCAATGGATTTCTTAAATAATTCAAACTTAAACTCTTTACAATGATGTGTCCACTTGCAACTGAACAAAAACGGATTCTCTCAAACAGCAATGATCCAGTTATTTTTTTTTGTAAAAATTTTATTGATTTCTTTTTACATCACCTTCATTTTTGAATTTATTCCTCCTTCCTTCCTTCCCTCCCCTGTTAGCCACATGATCTGTTTCTACTTGCTGGATACTCAGTAAATATTGATGGGTAATGATCTTGTTGATAATTAACAGAGAGCAGTTATATAAATAACTGCCTACAATTTTGATATTACTACTCATTAATATTCAATGATAGAATGCCCACAAATACCAAGTCTGTCCACTCGTTCAATACTAACTCGACAAGCATTGATTAAGCACCTGTTTTATGCAAGACACTATGCTGGGTGCTAAGAATGCAAAGACAAAATATGAGAAAAAAATTTAAAATAGCAACTCATCAAAATTCAGTCATTGGTTGAGGCCTTCTTTGTGTAAAAATTTCACTGGAAAGGGTATGTTTTCCTGATACGTCTGAACCCTGGTAAAATAGCATTTAGCTGGTGGGAATGCCTAGAGCCCTTTCACTTCAGCAGCCCCCTCAATGCCCTAGCCAGACATGTGTTCTTTCATCAGGGAGTTCCAATAAGACACTTACTGATGCTAAACCGTGATGCTAGGCAGGCATTGATCTCATCTTAGCTATTTCACAAGCCTAGTCTAGGGGACAGAACTTCCAAGTCTAGGGATGTGTTGCCTGAGGAGCACACAGAGGTTTAAATTACATCTTTTTAATGCATTCTGCTATAGCAGCCTAAAGCCCCTACTTGGGTTTTGTTTTGTGGTTTTTTTTAAACTGGCAACCTGCCTCCCACGAACGGAGGAAGCAGATTGCCTCTATGCTGAATCCTTAGACAAGGTACTGATTTAACAACAGTGGACAAGCAGCTGGGAGCTGGACTGTCAGCCTGTCACACACTGACAAATCTGTTGTTCATATTCAGGCAGGATGTTCCAGTTAGATTGTCATCAGTATCATCCATCTAGTCCAGGCTTGCGAGGAGTACCCCCGTCTACTGCATGCCCATAGACCAAAGGCTTGTTATTACATCTTTCTGAAGGATCTCTGCTAAATAACTCATTTGCTTTTTCATGACGGGAGCCCTGTAATGAGACAAGGGAGATAGCAGCTTCAATTTTTGTTTCTCTTTCTGTCTTCCACACTCTAGGATGGTGTGTACTCATAGAAACTGCAATTTCATGTAACATACATGAACTTATAACTCTAAATGGTTCCAAACCACTATGCTTCATTCCACAAAACAAAAGGAGAGACAACTATAAGAGTATAACACGTTTAAATACCGTGGCTTGAAAGAAAAAAAAATAATTGGAATGCAGCTTTTTTTTTTTAAAGGCAGCTCTGACTTTCAACATGATCTTTCACAAATTTCCCCTATAGCCATAGAATTTGTAACACTCAGAAACTCTCTCTACAGATTCATTTCAGGACTGAGTGTGAAGCCCACCTGAGACTGAATTTACAACTCCCTAGTCAAGCGATATCTATATTTATATCAGCCTTTGTAAATCAATGAAATATATTTTCTTTTTCAAATGTAGGCATTCCAGGGAATTTAGAGAATGATGGAGGGTATAACCCAGAGGCACCAACATCACTATTCATTGGTACAAATGGAGAAGAATTTTGTTTAAGGTGTTCTGATTATGACCGTTAGAGATGATTAATTTATTTCATCTGTGCAAATGTATGCATCCCCCATTGTCTTTTCCTTTTCTAACCTCGCATCTTAAAATTAAGAAAAAGGATTTGGAAATAATCAACACCAAGGCCTGTATGTTGTAGAGCCATGGGCCACTTTAGATTTTGGATTTTCCTACATCAGTTTTTTTCCCACTTGCCGTGGTAAAGCTGACGGACTCTCTCTTCCAAGGAAATATGTCTGGGAAAGGTACATCCCAAGTAACTCACTCTATAACCCACATAGAAAAATCCAACTGTCTCAGGTGAGAAACAGGAGCAGTACAAACCAAAGGTATAAATCACCCTGAAAAGAGGCATTCATAGTAGACTAGTATCTTCCTTTTTTTAAGAAAATTACACAGAAGCATAACATTATCAGTCACACATTTCCCCATAATAGTTATTTAATCACTTCATATCCCCTTTCAGGCTTACACATTCATTCTGGCTTTATAAACAGTCCTTGCCTCTTGGATTCTTTGATTTCTGAGTTAAGAAAAAAGGAAATCCAGTAAATTTTCAAGATTCCAGGTTCAGGTAGAGAGTTAAAAAAGCAAAGAAGGTGGTCTGGTGAATGTCTCTTTTATTTTTGCTGGCTGACTGTCTTGGACATTGCTCTTACATAAGTATTTGTTCATTTAAAAAAGAAAAAGAGGATCGGGTCAGTATGATTACCACAAAATCCCCTAAAAGTCTTAAGGGGAAAAAAAGCTTTCATTGAAAGCAGAGATAGCACAGATATATGCTGAAATTTTGACTTAAAGGCAATGATTTGAAGTCAATCTCCTAAAAGTGTAAGAAAAAAAATATGTATTTCAAGCCATATTCTGTCATCTAAGAAATATTGCTTCAGGAAAGAGAAACTAAGTTAAAAATGGATCTAGGTCTGCTTTCAGGCTAGCATAACTTAAATCAGCCTTCAACAGAAAAAATTTCTCTGGGGCCTATGAATACTGTTATCCTGTTGGTTTAGCTCAGTTTTAGGACAACAAACACTTAGATAAGGCTAGGTATAACCAAGTGTTTTACTCTGTTATGATCTGTTCCCTACATTTTTGTGGGTCTGAATGAGGAGAAGAGAAAGACCAATTCTGTTTAAATCAAGAGTGGAAATTTAAATAGGACGGACTGATTCATACTTGGAAATGAATTTTGTCCAAATAGAAAATAAACCATAAATATTCAAGAGGATCAAATGATTCTTTTCATCTTTAATAACATCCACTTTTGCTCCTTTATGTACTCTCAAATTTTAAGATTGTGCCTATTTTTGATACAATAATGATGGTCAGTTCCTCATCTTTATACAATTGTAGGGGTCCTTTTATTCTACCCTGAACCCTCAGTGATTTTTGATTGACAGAAAGATTACCTAATAAACCTTCACTACAAACTAATTAATCACTTTGAATACAACACTAAATTGGCAAGCATAAAAAGGCAAATGAGATGGGTGTTGAAGACCATTTTCGAATGACCTTAGTTAAAAGCCAAGTACAGACTTAATTTTTCTTTACCAGTTCATCCTTCATGCTATCAAGAAACTAGTTGAGCTGAATACAATTTGTCACATGACACTTTCCTCCCCGACACCCACCCTCCCGATGATTTTTACTTGAACAAATCAAACAATGACAGAAAGAGGCAATTACCAAGTATTCATTGAGCATCTAAAATATAAACATACCAATATCACCTGTTGGAGAATAAACATCAACCACAGGATGTTTATAATCAAGTAGAAAGAACTGTCATTTTTGGAGTCAGAGGAGATCTGTTCATATCCTGAATCTGTCACCATTCAAGTCCCTTCTGATTCTAAATCTACAAACGTCTTTCTCCCTCAGCATCTTGTATCTTCCTCCTTTCTGAAGGTCAGGGCTTAAATTTTGTTTTCAGTTAACAAGAATTTATTTTTCACCCTCCCACTCCCCCAATTTTTAGATGAAGAAAGAAAAGTTCTTGTAACAAATAGACATAGTCACGCCAAATGAATCCAGGATCAGCCCTGTTCAAAACATGTATATGTCATTCTGCCTCTTGAGTCCATCATTTCTCAGGAGGTGAGTACCATCCTTCATCATACCTCTGGAATCTTGATTGGCCAACACATTGGGTCAGAGTTAAGTCTTTCAGAGTGCTTGTCTTTAAATGTTTTTGCATGAATTGTTCTGGTTCTGCTGTTAAATGACTATCTTTTTCCATAAAAATAATTGTAACTATACTTTTCTCTTTAATCTCTCAAAATGTTTCAGAAGCTCCCAGGTCACAGATGTCTAGGTATAAGAAATTTCAGGGGCCAACAATCCAACCTCTTCATCATATGAGGATACTAGGGACTGAGCAGATTTGATGACTTACTCAAGATCACAGAAGTAGCACAAATTGAACCAAATAAATGCTGTTTGTTTTACCAGGAAAGAATGGTCTTCCATTTGTAAGGGGCTAAAATTCTAGCTAGTCTGTCTAAAATAGCTAATGAGTGGTCGCCAATAAATTATAAGCTTTAGCAAGAGTTAGACTTTTAAGCATTTATTAAGAAGAATAAGAATTTGGTGAAGAGAGAGAGAAAGGCCTAGATTCAGCTGTTGATCTCAGGGAGCCAATGTCTCCAGCTCCTCTCCCCTCTGAGGTCCTCCAGAAAGAGCCCAAGAGAGCAAGCCTCACCTCTTTTATAGACAGTACCCACAAGCAAATGTCACTTGCTGATGCCTAGGAAAACCGCATGGCTTGCCCCCAGATGCCTTCTCCTCATGGCGGAGCTTTCCTACAGTAGCTCTCCAGCAGGTGGTGTCATTCCAATTGTTACACATTCTATCAAGGTGTCCCATACACAGGGATGCTAAAGCCAGTTTGGATAGGCTTGCAAGAGCCAAGTGTTAAATTTTCAATTTATGCCTTAGAAATCAGCAAATGTTCCAAATCAAGTTTGATTTATTATTCGCTGATTGTCTAGCCATGAGAAAGTCATGGAGAAAATGTTAATAATGCAGATTAAATTTAAATTTTGTCAATCATTTCTGGAGAACCAATCATTTGGCATTTGTCAGCCTATGCCTGCTTGTACCCCATGAAAAACACTTCCCTAGGCTCAAGTTACCTTAGAAGAATATTTCTGACAAGTGTTGTATCTAACCTCAGCAATTTGGTGGGTACAGTTTCTGCCTTGTATCACTCCTGAAGCATCTAATGAAGTATCACTCATGTTTTTCTTTAGGCATAACTATAATCGGGAATTTAGGGGGGCAGTTAAGTGGTACAGTAAGTAGATAGAATGCTGAGCCTAAGGTTGGTCAGGAAAACTTATCTTCCTAGTTGAAATCTGACCTTAGACACTTCCTAGCTGTATGACCCTGAACAAGTCGCTTAATCCTGTTTGCCTCAGTTTCTACATCTGTAAAATGAGCTAGAGCAGGAAATAGCAAATCATTCCAGTATCTCTGCCAAGAAAACCCTAAATGGGGTCATGAAGAGTCAAACCCAGCTGAAATGAATGCACAACAATGCTATAATTCAGAATTTATATCTAAGGAAGAGAAGAGGGAAAGGAGTGGGGAAAGCAGTTGACTCCTACGTAAAACTAAAGTTTGCTAAATGTAGGTGGAAAGAAGTATGCTGCCTGCCTCTCCCCTCTTAGCTTATCCTTCAAGAAGAATGAGGTGAGGACGTTTTAATACAATACTTATAAATCCTTCCTTAATAACTTCCTGCTGGGCAGCTGATCCCAAATCACAGGCTGGACAAGCTAAAGCCAGTGACATGCTGAGCTTCGACCTTTGAAGCTTTTGCCAGTGACACTTCATTCTCTCTCCCCACCTGACCCTCCACCCAGCCTGCCACCTCCTATGTTAACTTACCTTTCCTCCTATCCTTAATGTTAACCCGGTTCCTGAAAAGTAAGGAGAAGATTGAAACCAGGACAAGATTTCAAAGAGAGGTTGACAGAGAGAGAGAGAGAGAGAGAGAGAGGTCTCCTTTCCCTTTTCACCTAAGCTCCTGGATTACTCTATTTCTATGGTGTTTGGGGTGAGGTTGATGCTGTTGTCTCCGATAGTTCTTGTCTAACCATAGCTGCCTGCCTAGTGATCACAGGGACATAGATCAAGAGGTAGAAGGGCTCTCAAAGGCCAAACACACACACACACACACACACATACACATAAATGAGCACTCATGGACACACAATCATTTCACTGATGAGCAAATTGAGGCATAGGGAGGATATGTGATTTACCCAAGGTCACACAACTTTGGAGGTTGGGCTTAGAATCAATTCCTCTGACATCAGAATCCATATGCCTCAATGAGTATAGAAAAACTTGGAGTCTAGAGATCTATCAGTTGAAATACAAGCCCAGACTTCCCTTCTATCCATCAAACGACAATTTTCCAAGATGTTAATAAATTGGTGACAGGGCCAGCAACCATTTCTTTTTCCTCTTTCTACCCATCTCTCCTCTTTTCCAAATCTGGTTTTCCCTTCCTTCCACTCATTCCCAACTCTAAGAAGACCCAGTTCATTTGATCCCCCCCCCAACACACACACACACACACACACACACACACACACACACACACACACACACACTTACAGACACACACACTTTTCCTCCCCTAAGCCTCTCAGAGAGAGACACAGAAAGGGAGAGGGGAATTATTTATTGTGTGCCTGTTTAAAATGAAAGGCTTTTACATTTTAATGAGCACTAAATAGGCGCGAGGAAATATTGTTCATTAGCTGTAATCTGCGGAATTGCTTGAGTGAACTTCCTTTGGAGGCTCCTCTAAACGGTTCACTCAAGTAAAGCAGTTTGTATGGTAATTAAGGGAGCGTTTTTCTGTCAACATCTGTGCTGCTATTTATAACGCTGGAGGTATCTTATGGCTCTACCAAAGAGCATGAGGGATAGGTAGGTAGACACACTCGAAAAGTAGGATTTGGCACTTTACTTGATGATTTTGAAAACAGCTGAAAAAGATTCCCTTTCGAATCTTTCCCCTAGAAAAGCTCTCTGCTTCTCTCCCTATGTCCCCTACACAAGTGCATATTCTCTCTCTCTCTCTCTCTCTCTCTCTCTCTCTCTCTCTCTCTCTCTCTCTCTCTCTCTCTCTCTCTCTCTCTCTCCTGTCTCTCTCTTTCTCTGTCTCTCTCTGTCTCTCTCTCTGATACACACACACACACACACACACACACACACACCAACAGACATGATCATTTCTGTCTATCCCTTCTTGATAGGGAGAATTATCTTTCTGACATCTTTTCATTAATCATACCTTGCCTTCATTTGGCAGCTGGTCAGGGAGACTGAAGCAGCTCAAGAGATGAAAAGGATCCCTAATTTTGTTCACTGTCTTTCCGCCATCCTCCCTAAAAAGAGCTGGTCCCACTGCTATTCCTGTCCCAGCCTCAGTTTACTACCTTCCTCAGGTAAGGTCCAAACCATGGTTAGCAGGGGCCCTAACACTGCTTCGTCCATCTTGTCAGAATAGAGACATTAATAAGATCACAAAGGTAGTTTAGGTCCTTCAGATTTTGCTTTAGATAATATAAGCTTTTCTCCCTAATGTATACTTTAGCAACCAGCCAGGGAAGAAATGTCACTAAAACTTAGTGGCAGAGCACAGATAATTGGAAAGAAGCATCTAGGAGAAGATTGATCTGAGGAATCTTAGGAAGGAAAGGGGAATCTTACTCAGTGGCATCATTGTCAATAGCATGTTTCAGGAAGGGATGCTTGAGTGAAAATGTGGCTTTGTTTATTATTATCTCAGAACTGAAGTTAGAGAATAACAGTTTATTGTTTTAGAAACACTTGACCCACTCTTCATACAGGAGACAAAAGGCCTTATAGTTCTTTTCTCAATGTATTATGGTCAACATAGCAATGAATTTGGCATTAGAAGATCACAGATTTAGAGCTAAAAAGGACCATAGATCCAGAATGGCCCTCAGAAGACATCTGATCAATTCCCCTCCCCATTTTATAGCTGAGGAAACTGAGGCCCAAGGAGTTAAAGTAACTTGCCTAAGATGACACAGAGCTAGGATTCAAACCTAAATGCTACAAATCCGAATCCATCATACTTTCCACCAAACTGCTATTTGATGGTTATGTGACTAGTAGAAAATCACTCAACCTCCTGAGCTCTGATTTCCTCATCTGTAGAGAAAAGGATATTTGTTCTACTTACTTTAGAGAGCTGTTAATGAGGAATAAATTAGATAATTATATAAAGAGCTTTCTATTGCAGTATAATCTCTTTAAGGGAAGGCTCCTTGTTTTCTTTATCTTTGTACCTTCCTCGACTAGCATATCTGTACCTTTCTCAGCTAGGATATTGCATTCAGTTGGTGATTAATTAATGTTTGTTAAATGAAAATGTGAATCCAAACTTCTTTATATTAGCCTACAAAAAAATAAAGAGACTTAAAGATTATGTAATCTACTTTGTTCCAGCTATGCCCAAACTCAGATTGTGTCTTCTGGGTAATTAAGCAAGGGACAGAATTTTGAAATGGAGACCACTAAGAAGGGAAGAAGAATAAAGGCAGTTGATTGTAATCCTGTCCCCTCATTCCTATCCCTCAATATCCGTTGCCTTAAGAGAGATACTAATAGCCAGGGAATACTACCTGTAGATAAATCCAAAGGACTTTTCCCCCTCCTCACTATTAAATGATTAGATTAAAGATCAATTTCAAATGAGGGTGATGGCCAAGCAAGGGGGCAAAGAAACTTTTAACAGCCCCAGGAAAATTTAAATTGACACTAGCTGCCTTTCTAAGGCCACAAGTAGTGTATGATATGTAAGATTAAAAAAAAGATAAAAAACATAGAGTTGTAACAGAGGAAAGAGTCCATTTCACTAACAAGTTAAATTCTCTTACTTCTACCACCTTCATATTTATAAAGTAGGAAATGGGAATAAAAAGAGGGGAAAACTGCAAGGACATGATCAAGGGAAATACAAAATCAACAATTATAATAGTGTATATAAATGGGATGAAATGGAAGAGGATGGTAGAATGATTTTTAAAAGAGAATCCCACAATATGTCATTTACAAGAAACATACACTTGAAGCACAGGGATTCACATAGAGTTAAAATGAGGAACTGGAACAAAATCTTTTATGCTTCAGCTAAATGAAAAAAAAAAAAGCCAGAGGCAGTAATCATAATTACAGATAAGGTTACAATAAATGTAAAAAAGATAAGCAGGGAAATTACATTGTGCTAAAAAGCATTGTAGAAAATGAGTCAATATCAATACTTAATGTATATGCCCCTAATACAGCACCTAAGGAAAAAAAAACTGAATTGGAAAGAGAAATGGGTAGTAAAACCATAATAGTGGGAACCTTAATATACCCAACTCAGATCTAGAAAAATCAAACTAAAAGATAAACAAGAAAGAAATGAAGGACCTGAATACAAACTTTAGGAAAAATTGGATATTATAGATATCTGGTGATTACTGAATTCAAAAAGAAAGTAACTTATACACTTCTTAGATGTCAATTGTATTTTTACAAAATTGACCACATTTTAAATTTAAACACTCCACAAAAAATGTAGGAAAATGAAAATATTAAACATTATTTACTGATCATAATTCAGTAAAATTACATTCTCTAAAAGGCCCTCAAAGAAAAAAAATTGAGTAATTGGAGACCATATAATACAATTCCAAAGAACTAATGGGTCAAGGGACAAATTATAGAATAGTAAAATTTATCAAAGAAAGTTACAATAATGAAGCAAAGCACCTATATGCCAAAACTTATAGGATGCAATTTATACAGACTGATTATATCACTTACTGAAGGAATTTATAAATAGCCTGACCAACTCAATCATTTCAGTATCAACTCTGTATGGAACTGATGGGGGATGGGTATAAGAATGATAATGGCGAAAGGGCTAGGATAAGAATGGGAATGAGAGTGAGAATTAGGGAGGAGACAAAATCAGAGAGAAATAGGGGAATCTATTGGGGAAGGGCTCCACATATGTTGCAAAAATGGTGAAACTTATCCAATTGCCAGCAGGATAGTCATATTCCCTTTATGTAACTGACCTAGGGGTCATGCCTATTATTTACAACTTGGATGAGATTATTTCGAAGGTACCTTCACTTCTAAGGTTCTATGATTTAATGGCCACAGTAGGGTCAAATCAATAGCCCTAACCCTTTATCCTCAACTGTACTACAGGATAGGTTGACCCAGTTTCATCAATATGGTCAAAGTAACCAAAGGTCATGAATTCCATTGTCTGATTACCTCAGATCCCTAATAAGACACATAATCCATTCTTTGTGATTCCTATATGAGGACTCTATCCAGGAGAGTACAAAAGAAAGAGAAGGAATGTTATCAGAACTATGTCACCAGTGGGAAGCTGCAAAGAAGCAATGGGGATGATTGCCAATCTTCCTTCCCTGAGGATTCTCTTATTTCATGTGATCAAGTAACAAGACATAAATGAGACCTAGACTCTTTTCTGCTTTAGGGAATAGTTGATATTAAATATCTTGAATTTGGAAATAATTCCATTGTTTAAAAAAGTTATAATTTTAATACTTGAGAATATCTGTCATTTCATCAGTGTGGGTTGTTGCTACACTGACCTCCATGAAAGAGTGGACATGGTCCAAAAATGTCACCACTTGTTAACCAATCCTCAGGTAACGATCCTTTATGTGCTCAATGACTATTTCTGTGACAACTGGCATCTCTTGGTCAGATCTTTCCAGAACTTCTCCACTGAAAAGCCAGGGTCACCCATGACATTGCGTGTCATGATAAGGCATCAGAATAGGATTTCATTGGAGGTAAAAATTTATACATTTATATACTTAAATATATAACTTGTATATTTAATATTAAATATATTTGCATATATTAATATATAGCATGTTATAGATAATATGGTATATAATCTATATTTCATATATCATTATATTTAATATAATATATAAATTTAATTATATGGTATGTGTTTAATATGCACATACATAGCTGTATTATATATTCAATATATAATACAAAATGTAATTTATATATTACAATTTAATATATAAATATATACATGTAATTTTGTATATAATTTTTAAAATTAAGAAATCATACAGCTTTTAAAAAAATTTAACCTTCAATGAATTTCTACTCTGATGCCTCAGTGAGGCCTGAGAGTGAACCTGGATTCTAAGATATAAATACACATACATGCATTCACATGTATGTATATGCATGTGTGTGCATATGTATATACATATACATACACATACACACATACATATATAGGAATAAGAGGCCATATAGAGTAGTGAATAAAAAGTAGGCCTCAGCCTAGAGGACCTGGGTTTGAATCTGACCTCTAATACAAATTGATCATATGACCTTGGACAAGTCACTTCACTTCTCAGTGCTCTGAGGTGTCAATCTGCATTATTAAGAGCATTTTCTCACCTCAGGGTTCCTTATATCAATGAAATTACAGATTTAGTCCCTATACTATACTATACACACAAATTCCATGCATAGATACATGCATACATGTGTGTTTGCATACATATGTGTGTATGCAATGCATATACATATATACATGGATGGCACAATAGATAGAGATGAATATGAAATCAAGGAGACAAGTTCAAACTTGGCCACAGACACCTACTAACTATGGGATCCTAGGCAAGTCACTTAAACTGTCCTACTCAGTTTCCTCATCTATAAAATTGGGACAGTAACAACACCTACCTCTTGGGATTGTTCTTACTATCAAAATAATATTTGTAAAGCATTTTGTAAAACTTAAAACACCATATAAATGCTAGCTATACTCAACTCTGGCTCAGGAGCCGAAATTAGAAGACTTTCTGTTAGGTATTCATCTGACAGGAAATTAGTTATAGAATAACTACACATGCTCTAAAGTGGTAGGCAGATTCTGAAGATCACCTGGCAATATAAGGTACCGACTGCTGAGGTCCTTTCTTGAGCTGAATTGCCAACCATTCAAACTCTACTGCAGACAGTGCAACTTCAATGGGCTGGCCATGTTGTTTGAATGCCAAATGTATGGAGAAGTCACACAAGGCAAGCGCTCACACAGAGGTCAGAAGAAGTAATATGAGCATATTCCCAAGGTTTTTCTGAAGAACTTTGGAATCAATTGTGAGACATGGGACATACTGTCAAAGAACTGCCCAGTATAGTGTACCTGCATCAAAGAAGGCACTGTGATCTGTGAGCAAAGCAGAATTGCAGTAGCTTAAAAGAAACATGAGATGAACAAACTTAGAGACATCTCCACTCCAAATGTTCATATGGACTATTTATGCCCAACCTGTGGTTGAGCTATCTGAGCTCCTATTGGTCTGGTCAGCTACACTGTACCTCAACCCTGACATGATATCATTTTGGTCCTCTTCGAGCATGAAGGACAACACCTAAGTGGTTGTCATAGTCTTCCATTCAACTTGGGAAGCAGCCTCTCTAAGCATTCACTTGGGTTGCTACCATACAGAGCAGAATGCATGTGCTCAAAGGACTGGAACCTCAATGCACAGTTCTCCCCAATACATATGCCAACCTATTGGTCTTTCATAACATTTGTAGATGTATAGACAGATATGAATTTATCCCCTTTCTGGTCAATATAAGTATTATCATTGATGTCAATCATCTTCTCTTTATTAAACTTTTGGCTTTTTTTAAACTCATGATAATATTTACTATTAAATATAGTTTAAAAAATATTTCTGCTGCTTTATGAAGGCTGTACTTGTATTTGATTTGTAATTGATGTTTTGATTGTATAGTCATATCCTGAAGTAATTTCATTGAAAGATTAATTTTGTGCAATGAAATAAGCAAATAAATAAATATAGTAAGTGCTCAATGATTAGTGACAACTGTCGGAGGAATAGCATGGGCAAGATAAACCAATGTATTTTTACCACGATACCATTCATTTGAATCATCTCCTTCTACAAACTTTCTTTGACAGTGAACAAGGGAAAAAAATAATCAATCAACAAATTTCATTTCCCCTTCTTCTCCTCCTCTCTTGGGAAGGGGCCAAAAGACAACAAAAATGCGTAGAAGAGAAACAGTGAAAGGAAAGTCCACATGGCAACACTTATATGGAAACATTCCCATTCATAAAGTGGTGTGGGCTTTGCAGCATCCTTTAGGTACAAGCCTATGTGAACTTCAAATTATCTCTGCCTGGAGACATACAGAATAAGCAAACCCTTTAGGAGGTACTTGTGAAGTAAGTTGTTGTCCAGTTGTATAGTCATGTCCAATTCATGTCCAGTGGACTTTGTCAATGAGGTTTCTTTAGCAAAAATACTGGGATGGTTTACCATTTCTTTCTCCAACATGTCCCCATTTTACAAATGAGGAACTGAAGCAAATAGAGTTAAGTTATTTGCCCAGTGTCACACAGTTAGTAAGTGTCTGAGGCCAGATTTGAACTCAGATTTCCCTGACGCCAGGCCCAGTACACTGTCCACTTCTCCATGTATGTATAGGTGGGCTTACAGGCATCATTTGGGTTCAAGCTAATATGAACTTCAAGTTACCTCTGCCTGGAGATATACAGAATAAATAAACCCTTTAGGAGATACTTGTGAGATAGGTAGGCAACAAGCATTTTGCTAAAGTTACTATAAAAGACACAAGAAAGGTATATTTAGTTTCCATTTAATCAGGAATCTGGTCTTTTTCTGCTTTTGCTCAAGTTAAGGGTACCTGGGAAATGGCATTACTATCAATCTCCTTTCAAAGTATGTTAACATTTTGGTTGAGTTTAAATGGCCCCAAATGGTTCGTTTCTGCTAGGTGAGCACAAATCTGGCTATTCCAAAAGAAGCACAAATTGCCCACGTATATCTGTTTCTCCCCATCATCATTTGATCACATTTAGCCAAGTCAAGCTAATTTCTGAGCTTACCCATTCTGATCATTTCTAAAAAGATCCCTCTGATTTGGAGGCATCATTGTCTAGTAAATCATCATTTGTTTCATTTTTTCTAAAATAAAGTCAAGAAACAGTCAAACATATATTGATATCTTATATCCCTAGTAAGATTGTAAACTCCTCAGGGGCAAGGATTATATCTGATAATTATTTGTACAATTCGCCAGCCCAGCATGGCTTCCTTTTCAGAGTGGGAACTCAATGAATATTTGTTAATTGAAAAATAAAATTAGTACTGTTACAAGTGATGAATTAATACCTAGAAATTTTGGAGCTCTCAGATCTACTTTATAATAACTGATATGAAACTAATACAATAAATAGTTAAGGCAATTTCATTTTTAAGAGAGGAGACCTTGGGACATTATGCCCTTAAGGAAGAACAAAGTCCCTGACAATGGTCCCATGGGGTCAAGCCCAAGATAACGGAGCCATGGAGACAAGCTCAAAACAATGGTGTCTCACATCATCTTGTATCATTTGATTTTTAGCTAATTATTTCTTGCTAAGGTGCTAAACTCAGTTATTACTGTGCTACTCAGAGTACAAGAATTGGCAAATGGACATGTAAGAAATTTTTATATTGCAAAATATTTTAAAACATTACTTTTCTCTTTTTTTAACCCCATCAATTTTCAGGTGCTGGGACAAAGCAATGGTCACTTTTTCATAGTTATGGCTTTGGCTAATGGTTAATTCTTTTTTTTTTTTCAGGGCATTGAGGATTAAGTGACATGCCCACGGTCACAAACAGCTAGTAAGTGTCAAGTGTCTGAGGCTGGATTTGAACTCAGGTCCTCCTGAATCCAGGGACAGTGTTTTATCCACTGTGCCACCTAGCTGCCCCCTAATGGTTGATTCTTAATTAACAAATGGCAATATATATTCATGTAGCAAGGTTGTCCTCCACCTGTTGCGTAGGAATGTCATTGTGTGGCTCAAAAAGAATGGACATTTCAATCTCTTCTCCCTTCTACCCTTCTTCAAAAAAGTCTTTAATTTCTGCCAAGATGGGAAGCAGGAGGTGGGGGCCAGGAGCTTGACCACTATTCTCTCCTTAGAATTATAACTACCAGGGGCATCTAGGTGGTGCAGTGGATAAAGCACTGGCCCTGGATTCAGGAGGACCTGAGTTCAAATCTGGTCTCAGACACGTGACACTTACTAGCTGTGTGACCCTAGGCAAGTCCCTTAACCCTCATTGCCCTGTTCCCCCCCCCCCAAAGAATTATAACTATCTGATCCTATAAATATTATTAGTCTAAAGGATATGATTTTCAGGTTCAAGCTAGACTTCTAATCACAATTCACATTTTGCAGGACTGCTATCATTTTCCATTGACTCTGCATTATCCCCTTCCATGGTAGATGTTTTTCTAGAAAGCCAGGATGGGGCTTGAGCTTGTCTTGTTCATGGTGATCATCATCTGTTCCAAGAATACTGGAGTAGTTGCCAAGACTCCTCTCTTTGCTTCCATTCATTTTCTTTTTTTTTTTAATTTCTTTTTTTGTGTGTGAGGCAATTGGGGTTAAGTGACTTGCCCAGGGTCACACAGCTAGTAAGTGTCAAGTGTCTGAGGCCGGATTTGAACTCAGGTCCTCCTGAATCCAGGGCTGGTGCTCTATCCACTGCACCACCTAGCTGCCCCACTTCTTCCAGTCATTTTCAACCAAAAGACCTAGGCCTTTCAAACCCCTTGACTTCCCCAAATGGCCTCCAAACCTGGATCTATCCATCTTGAGAGCCATACTCTTTCACCTAGATTTAGGAAAGAACAATCACAGCCTAAAACCCATGACCAGGTTTCCATAGACAAGACATGCACTCACAGCCTCAGGGATGTGTGTTTGAACTGCAGGCTAGTAAGAGCTGTTCTTCCCCATTCCTTCCCAGGAAAGTCTAGTGAAAGAGAGCTCTGTCACCATGGAAGAGTCAAAGGAAGAGAGCACCAAGGGAGGAGTCACTCCCTTTTTGAAGGCCCCTCTAGTCATCAGCTCTTTCTACTAGGTGGCCAAGGAGATGCTGTGTCATGTCTTCCTCTCAAAGGACTAGAGTCCTTCAGCCCTGAATAACACATAGCTGGAAAGAACCAAGAGCTTTGTCTTCCCCCAAATGCTCAAGCACTCAACTAGCACAAGAGATTGGCCAGAATTAGGAAAGATGGCTTCAAATACATCCTATTAACATTTGGTTACATTGAAAATTAGCAAGAAGGTTTTAAAAATAAATAAAATCTCTTTAGAGGAAGCACAGTGTAATGAAAATCACACTGGACTTGGTGTCAAAAATCCGGGCTTCCAGTACTGGTGCTGCCATTTATTAATGGCATGACCTTGGCTAAGTCATGTTCCTCCAGGCTTCAGTTTTTCTTAACTTAAAAAGTGTGGCATTGGACTAGATGATGTCTCAAAGGTCTCATATAGGCTATGAATCTAAGTCACTGGAAATTGGTTATCATATTGCCTGATTGAGAGTATATGTATATTTTCAGATAGACTGGGTAATTCAATTTCAAATGTTTTGACTCTATCACTGCAAAAATGACCTGGGGAGTTTCCTTGATACTACTTGTTATTTGCCATAGTTATTTAACACTTATTAGGGGACCTCCAGGATAATGGGTGCCAAGCAGAAAATATTTTATTGCTTATGCATATTTTTGCTGTTGTGAGAAAATTAGATTTTTGACAACTTTAGGTGACATAAAAATCAGCAAATCATGATACTTTGCAAAGTTTGGTAACATTCAGCAGCAGGCTTTATCATATTTCGGTGTCTGTGGGTATCATAGCACTAACATTCATCATTAGGACGCAGCAGGACATAGTTTACTCTTCCCTTTATATATCCTACAGATGTTCTACATGAGCATCCCGGACCTGTGATTTTGTTGGTGTGGTAAGCACCTCCAGAAATGCAAAGCACAGGCTGTCTATGGCCTCAGAGAGTTTCCAGAGGCTTAAAGAGACTGAGTGACTTCTTTAGACCAAAGCTTCTTAAACTAAAGGTCATGAACCCACATGGGGTCATGTAACTAAATGTGGGGATCCCAAAATTTTTGGCAACAGTAAAAGGTTATGTATACCTATTTTATATACCTGTATGTTTGGGGTTGCATAAACATTTTGGGGGCAAAAAGGGGTTGTGAGTAGAAAATGTTTATGAAGCCCTGCTCTAAATCAGGTTGTTCATAACTATCAGAGGTCAGATTTCAACTGAGTCCAAGTCGAACAGTCTATCCATTCAATGCTACACTGACTCTCACTGTATAGCACTTACCACAGTGCCTGGCACATTGCAGGCACTTAATATGTGCTTATGGGGCAGCTGGATTCTGGGCCTGAAGTCAGGAAGACCTGAGTTCTAATCTAGCCTCAGACATTTACTATTTGTGTGACCCTGGGAAAGTTACTTTAACACTATTTGCCTCAGTTTCCTCATATGAAAAATGATCTGAAGGAGGAAATGGCAAACTATTCCAGTATATTTATCAAGAAAACCTGAAATGAGGTCACAAAGAGTTGGACATGACAAACTACTGAACGATAAGGGCTTATGGACTGACTGAATATAGTCAGCTCTTAATAAATAAATGAATACAACAGCCCTGGATTCAGGAAGACCTGAGTTCAAATCTGGCCTCAGACACTTGACACTTACTAGCTGTGTGACCCTGGGCAAGTCCCTTAACCCTCATTGCCCCATTTAAAAAAATAAAATGAATGAATAAAAAATGAATGCTGAATCAATTCTTAACTGTTTTTAGTGATCCTTTCTTTTTGCTTTTCTTTCTGTCTACCCTTTTGGTCAAATAATGTCTTCTTCTCCATCCCCCTCCTTACTAAATTATATGCTTCCTGAAAGGAAGATCACATTTTATTTATTCTTGAATTTCTCAAAAGGGCACACACATACTTAGCAGAGTGCCATACATATAGTAAGCATTTAATGTTTGTTCAATTAACAAGAAAAAGAATCAATTTAAAACTCAATATATTCAACTACCTGAGAGAAATATCTATCATCTATCTCTCTATCCATCTCTCTATATAAATGGGCCACAAAAACATAGTTCTAAGTGACTTTTAATGCACTTAACAAAATTGTCTCATGTTTTATAGATGTGTGTGCACGTATATATGTTTGTGTATGTATAGACATATACATATATGCATATACCTATATGTGCATGTAAGTATATATACATATACATGTGTGTATACATATGTATGTGTGTGTGTATATATATAAATATATATAGGTCCTCCAAATATTTTTCTTTTTAAAAATCACAGTTAATAGATGAAAGACTACATTCTTAGTCTGCAAAATTCATTAAATACTTTCTGTGTGCCAGGCACTGTGCTAGGCTGTGAGGATTCAAAGAAAGGAAAATACATGACTCATACCCTCAGTGAGCTCACATTCAAATGGGGGATACAACATGAGACTAACTAGGTTCATACAGGATCTACAGAATAGATAGAAGGTTATGTGAAAGAGGGAAGGCACTATATGATTTCTTTGGTCTTTTCTAGCTCTCTGATTTAATTCACACGTAGAATTTTAAGCTAGATATGCCCCCAAACTACGTGTCTGCAAGAACTTTAACCATCCAGACTCTTATATTCTTGGTCTCTGGTCTGCATATGTACATGTATCCCCATATACAATTCTTTGCTTTGAAGGCCTTTCACATGGCTTTCTCATTCATGGTAAAGAGAAGATACAATATCTGCTCTATACATGCTTACAATCAACTAAGGGAAAGAGGGCCAGTATATAAAGAGTGTAAATATAAACACATAAATATGGCAATTTTAAAAATGTCTATGAAGGGCAAAAGCGGGTCAAGAACAGTGCTGATGGGTTGGAGAATAAGGAGGGAGGGAATAGTGAAAGTATTACTTAAGACCAGGCTCCAAACTTGATAGTCTTTTACTGGAGAGTACCAAGGATATTATCAATATACTGCCATCCCGGGACGCTGTTCCAGGTGGCTGGTAAAGTTTTAAAGACTGCCACATTTGTGCTGACATGCTCAGGCAGAATCATCCTCTTTAGTGCTCGTTCCCATGATCACTTAGATATCTCAGCAACTTAATAGTCAGTTGATACTTAACATGTAAATGAGACCATTCCATGAGGAGTCAGAGTTTACATCCACATAACCAAAACTCTCAGTAGCATAAAAGTTGTACTGCCTACTATAGCGGGCAGTGTCCAAAGCCATATTTTGGCAGAGAAGGAAGAATTGACAGGCAGAAAATCAACCCTTCCTATGCAATATGACACATATAATTCCTCATTCTCTTCAGGTCCAAAGTACAGATAGAAAGCAAGAAATGTAGGGGATTCCTAAGCCCAGAAATTATTTGGGTAGACAAATCTCTGCCCAGCTGCCCACATCAAATAGAAGAAGCCTTTCAACTGCAATTTCTTTTCTTTTCTTTTTTTTTCTTTTTTCTTTTTTTTTTTTTTTGCTTTCTTTCAAAAATAAATCTGTGAGACAAGGTCATGGTGTCTTTTGACTTTGCTTGAATGTTAGTTAGGGGTGGGGGATTTATGACTGTGTATAAAAAAATAGACTTTAAAAAACTTTTTTAAAACCTGAGACCTTATATTTAAAAAAAGGAAAGGAAAATGAGAATGTAATCACTACTACTGACTTTATGTATGGAGCAAGAATGTAGTTTGAAGTTTTGGTAGGCCAAAGGATCTTAACCTTTTTTTTCTGTCAGGGACTCTTTTGGCAACCTGGGGAAGCCTATGGACTTCCTCTTAGAATAATGTTTTTAAAGGCACAAAATAAAATAGGATTACAAAGAAAACCAAAGGTTCATAAAAATAAAGATGGACCCTCAAAATATATCCATGGACCCCTGTGGACTCGAGCTTAAGAACCATTTCTTTAAATCATAGGCTATAAGTAGGCAGACAAGGAGTCTATAGTTCATTCATTCAAGGTTACCAAAATCTGTGATGTTTGAAGACTATTTGGGGAGCATCTGACATTCTTAATGTAAATCAAAGACTTCTGGGAGGTGTAGATGAATTAAAAGGAAAAGAAAAGCTACATCTACAGAAAATTATTATTCAGCTATTATTGCCAAGTATGGTGGCAAACACCTGTAATCCTTGCTTGCAAAGATGCACTAGAGTGGACTAAGGTCGCAAGGCTTAGCCCATGGGTATATGGACAGGGAAAAAGGAAGGGAACACACACTAACAGATCAGATGGCTTGACCAGAGTGATAGGGTCAGTATGTGTCTAGAGGCAAGACTTGACCCCAGGTCTTCTAGGCTTGGAAACCAGATCTTTATTCACTATGCTTTACTGCTTCTTTGTGTGTTTATATATGCACAATATGTTTAGAAAGATAGACAGACAGACAGAAAGTTGTTGTTGTTGTTTTCCTTTGTTTCTTTTTCTCAAAGAGGATCGTGATATTGGGGCAATGTCTTTACTTACACTGAATTGTATTTAAGTGAGGGAGGGCTATGCAAGGTCAACAACCTCACTCTCTCCTCCAGAGTCATCTGGGTCCAGTGGCAAGATATATATCTGGATGACTGGAGATTGCTCCAGTTGTTTTTTTAAGGCAATTGAGATTAAGTGATGCCCAGATAGATAATAGATAGATGATATCAATTTACCATATATGCATACTTTAAAGATATATATTGTAAAGATATACACATAATAGGTATGTTATATACTTATTGTGTATATATGTATATCATCCCTCTACTTGTGTATATGTATATATCATATAAATATACGTCATAGATACACGTATAGGTATAGGTATATCTTCTAGATTAGTTTGTAAATTCTCAAGGACACAGGCAATGTCCTTCATTTCTTTTGTATTACTGACAGCATCTACAACAGTGCTGGGTACATACCAGGTACCCAATAAATGCTTATTGACTGAATAAATTAATCAACAAATTAATACATCAGTTAATTCCATGGATCATTCATTAATTTCATGATAATATAATATAAATTACAAGTGCTGAGGGAACACACTGATCAGTCACTAAGAGAGTGATCAGCAGAGGGTAAGGTTATAGTAGTTAGGAAATGATTCTTGAAGAGAGAAAATAATTGCTATAGAGAGACTTGAAAAATCTTCTCATGCAACTACCAGAAGCATTTTCCTTTGAGCCATTCTTTCTACTGTCCTACCTTCTAATTTTTCTCTACTAAAAACAAAAACAAAAAACTGGTCTCAACAATAATTTATTTGCCTATAAAACGTTCCTCCAGCCTACAATTTAGATGACCCGTAAGTAACCTCTTCTATTTTACAGGTTTAATTGTTCTTCTGGTTAGAGGAGGATTGACTATGACAATAGGAAGCCGTCAACCCTATCGAGAAAAGTTTGGAAATAGTGTTATTGACCAAATAGAGTGAGGTATCTATCACAATTGTATTACTTGGAATTTTACATGTTTCTTGGTGTGTTTTCATTTTTTTCCCTAATGACTTCTGCATGATTCTGTTCATTTTAACCATAATTTATAAAACATTTAATTCAATTCTAGGCTTAATTTAGAATTTATTTATTTTTTTGTTTGTTTATTTTTGAAAAAAGGGCAGCTGATAAAAGTTTAATTGGGCATACTTTATGTAATTTTAATGAAATTTGGCATATGGTTAGAGATTATTAAAAGAGTATGAATATGCAACTGTATTAAAGTCTATAAATGATAACACTATCAATCGTTTAAGTAATCCTTTGGTGTTAATATCATCTATGCATTCCAGCCCTGTCAGTATGGCCCCTCTTAGATTGTACCCTATTAAAGTCAGGCACCCAGACAATTTCCTTCTCTTCCTACAGTTTCTAGCACAGGTTCATGAGCAAACAGGTGCTAGAGGATTCTTGATACTGATATAGACTAAACAAAAAAAGGGAAAATGTGAGAGAAAATTCAAAATTATGTCCTGATAAATGTCCTTAACCTGGTGACTGTTTCTAAAAACATCAAATGAATTTTATCCTGTCTTAGTCATCACTCTAGATGTTGTACAGCTAAGATCAGGAAAGAAAAGGAGAAAAAAAAGTAAAAGGAAGTCAGGGCATGATTATATTTGAATGTTGGAAACCCAGCTGGCACAGATGCCATTTACTGCTGTTCATGAATCATGAGCCACTTAGATTTCAAATACTTGGATACCATATATTTATACTCTTGTACAAGGATAGAAGAAAAATATGAAAAGCAAAATATTAAATACCATTATAAACTATTTCACACATCATTTTATGGGTAAGCAAAAATATGCTTTTTATATTTAAAAATGTCTGTGCTGAATAAGTATTGTAAATAAAATAAAATCATGAATACATCAGTGCTAGGCCATGAGCAATAAGTGGGACAGGGATGTAGACCAAGGAGCTTAGATTAGAATAACTAAAAGGTTGGGAAATTGGTTTGGATCAGTAGAAAGCATGTAAACGGGATAACTTCAGGATCAAAAGTTGGTGGTGACAGGAGAATTAGAATTCTCAAGTAGGGATACAGACAAATGTCATGGGTCAAAGTAGGACAGGAGGACAGAAGTCTCTGTAGACAAGCAGTACTTTAAACATCATGTAACTCTTACAAATCCTACCCAGGCTGAATGAGTTATAGGCAGCAGAGTTGGTCAGAAGAACAGGAGAGCAATGATGTGGGTCTGAAGCATAGGTACACAGAAATCTAGGCAAAGATAGGGATAAATCAGGGACTGGACAAAGAGAGACTGGGCAGCAAGGGACTGACATCTTGCCCAAGAGTCTAGGCACTGTCTATAGCAAGAAAGAATCTTGAAATTGAGCCAGACTCATACAAGTTCTACCAAGGACCAAAACTATTCCCAGAGTATGACTGGACCTGAGCCAAAGAGTTAAGGCAAATTGAAATGTACCACTGGACTGAGCCATGAATGACCAGAGAAGTGTAATTCCTGACAGATCAATTCAATGTATTTAATACACTGCTAGGTCCTATGAGAGACATAAAAATATATAACATAATCTCTTCCCTCAAGATGCCCCATATCTTTTAGGTGATTTAGAAAAAAGCCTAACACATGTAGAAAATTAGATAAGCAGCCAGTTGGCATAGTGGATAGAGTGTTGGGCCTGGAGTTGGAAGACGTGGGTCTATAAATCCAGCCTAAAACAAATTAGTTGTGTGATCTTGGACAAGTCATTTAACTTCTGTCTGTCTCAGTTTCCTTATCTATAAAATGGAGAAAATAATACTACCTATGCCCTGGGGTTGTTGTGAGGATAAAATGAGATAAATAGTTTTGCAAAAATCATAAAGCTTTATTTAAATGCAGCTGTTATTATTATATAAGAGCAATAGAAATGATTCAAGATAAAGAGCTATAGCCTGGTCTAGACTTGGAATAAAAAAACAACTAGGGGACAGTTAGGTGGTGCAGTGGATGGAGCACCAGCCCTGGATTCAGGAGGACCTGAGTTCAAATGCGACCTCAGACACTTGACACTTACTAGCTGTGTGAGCCTGGGCAAGTCACTTAACCCCAATTGCCTCAACAAAAAAACCCCAAAACAACTAGGTTAAAATTCTACCTCTGACATTTATTAACTGTGTGACCATAAACAAATCATTTTACCTCTCTGAGGCTGTTTCCACATCTGCAAAATGGGGCTAATCATACCCGTGTTATCTATCTCACAGTGTTGTTATCAATGGATATTGTTATCAATGAGATAATGTGTATAAAATGCTAGATAAATGTCAGTTATTATAAAGCACTAAATGATCTATAATTATGACTCTTTCCTATTTTATATACCCAGTTTCAAATTTCACCTTATTAATTTGTGGTAATTATATAAAAGTGGTGTTTTTTTCTCAATTAAAGGAGTAAACACTCATGGACACATATTCGCCCAATTGTATTTGAATGTTAAACGAGTGAGCAATGTATTCCCTTAATGATGAACTTTTATAAAATATAAAGTAGTTTAATTTTTGGAAGAACACTCATATGGGAAGATACCACTTTATCATTTGCTAAACCAAAGCATCCTAGAGGAGATAATTAGCCCCATTGAATCATCCTTGAACAAAATAATTACACTAATAAAATACTTTGCATACAAGTCTATAGATTTTAGGGTATTGGGGGGAGGGCAGTTGTCATTTTAAAATAATTTTAGCTCACTGTTTACATATCTCGGCTTATAACAAACATAGTATTTCTGTGGTGGGATTTTAAATGCCCTCTGTGTAGTCATTCCTTAAAAAAAGTTAACTACTTTATGATCATAGCATGAATACATCTTGCATCTTCATTAACCAAAGCCATATGCAACCTGTTTATTTTACTTTTGTGTGAGACCCTTTGAATTTCAAACATTCAAAACACCTTAACTGGGCAATAAAATATCTTCATTTTATGGAAACCTGATTAATTTCCAACCTCAAACCTCTAAATGCTTATAATCATATCATGCAACAGAATCCTTTCATCACATTAAAAAAGCATTAGTGAAAGCGAGTTTGGGAGATGGGAGACAAAAACTCAGGATGCAACATGGTGTCTACTGAGCACCCTATAGAAAAACAAATATATATATATATACATATACGTATGTGTGTGTGTGTGTGTGTGTATATATATTTTAAAGTGGCATGATGCATACCAATGAGAGAGTGATGGAAAACAGAGACATGAAGCAGAAATAAAATCTAAAGGAAGCCCAATCATGGTGCCAGTCATAAAGGCCTTTTCAAACACGGTTGCGTCTAGAATTATACTGTTAGCATTAACTACTCTGCTAAATGTAATTTCAGAGCAGCTTGGCTATGCTGGGACCAATAATGTTTCAGCAGATGTTAACAGTGAGGGAATTTAAAGATTACAGAGTTTCATGGGTGTAGTAAAGCTGCAGTGGGAACAGAAATATTACCATAGCTGTTATGTTCTAAGTGCATCACATTTACTGACAAGTAATACATGAGTGATAGTGAGGACCAAGGGAATGGAACTTTATACTTACTGGTCAGCAGCATATAAATTCCATAAATTAAACAAAGTTTTATGTATTCTTCTTTCTTTTCAGATTGCTCCTCCTCAAAGGGCCTTTGTTTCAGGTTAATTCCATCATCAAGGCTTTGCTCAACCATACTGCGCTTTTTAAGGAAGGCATTTCCTTAAGTAGCTTTGACTGTCTGCCCCCTCTGTAGACTTCCATACTTCTTTGTTCTTTCTGTGATCTCCGTAAGGTCTGTAAAGTTTTAAGCTGTGATGATTTAATCTCGTGCAATATTAGTCTCCAGTAAAACGGAAGCTTCTTAAGGGCAGGGCCTATTTTTCATTTTGCTTTTATATGTCCATCCCCTAGCCCAGTGCTTTGCACATAGTAAGTACTTAATAGAGCTTATTGGTTTGGATTGTTTATACATTCTATCCATTCCCTTATAAGGAGTATAGTCACCCTTTCCCTTTCTTTCTTATGTGGTGAATGTATTGGTAAAAAATAAAAAGGCACTATTTTTTCTCACCTTCTAGCTCCATAAGGGAAAACAATAAATGTACCCTCTGAAGTCAGAGAGTGCAGTAAATGTGGATGAGGGAAAAACCATCATATATATGTATTTGTGTATGTATGGGTATATATGTGTGTATACATGTATGTGTATATACACACATACATGCATCCCATTTATTTATTCATCCATTAACCCATTTATTTATCTGTTCATCTATTCATTTATTTATTCATTAATTCATTCATTTATTGTTTGTTTGTTCATTTGTTTATTTATGGGGTCTTTTCTTCTGCACTATTATTTTACATAAAATCAAACTCTAACCCATGAAGCATATTATGTGCTATGTGTCCACTCTAGGGCAGCATCTTTTGCAGTTCTGAGGAGCCAGAAGAATTATAGAGTACAATTATTTTTAAAATTAATCCTGGAATCTGTAGAATATTCTCAATACTTACTTTTTGCTTACATCTGAGATTTTCTTTCTGGTGTCTTTTTTTTTTTTTGTGGGGTGGGGAGTTGTTTGTTTGTTTTTTAACAAGTACAAAGAACCAAGGAATTTAGTTGTAATTGTGATATGGAATTAAGCTGAATTGAGTGATTAAATCACACATGAAAACAAAAACCCTCATTCTATTCTTTGCCTTTTGAATTGCTCTGCCTACTCTAAAATTTAACTAAAAAGTCATCTTTCCCCCAGAGTTCACATCATATTTTCTTTAAACCTCTCAGGCATTTATCATAGACTCTCAGGACTAAAAGGGGCCTTAGAAACTATCTAGTTCTGCAGTAGCTGGACAGGAATACTCTCTCCAGTAGACCTAACAAACGGCCATTCAGACTTTGATGAGGAAGGAACCCACTGCTTCCTGAAGCAGCACATTCTATTTGAGGACTGCTATAAATTGCTAGCAAGATTGTCTGCAAATTCTCCTCACTGGAGTCAAGCATAACAAGTCTCTCAATAAACAAGTTTTTATCAGTAATTTGAAAGGAGGCAGGGAGGATATTTACAATGGGTTGGGCCTGTCTCAAGCTGGTTGTCAGATAGATAAAGTCTGATTTTGGAAAAAAGGAAAAAAAAGATACTCTTAGGTCATTCAACAGTTAACAACAAGAGGCTTACTTAAGCCACAGCACAGAAAGCATACTCGCTAAGGATGTAACATTTAGCCTAGCAGAGACTACCCTGGCTCTGGTCAGCAGGGCAGAGTATGGGACCGTTCTTGTTCTCTGTCACACTGGTAGAACTTTTATGCCCTTAGGTGAACAAGAAGTCATATCACCATGTCCTGAGGCCACTAGGAAGTAACATCAACAGCTAGGTAGTTTGAACCATAGCCTCCTGTTCCAGCCAAGTCTCTGGGACAACTTCTTTGGCTTTCAAGTCAAAGAATCAGCATAATCTATCATGTAGGGGGTGGGGAACTCTGGCCTATCACTATCTTTTTCTAAAATTGCAGATAACACAAAGCTGTCTAATATAGTGGAAGACAGAGTCGGGAACAAGAAAGACAGACCAGGCTTAATCATATGCTATTTCTTGTTTGACTGTCTCCAGTCCTGTGGCACCTCTCCCGTTTTCAAATATCACAGACAGTGGCTCAATAATCATACCTGTCATGCTTTTTTTCCCCCTTTTTATTATAGATATTTCTATTTGGTGTCATTCTCTTTTTACACTATAAGTTTAATGAAGATAGGAGTCATTTCTCTCTTCACCCCACCCCCACCCCCAGGGCAATGAAGGTTAAGTGACTTGCCCAGGGTCACACAGTTAGTAAATGCAAGTGTCTGAGGCTGGATTTGAATTTAGGGCTTCCTGAATCCAGGGCTGGTGATTTATCCACTGCTCCATAT